>NC_044549.1:27575017-27896940 GCF_007565055.1 Rhinopithecus roxellana | reverse complement strand
GCAGAGTTGTTGAGACAGAGACAATATGGCCTGGGAAAACAACCATATTTATTATTTGGCTCCTTAAGAACAGGTTTGCCAACTCCTGATCTTAAATTATCTCCATACTATGAGCAGAACATAAACCTACTCTGCAGAATGTCGCCCAGTGCATTCATCAAGAGACAGTGTATTAGATCCTTAACATTTTTTCTAGAATCAGCAAGTACTTTACCTTTTTATTCTGAACGTGAAATATTTAATGAATAATATATGTTCTGAGAACTTTGGTGACAAGTCTATTTGTCACCAAAAACACAGACATTAAGGATAATTTATATATTTTTAAATAAAGGGAATTTTTGCCAATAAAATTATCTAATGTTTAAACAAAAAAAAAAAAAAAAAAAAAAAAAAAAAGAAAAGCATGAAGTAAGAGGTCAAAATTTCCCGGCAAGGAAACTCCATTCTCACCCATTCAAAACAAAATTCCTTATATTTCCTGCTAATCATTTTTCTGTGCCTATTCAAGAGAAAATACATTCTTTTTGTTTTTTTAAAATATAGTATCTTTTTTAAAATTAAAAAAAGTATAAATATGCACCACTTGTTTATAATGTATATATACTTCTTTTGTTTAGAAGTGTAAGTAATATGCCTAAAATTATGTTGTTTAATATTCCTTCCAAGTATTTCTTGAGTTTTATTGAGATGTAATTTCTATATTGTAAAAATCACCCATCTTAGGTTTACAATTCAGTGATTTTTAGTAAATTTACAGACTTGTGCAACCATTACCGCAATCCAATTTGAGAACATTTCTATCATTCCTGAAAGATTCCTCATGCCCATTTGCCTTTAATCTGTGTTCCTGCCCCAGCCTCAGGCAACCACTAATCTACTTTGTTTCTATGGATTTGCCGTTTCTGGACATTCCACATAAATGGAGTCATATATCATACAATTTTTTGTATCTGGTTTCCTTCACTTAGCATTTCAAAGTGACTTTAAGGTAAAAGGGGGAAAGGTTCAAATAGCCCAAGGTATCTTTATTCTTTTGCTTAGGTGGCTCTAGTTAAAGTCAATGATCTGTTTCCTTTGCTTTGGAAATATGCCTTTGAGACAAGCAGTGATACCAGTGCCAGGTAACCTTTGATGTTTTAAAAGCAGTTCCTGACATTCACCCCTTCCCAAACCTGTATGGCACACATGGAAATGTTGATATTTGTGCAGCACTCTGGGGTGAAGAGAAGAGGCTGCTCACCGCTGGTGGCAACAGGTCCAGGTGGCTCAGGGCCCTGCCTGGCCACTTTGAGGGGAATAATATCTTGGTACAGCTGTAGCAAAAGTGCATCAGCCCAGTGTGCTCTGCCATACAGGCTAGGAAGTTCTCCTACAAATCTTGTGGTTTTGATGTAACAAAACCTCAGTGTTCTTATGAAAGTGTTATGTGGGTTGAACTCCAAGATCCCTTTTCTCAGCTCAGCTTTTATCTAAAAGGATGACTAAAAGCCTGTTCAGAGGCTGCCAAAACCAGTGAGAAGCCGAGTTAGTCTTCTCTCTAATATGTCCACGAATGTAGATGTACCTATTCCTTTTGTAACAACCGAATTAGAATTCCATTGTTTCAACATAATTAATTTGATCAGTTCATTATTTAGTGTGTTTCCCTCCTTTTTTATTATATGAGCTGTGGTAAAATTTCACATTGCCACTTGCATGTTCTTTCCTTCTTGTGCAAATATCCATAGAATAAATTCCTTCAAGTAGGCTTGCTGGGTCACAGACTGGGCGCAATTCAAATGTGGATATCTATTACCTGAAGTGGCAGGTTGATTAGCGGGATCCTGGCCACAGCTGATGATGGTATCAGTGAAAGGCTATGGGTACTAGAGCAGTGGTTCATAGCGTGGGTGCAGGTGGGTGAGGATGAGTGTATTTCAGTGTGTCCTGGATGTGGAAGCTGACTGGGGATTCTGATACAGGCACCACTGTACAGTATGCACGGGTTCACTTCCAGACCACTGCAATAAAGTGAATATTGAAATAAAGCAAATCACATGAATGTTTTGGTTTCCCACTCCCTATAAAAGTCATGTTTACACTATACTGTAGACTGCTGTGAATACAATAGTGTTATGTCTAAAAAACAATGTATATATCTTAATTAAAAATTGTTTATACTAAAAATGCTAATGATCATCTGAGCCTCCAGTGAGTTGTAATCTTTTTGCTGCTGGAAGGTCTTGCCTTGATGTTGATGGATGCTAACTAATCAGAGTAATGGTTGCTGAAGGTTGTGGTGGCCATGGCAATTTCTTTTTTTTCTTTTTATTTATTTATTTATTTTTTATTATACTTTAAGCTCTAGGGTACATGTGCATAACGTGCAGGTTTGTTACATATGTATACTTGTGCCATGTTGGTGTGCTGCACCCATCAACTCGTCAGCACCCATCAACTCGTCATTTACATCAGGTATAACTCCCAATACAATCCCTCCCTGCTCCCCCCCTCCCCGTGATAGGCCCCGGTGTGTGATGTTCCCCTTCCCAAGTCCAGGTGATCTCATTGTTCAGTTCCCACCTATGAGTGAGAACATGCGGTGTTTGGTTTTCTGTTCTTGTGATAGTTTGCTAAGAATGATGGTTTCCAGCTGCATCCATGTCCCTACAAAGGACACAAATTCATCCTTTTTTATGGCTGCATAGTATTCCATGGTGTATATGTGCCACATTTTCTTAATCCAGTCTGTCACTGATGGACATTTGGGTTGATTCCAAGTCTTTGCTATTGTGAATAGTGCCGCAATAAACATATGTGTGCATGTATCTTTATAGCTGCATGATTTATAATCCTTTGGGTATATACCCAGTAATGGGATGGCTGGGTCATATGGTACTTCTAGTTCTAGATCCTTGAGGAATCGCCATACTGTTTTCCATAATGGTTGAACTAGTTTACAATCCCACCAACAGTGTAAAAGTGTTCCTATTTCTCCACATCCTCTGCAGCACCTGTTGTTTCCTGACTTTTTAATGATTGGCCATGGCAATTTCTTAAGCAACAGTAATGTTTGCTGCATCAGTTGACTCCCTTTGATGAAAGACTTCTCTGTAGCATGCAATGCTGTTTGATAGCATTTTAGCTACTTTCAAAATAGAGTCAAAATAGCTTCTTTCAAAATTAGAGTCAATCCTTTCAAACCCTGCCACTGCCTTATCAGGGAAGTTTATGTAATATTCTAAATCCTTTGTTGTCATTTTAACATGCCCTCAGCATCTTCACCAAGAGTAAATTCCGCCTCAATAAACCATTTCTTTTGGTCATTCATAAGAACAACTCCCAGTCTGTTCAAGTTTTATCATGAGATTACAGCAATTGTCATGTCTTCAGCTCCACTTTTAATTCTAGTTCTCTCACTATTTCTACCCCATCTGTGGTTACTTCCTCCATTGAATCATTGAACTCTTCAAAGTCACCCACGAAGGCTGGAATCAACTTCTTCCAAATTCTTGCTAATGTTGGTGTTTTGAAATCCTTCCATGAATCATGAATGTTCTTAATAACATCTAGATGAATCCTTTGCAGAAGGTTTCCGATGGACTTTGCCCAGATCTATCAGAGTAATTACGATCTATAGCAGCTATAGCCTTATGAAATATATTTCTTAAATAATAAAATTGAATGTCAAAATTACTCCTGATGATCCATGGGCTGCAAAATGGATGTTGTATAAGCAGGCATGAAAACATTAATCTACTTTTATTTCTCTATCAGAGCTCTTGGGTGACTAAGTGTCTTGTCAATGAGCAGTAATATTTTGAAAGGAATTTTTTTTTTTTTTGAACAGTAGGTCTTAACAGTGTGGTTAAAATATTCAGCAACACATGCCATAGACAGATGTGCTATCATCCAGGCTTTGTTGTTCTACTTGTAAAGCAGAGGCAGAGTAGATTTAGCATAATTCTCAAGAGCTCTAGGATTTTTGGAATAGTAACTGAACATTAGGTTCAACTTCAAGTTGCCAGATGCATTAGCCCCTAACAAGAGAATCAGCCTGTTTTTTGAAGCTTAAAGCCAGGTGCTGATTTCTCCTCCCTGGAACATGCAAGTGGCAATGTGAAATTTTTCTGTATGCCCATATGGAGTCCTATATGGCATCTTCTTCCAATAGAAGGATGGTTTGTCTACGTTGAAAATCTGTTGTTTTCTGTAGCCATCATCATCAATAATCTTAGCTAGATCTTCTGGATAATTTGCTGCAGCTTCTATATTAGCATTTCCCCTAGCACTTTTATGTTTTATAGAGATTTTTTTCCCTTAAACATCATGAGCTAACCTTCACTAGCATCAAATGTTTCTTCTGCAGTTTCCTCACCTCTTTCACCCTTCATAGAATTGAAGAGAGTTAGGGCCTTGTTCTGGATTAGGCTTTGGCTTAAGGCAATATTGTTGCTGGTTTGATCTTCTATCCAGACCATTAAAACTTTCTTCATATCAGCAACATTGCTGTTTTGCTTTCTTATCATTTGTGTGTTCACTGGAGTAGCACTTTTAATTTGCTCCGAGAAATTTTTCTTTGAATTCACTACTTGGTTAACTGGTGCAAAATACCTAGCTTTTTGGCCTGTCTTGGCTTTCAACATGTCTTCCTCATTATGCTTAATCGCTTCTAGCTTTTGATATAAAATGAGAGATATGCAACTCTTTCTTTCACTTGGACACTTACAGGCCGTTGTAGGGTTATTACTTGGCTAATGTCAAGATTGTGTCTCAGGGAAAAGGGAGGCTATATGACAGGGAGAGAGATGTAGGAATGACCAGTTGGTGGAGCAGTCAGAACACATACAACATTGATTAAGTTTGCTGTCATGGCTGGGCGTGGTGGCTCACACCTGTAATCCCAGCACTTTGGGAGACTGAGTCAGGTGGATCACTTGAGGTCAGGAGTTCGAGACCAGCCTGGCCAACATGGTGAAACCCCATCTCTACTAAAAATACATAAATTAGCTGACCTGGTGGTGGGTGCCTGTAATCCCAGATACTCGGGAGGCTGAGGCAGGAGAATCGCTTGAACCGAGGAGGCGGAGGTTGCAGTAAGCCAAGATTGCGCCACTGCCCTCCCACCTGGGCCACACAGTGAGATTCCGTCACACACAGAAAAAAGCTTGCTGTCATATGGGCGCAATTCATGGTGCCCCAAAACAATTACAGTAGTAACATCAAAGATTGCTGATCACAGATCACCACAACATATATAATTGTAATGAAAATGTTTGAAATATTTTGAGAATTGCTGAAGTGTGACACAGAGACATGAAGTGAGCACATGCAAATTGGAAAATTTGTGCTGATAGACTTGCTTGACGCAGGTTTGCTGCAAAACTTCAATTTTTAAAAATCAAAAAATGCTGTTTTCTGTGAAGAGCAGTAAAAGGAAGGGCAATGAAGTGAGGTATGCCTGTGCTAGAGTTTCTGTGTTTTCTGCCCAAATGGTTGAATGCTGTTCTGATTGTATTTGGCATCGAGCTAATCAGAGCTGTCGTAAGGGGAACTATGGTTTTGGGGTTTGTTGTGCTTGGCAATTCTAAGGAAAGTAGCCAGTAGAGCAGAAGAAAGTGGCCTTACAAATGGATGCTAAAAATATCCCTGGTCTACGTAAAGAAAATACACACAAACCTCTCATAGCCTTTCTTAAAGAAAGAGTAGAGTTACCTTTCCTACATATCAAACATTCAGTCTCTATACTGTCCTTTGATGATGGGATTTTTTTCTCTGCCAATCTACATTCGCTGCTTATTTTAAACTTTGGAAACGAGCAAGCAAGTGAGGGCTGAGAGTGAAGAAGCTGAACACATAGCAACATTTATGTGGTTTTGTGCACCATCAAGTAACAAACTGTAGTCTTTGGATCTCTGGACATCTACTTTTGCACTATAATAAAATAATTCTAGGGCACAGTTTCAAGTTATAGGACAATGATACTCTGTGAGTTTCAAGGAGGGGGGAAAATGAAAAAGGATGTTTTTAAGTGGGGGTAGAAACACTTTCAAAATGAATGAAACTCTTTGAATTACAGTGTACTGTGAAATAAAGAAACAGTTGTGGGTCAACTTCAAAATTCTGGTGTTTTCATCTCTTGGAATTTCTTGGCAGTGTTTCCCACTTGAAGGTTTATAGTGAGTATAATGTACCATTTCTACGGATCAAAGAAAGTTACTTGGTGTCAAAAAGCTACTTGGGAACCAGCCTGATTACTGGGTTATTTCTTAATGAGTTCTGGCACATGGTTCTCTTCTTTTTAAGAGGGAAAAATGTAACTCGGCAGCACCAAGTGGAAACATAAGCATTTTGGCAAGTGTGGAGATGCAGCACAGCTGGAGAAAAACTCCACGCTTTGAAATCTCATATCTCAAATGCTACATCCATTTTTAAGCACATTGCACTGTCAGTTCAAGTTTCAATATGAACAGGAACTGGGGCCATTCAGTGATACAGTAATAAATCAAAGATTGGGATCTATTCGCTGGATTGCTCGCTCTGTTTTTTTTTCTTCACAAATAATTTGTGAGGACAACAGGTGAGGGACAGTGAGGGAGGAGTATACGATGCACGGGTGTTGCACCGTCGGCAGAAACCTTGGCAAGCAGGACACTGAAGACAGTAATTTATCCCATGGCATGATCTTCACCTCCTGAATCAGCATTCCTCTGGTTAATCAGGGGAACACAGGACAGTGATAATTTTTCTTTTAAAAGTGCCTTTTATTTTTTATTATAAAGTGATACATGCCTATTAGATAAAATATAGGAAATAAAGGAAAAATTAATTGGTAAAGATGTTGCCTACTGCAGCTCTCAGCTTTCCGTCTTTTTTTCCATCAACAAACATACATCAAGTTGCCTACCCTGAGTCAGGCACTGGACTAGGTGCTGAAAATACAAAGGGAACACAGATTTGGTCCCTGACACACAAATCTTAATGGATAGTGGAAAATGATGAGCAATTAAACTAGTGACTAAGTCTGGGAAATTACTGGATATCTGAAGGCTGAATGAATCTGTATAAAGACTAAAAGAGAAGAAGTGTAGAAGTGGCATGTGTTTTTTCTATGAACACATGTGTTTTCTATGAATCTTGGCTTCCTCACCTGCGAAATGAGGAGGTTAGACTAGATGGTTTGCTGGATGATCAACTTGTCCCGGCTTGCTTGGTACTTTCCCAGTTTCAGCAGTGAAATGTCCTAGGAATCTTTTTAGTCTCTGTTTTAAAACTGAAAAGTCCCTTGTCCTGGGAGCCCCCAAAGTCCTGGGAAAACTAAGAGGGTTGGCCATCCTTTTATATGGTTACTTCTAATTCTCATATTCCGTGATTGTATTTTGGGAAAGAGTACTTGGCGAGGTTTATGATATGGCCACAGGGTAAGGCACTTAGATTGAAATACATGGACATTAGCAGTACTATTATTATGTTTTTAATCCTAAAGTGTGATTTATTTAAACACATTTTAGGCAAAACAAGCTTTGTGTTCTAGCTTGTGACAAAAACATTAGTATCGTATTTGTGGGAAATTGAGTTTTATTCTTCCAAGAAAATATCTCACAAATATTTGCAAGCACTTTGCAGGGTCACAGAGTTTTATGCAAGCAGTTTTCTTTGTTGTGATTCTCAGTTGTGTCCTCTGAAAGTCTGGTGTAGTGGAAAGAGTACTGGCTTTGCAGTCCAGCAGTTTTTGCTCTTTTACTTACTAGCCATTAGAGCTGGAGAAAATAACTCCTCTGTGATACAGTTTCTTCTTTTATAAAATATGAATAGTAATGGCCACCTGGTACGGTTGTTAGGAGAATCAGAGTACCTGGGCATGAAGAAGTACTCAATGCTGAATTTTTTTTTTTTTTTTTTTAAATTTCTGTAAGCAGTTTGCTTTCTGTTATACTTAAAGGGATCTGGATCTGTTTGGGATTCAGGTGAGACAGATGATCTTTATAGGAGTGCATCAACAAAATCTTGACTATGAATACATATCTACGCAAATACACAAGTATATACATATACAAATATATATTCCTCATTAATATTGCATGAAAGAGCCGAGCCATGTCCTAAATGTTACTACTCAAAATTAAGATCCAATCTAGGCCCTGGAGTCCTGTAAACCCCATTTAAAATAGGGTTGAAAATGTAACTATTATAATGAGGTAAAAGTGGATTTAACTTGTCCAATAGCCATTAAGTCTAATGATTTATTTGTATTTTAAAACACACAAAAAAGGACTAGATATTTGCAGGCAACACCTTACTGCATGCTGATCCATAGGTTACTCTAACAAGGGCAATTTTACATTTTATAAAGTAACATTTAAAGTCAAAATTCTTAAATGTACACCAAGAATGATGGCTAATGAGTAATAACAGCTTCAGTTAAAAAGCTTAGCAATAAGTTAATTCTTGTGTGCATATATTCTAAACACTACTGTGAGAAGTAATGGCTAAAGTAAAAAAAGAGGGCAGAAAGAAACATCTGATGCTATAACGCATCTAAATAAAGAATGTGAAACATGAAGTTCTGTTCTACATCTTCACTGGAGATTTAAAAGGGCAAAAAGACCTAGCTCCTTGAGATGTGTAACTATTTGATGACAAGTTGGAGTGTCGGTAGCCAACGTTCTAGAAAGTGAATAGTATAATTCCTCACCAGTTCTACACTGATATATTTCTTAGCTAGGAGACAAGTGTCAGTTTGTATTGCATAGTCCAAGCTATTTTAACATCTCCATTTTCATTTGTCTGTATAGACAAAAATGTTCGGCCTACAAAGACACAGCCGTGAATATTGAATGACCCAGTTCAGTATCCATTACCTGAATGTTGTTGTGTCCCCACTGTATGCAGAGGAGCTGTGGTAGGCATTGGGATGGATGATGACAATGATGGTAATCACTCATGAAAAAAGAGTGAACAGACAAACAAACAAATGGCAGGCATATTTCCTACCCTCTAAGTGTTTACAGTTTTGCTGCAGAGGAATGATTTTATGAAATAACATAAGCAATTTAGCTGAGATTATTTAAACATGAGTTTTTGGAACATTTTCCCTCAGAATCACAACAGTAGGGTCAGGGCCAAAGCAGCCAGTTTCAAAGTGATGCTCTAAAACCTTAGAAGTTTCCTTGGAGTAACAAAAACTTTCCAGGAAGTGAAACAGTTTATAAATAGTTTCAGATCTTTGTGGAAATACACAGAGAAATTGGCAGAAAATAAATCCATGGAGATATTGACAAGACCCCTCTAAGCAAGATCTAAAGACAACATCAAATGGAGTTGCCTGTGGATTATGTACGTATTGTCAGAGACATTTCATGCAAAATAATGGGTTAGGTGGTGACAGGGTTACAGCCACAACAAGAAAGTGAGATACAGTTAGTGGAATTCTCAAGTGCTCTCTTAGGATGAATAAACCTTAAGAAAGAACACCCTGCTTTTATAACGGATGAAGAAAGGTTATGAAAGAGACAGACTCTGGTAAGAGAGCATTCTCTAACACTAAAGATAACATTTCTGATTTATGGGCACGGGCTTTCACATGGGCGAAATGGGTGCAGCAAATAGTGTCACAGCTGTTTTTGGATTAAATGAGCTGTTCAGGATTTGTAATGTAACAGGCATCCATGGAAAACATTTCAGTATTTTAGAGAGCCGTACCTTCTATGTGTCTCGACAGTGTTATTTGAGAGGTCTCTGGGAAGGCTTCCCTTATCTAATTCTCTCCCAAACTTTTGAATATAAGTCCTATTATTAGCAATTTCTGTGTGGTGACCATCATCATTTCCCTTTGTCTCTTTTTGAAGGTGAATAATTGCCAAGAATGGAAGTACCCTTTCTCCATCACACTTTGGATCAGTGCTTATTAGATCACTTTCCTGATTGATGGCAAAATGGGAAAACTTGAGAACACTTCTCAGTATAGAAGGGGGAGGGGTAAAGAGAGGCTGCAGAAATGGTGTTAGAGTCCCGAATGACAACAGTACTGGCTTATCAATGTTTTCAGGGCTCTGCCGAATGAAACATGAGATTTGTATACAAGAACTTGAGAGCTAAGAAATGTTTACTTTGCCTAGGAAATACCAACTGGGATACTGTTAGGATGGAAGTAATGAGGAAATAATAATGATGATAATATACTTTTTAAGTTCTCTCAGCATTGTTGAAAACTATGATTATAACATTGCAATGGTGGACAACTTATCAATACCAACTTCCATGTAAATCTAGGTCAAAGAAAACTTAACCACAGGGCCGAAAAAATAAATCCATGAGATGGCCTTTAGCAAGGTCACAGAAGAAAATAATTTCCAGCCCTGAGAACCCCGTGATTTCCTTCCTGTCTCTTTTCATCTTTATCCATTCTGTATTCCAGTATTTTGTATCTAATGTTCTTCTCCCAACACTATGCCTTTCTCAGTATGGATATTTTCAGTCCAAGACCTGAGGATATTGCCACTGTTTTGGTGATTGCTTTTGCACTTGTGTAGCAGCTTTTAAATTCCATCTTTTTTAGCAGCTGCAGCCAGACAAACATATGAGTCAGTGGGAGGGGTTTAGAGGAACTGGCTCAGCTCTCAAGGGAGCAGTAACCTTTTGGCAGTCCAACAAAAAGAACATTTAAAGTCCAGTGACTGCAAAAGCTCTCTCTGTACATGTGATAGCAACTGCAATTTTCCCAAGGTCTACTAAGGGTTTTTTCAGGAAGAGTCAGGTTTCTGCCTATAGAGAGACACATTCCTGAAGGCTTAACTCTGACCTCATAGCTCAAATGGATACAAAATAAAATCTGGAGACAGCTGGGAAGTGATAAAGGGCAAGGAAGAAATTTGGGGATATGAAAGTGACAATGTTTTATTAAATGTTCTCACTGGGTTTTGTTGCCTGTATACCCTACAGTGCAAATAATGAAAGACAGCTAATCTTTCTTTTTTCAGTAGTAGTTCAGGGTACAGGATCTTTCTCTTTACTGTGATCACGTAAGAGATTCTCCAAGAGTTGTTTCCCTACTTGTTGGTCCTTGAGAGGCTCCTAGAGAAATGGGCATTTTCAACTCAATCCTTTTCACCTGTTCATCCTCCAGCAGAGGTCCACAGGCTGAGATGTGCCTGTGTCTGAAACTTCTACTTCAAGCAACTAGTTGCTGATATTTGACTTTTTACAAAAATGCCAATTAGATCAATTTAAGAGGAATACAATCATAAGAGTGGCTTGTTGATTTCTACAGGAAACCAATAAATGATTCCTTGTTTCTTCACTTCCTTGCATTGTTCTTCCCTGTACATTATTTTATTTCTTCTTCATTGCTTATCACAAAAAGAAGAGTAGGGGAGTCTTGTGTGGAAGGGATGAATAACAGAATTTTTTTGTGTGTGGCAAGTAGAAACAATAGATTATTTTGCTAAATGAAAATGTAGACAATACTTTCTGTGATACACGTTTTGCTAAGATAAAATGTCACAATCAAGAAGTCCGTTTACACTGAAATAGGCAACATAATAGTATCTTAATTAACATAGAAGAAAGCGGCAATTAGAGGTCATTTGGAAAGCTGGAGACAGTGTCCCAATGAGACTGGAAAGTTTTACTTCATGACTCAAGGTACCAGTCTGGGTTCTTAGCTGCAAATAACAGAAAACCTCTGTCCAACATAGGCAGAAAAATAATTTGTGGGAAGGATATTGAGTTTCTTACAAATTGGTGAGAGGACTAGAGATCAGATTTAGAAAGAGATAGAAAATCAAGGGAGGGTAAACAGCTGAGGATCCAGCTGAGATCACGCCATTGAAGCAGCCTGTTGAGGATCAGTCACTATTCCTGCTGCCATTTCAAGTGCTGCTTCTGGCAACACACCAGCGTACTGCTGGCCACTAGCCTCTGGCCTCTGCTATCGGGGCCAAGAATATCTCTGACTCTTCCAGCAACTTGGCATCTCTGTCTCTCAAGAATCAAAGGTCTACTCAAGAGCATCTAATTGGTTGAGCCTAGGTCACATGCCTTTGTCCAAACAGCTAAGAATGGTGCCCAAGGCCAGGTGGAGCGTTAAGGGGAAGGAGACTGGGAGGTGGGCATTTTCATTTCCAACTTGATTTGATCCATGTACTCATCCTCCAGCAATGATAAGAAGCCCCTTATTTTTTTTTAGCCTGTTGGAGGTAATGACATCTACCCTCCTTGTACTTTTGCAGTACTTCATATATTGGTCTTACTGTATTGTTCTATTTATAATTTATATGTGTGTTTTTCCCCACCTGACAGAATTTATGGAGAAGAGGGATTGTGTTGTATTTTTAGCATCATAACCGACAGTGCCTTACATGCATTAGGTGTTTAAAATAGATGGGTTTAATAAATTATGTTTAATGATGATGTCACAGGGAAAACTAATATAATGCTAATAAATCATAACAAATGTTGAAGGAGTACTTGTTATATACTGGACATTTTCTCATTTCATTCTTATAACAATCCTATGAAGTAGGTTCTATTCTTTTTCATTTTATGCATGAGGAACTAAGGCTCAGGTTAAATAAGTTGTCCTTGTTTATATAACTGAAACTGACAGGGCAGAGATTCTAGCTAGGGTGGTCAAATTCCAGAACCCATCATCGAAACTGTACTGCCCCCTGGAGGTAAATCATAGAGAAGAGGAAGATGGATCCAATCTTAGAGAACAGTTGCTATATTCTCAATAGATGTTCATTTAGGGTGTATGGTATTTATTTGATAGGAACCAAGGAATAATTTTATATTTACTGATATAAATGAAATCTTCTTTTGGATTTAATATTGTTCTAAAGTAACAGGCATGGCATAGTAACTTGACTAAAAAAGCATTCTTTTTTTGCAGCATTCCTGATGTTTGCCTCATAATATAATAAATATAAATAAAATAACTATAAATAAATATTTATTATTTATATTTTATATTAATAAATATTTATTAATAAATATAAATATACATTTAAATAAGTAAAATATAAATATACATGAATCCACATGAATATAGAATATTCATATGAGAATCTTTAAATTTTGTATCTCACATCAAAATTTTTTAAATTTAATTATCTAAAGTCATAAGATAGAACTTCCTATTTTACTCCAAAACTTAACAATTTTGATTTCTTTTTCATCAAAGATTTTCTTGCCTAAATATCAATAGGCTTGTAGTTTAAAGTAACAGTACCCCATTTTTAGGGCATAAATGTATGTATTTTTATTTTTAAACTGAGTTATATCTGAGAAAGAACACATACTTTCATCAGAAATGATAAAAACATAGTTTGGAGAAATGTTACTACAAAAGAGCAACACGTCAGACTTTCATGTACTGTAAGTTCAAAGAGACTGTTTCATGTTGAGTAAGCACAAAGGAAGGATTGGTCCTTGGAAAACACTGAAAGCAGCTCTTCTCCATGAGACTTACGAAAACAGAATCAAGTGAATCTAGAAAGAGTTACCAACTTGAATTTAAAGGTGATTGCTTGTATTTTTCTAATTAAAAAATTTTTTGTCTTTCAAACCAATATATTTTATTTAGTTATTTTTAATTTTTAAGTTTTATTTTAGGTTCAGGGGTACATGTGTAGGTTTGTTATACAGAAAACTTGCATATCACTGGAGTTTGGTGTACAGATGATTTCATCACACAGGTAATAAGCATAGCATACAATAGGTAGTTTTTTGATCCTCTCCCTCCTCCTACCCTCAAGTAGGCCCAGCATCTGCTGTTCCCTTCTTTGTGTCCATGTGTTTTCAATGTTTAGCTCCCACTTGTAAGTGAGAACGTGCAGTATTTGGTTTTCTGTTTCTGTGTTAGTTTGCTTAGGATAATGACCTCCAGCTCCATTTATCTTGCTGCAAAGGACATGATCTCATTCTTTTTTTATGGCTTTATGGTATTCCATGGTGTATATATACTACATTTTCTTTATCTGTTCTACTGACTGTTACTGGGTATTTAGGTTGATTCTATGTCTTTGCTATTGTGAATAGTGCTGCAGTGAACATATGTGTGCGTGTGTCTTTATGGTAGAGTGATTTATATTCCTTTGGGTATATACCCAAATGGGATTGCTGGGTTAAATGTTAATTCTGTTTTAAGTTATTTGAGACATTGCTACACTGCTTTCCACAATAGTTAAACTAATTTACATTCCCACAGCAGTGTATAAGTGTTCCCTTTTCTCCACAACCTTGCCAGCATCTGTTATTTTTTGACTTTTTAATAATAGCCACTCTGACTATTCTTATTAATAATTCTTATTCTTTTTAATAATTATTCTCACATACATGGTATCTCATTGTGGTTTTGATTTGCATTTCTATAATGATTAGTGATGTTGTGCATTTTTTCATATGCTCACTGGCTGTGTATATGTCTTCTTGAGAAGTGTCTGTTCATGTCTTTTGACCGGTTTTTAATGGGTTGTTTGTTTTTTGCTTGTTAATTTGTTTTAATTCCTTATAGGTTCTGGATATTAGACCTTTGTTGGATACATAGTTTGCAAATATTTTCTCTCATTCTGTACCTTGTCTGTTTACTCTGTTGATAGTTTCATTTGCTGTGCAGAATTTCTTTAGTTTAATTAGGTCCCATTTGTCAATTTTTGTTTTTGTTGTAGTTGCTTTTGGCATGCTTGTCATGAAATCTTTGCCAGGGCTGATGTACAGAATGGCATTTCCTAGGTTATCTTCCAGGTCTTTTATAGTTTTAGGTTTTACATTTAGTGTTTAATCCATCTTGAGTTGATTTTTGTATATGGTGTAAGGAAGTGGTTCAGTTTCAATCTTCTGCATATGGCTGGCCAGTTATCCTGATCTGCTTGTATTTGGATAACAAGTTGCTAATGTGAAGAGATATTGTTATGTCATCATTTTTTCCTGATATTTGAAGCATTTTCACAGAAAGATGCAGATGTCATACCTGTAATTGTATTTTTATGCCTTTTTGTATAGTTTTGGAGTAAATTTCTACAAGGCTAAATTTCTACATATGGACTTACTCAGATTACAAGTTTCAACTAAATGGACAAGTATTAAGGGCAGATATAGAAGAACAATTGATTTTGAGTAGGCTTATGGGAAAGATTTTGTAGGTGATGAAAGATTGAGCGTATCTGTAGTAGAGGGAATAGAGTGTGGTGAAGGAAAGAGCAAAGGTGTGAGGGAAGCAGGAGATTGGTTTATTAGGCTGCAGATTGTTGAAGAAAGTGGAAGAAAAATGATCAGGTTCAATAAAGGAGAGATGAGTGGTGGAGGCCAGAGAAGGGAAATAGATGAAAACTGTCAAGCTGGGGCATTTCCAAGAGATGATAGTCTGCAAAGTGGCTGAAGTGGATCACGGTTGTAGTTGTTTGACATTGAGAAGGTCAAGAAAACTGTGGTGGCAGATGAGGAGCTGTAGATTTTTGCCTTAGGTGCTAGAGCTATTAAGGAATTGAGGAGGTGTCCTGGAGTTCATCAGATGGTGGTGATAAAGAAGTAGGAAAGTGCATAAGGGAGCAAGTGTGCCTCAGCGGAGGATGCTCACGGCTGGTGAAGGGCAATTTTTTGGCAGCAGCAGTGTAGAATACACAACACCAACTCCTCCAGGCCACGGAATTAAGAGGAATGCAAGATAGCTCCCACAGGAGAGAAAACTGGCAGTGAGTATCAACTAGGAAAACTGAGATTTCCAATGCAGTCAGGAGAATGTACATCTCATTTTGGTTGATATGGTTTGGCTGTGTCCCCACCCAAATCTCATCTTGAACTGCAGCTCCCATAATTCCCATGTGTCATGGGAGGAACCTGGTGGGAAGTAATTGAATCATGTGGGTGGGTTTTTCCCATGCTGTTCTCGTGATAGTGAATAAGTCTCATGATCTGATGGTTTCATAAAGGGGAGTTTCTCTACACGAGCTCTCTCTTGCTTGTCACCATGTAAGCCGTCCCTTTGCTCTTCATTTGTCTTCCACCATGATTGGGAGGCCTCCCCTGCCATGTGAAACGGTGAGTCCATTAAACCTCTTTCCTTTATAAATTACCCAGTCTTGGGTATGTCTTTATCAGCAGTGTGAGAACAGACTAATACATTGGTTCTGTCTTTAATTACTAACACTGTCAATGAGCAGTAACAACGTGGTAGACATCATGCCAGATATTGGGAATTCAGAGATTTAAAACAATGCACCATTATGAAAAGTGGGTGCACGTTGAATACAGCTGAAGTTGGCTTTCAAATCTGACATAATCACCACCAACTCTGTGGCCCCACTAAAGTTCTCAACTTCCTGGAGACCCAGTTTCTTCATGTATAAAATAAGAGTACTAATAATTTACCTTTTAGGGTTGTTTTGAGGATAAATATAATGTAAATAAAAAGTCTATCATAGTGCTACCTGAGAGTTGCTATTATTATTGTTATTATTGTTATTTTGGTTTCTAATATCATCATCTGTTGGGGCAGATGTATGTTACTAACAATAAGTTGGTGGAAAGACTTAGGTTAAATCCCCCCTGACAATCTTACTTTGGGAACTCTGGCATTGGGTTAAGATTTAACGAGCTACATAGGCCAGGAAGTTTTGTCACTGAGATGAAATAGGGAGATAGATCACAGGTGGGGGATAGTAATAACACTGCAGTTTGTGTAGTGATCATGGGTGCAGCCTGGAAGTAAGGTTCGTGGTCTGTCTTGGGAACACATCGGTAGAGGAAGCAATTGCATCAGAAACCAGAGAAACCATCTATCTGGGCTTCAGTTTCTCTTTTATTGGAAAAATATACCTCCCCCCTCCTGTTTCATCATTGTGAAGATTACATGAGATAATGTAAGTGAAGGTGCTTTGACAACTGTGAAGGGTGTATCTATATCAGGATGGTATGTTTATGAATATTTGTGGGCAGAATTTCCAGTGGCTGCTGTTCCCACCATCCTGATGAGACATGGAGAAAACGTGCTATTCTCTACAGGAGAGTAAATCCAAGAGTTTAAAAAAAAAAAACAAAAAACAATATTATTGAAACATTTGTGAATTATAAGAAAGAAAAATTTTGTAGTTCTGAGGAGAGAGCTTCTCTGTTAACTTCTAGTGTTATTCATCACTAGAAAATATTTTGCTTAGTAACAAATACTGTAATATGATGAAATGTGACAATTTTCTAAGCCATTCTTGGATTCTTCAAAGGAAAAAAAAATTCCATTGTTTATTTGGAATAATATCAGAAAATAGAGCTTTCTTGTCTGCTAATATTTCTATTCAGACTATTTTGGCTCTTCTCTTTAAGCAGCCAGCCATCATAGCACATGTTCATCCTTCCCTTTGCTTATCTTTTGCCTGGTTGGAGCAGGTTCTCCTAATTGAGTTAACTCTTTATACATTTGGCCTCCAAATGATCTGTTGAAACTAAATTTTTTTTGAGATCTAGCCAGGCTAAACATGGTAATAATAGGTAAAATGAACAAGTAGAAGAGATTCATTCTCCAGAAAATACTGCCCATTTTAAGACCAGATGTCAAAGATCGACATTCATAATGATCATAGCATAGTAAGTGTAATGATGTACCAGGTGCTGTTCCTGAAGTTCTGCATGTTTCAACCTGTTTAAAGTCCTCACAACAATACTAAAAGCTGTTATTATGACCCTATTTTAAATGTAAGCGGTTTGAAGTACAGAGAGGTAAAGTTACCTGCTCAAGGACTCCATCTAATCAGTAGTGCCAGAGTTGGGACTGGAACCCAGATAGTTTAGCTTTAAGCACTAGGGTATGCCTTTTTTTTTTTTTTTTTTTTTTTTTCAGTTTTGAAAGACTCACAGAAGAATGTTAAAGTGAAAAAAAATCAATCAATAAAAGCATTGGAAAGGATAATACATTTAGTTATTATATTTTAGAATGTGAGGAATAGGAATACTTTTTTTAAATTTGAAAGAGGTAAATATAGCACAATAATAGAAAATGTGTTTGATAAATTTATGTAATTTAGTAACCCAAGAGGTGATTCAGACTGGAAACCTCCACTCTTTAAAAAAAGTTCTGGTGAAATAAATGTACATTTGGTATCCTTGCTCTTTGGGTATACATTCTCACATTTTCAGGCTTATTTCAGGACCAATCATTACACTCACCTTTTATTCTTGAGGTGCTATTGACAGAACCATAGTACTGCACTGTCGGAAACTGTTTTTTTTTTTTTTTTTTTTTTTTTTTTTTTGAGACTGAGTCTTGCTTGTCACCCAGGCTGGAGTGCAGTGGTGCGATCTCAGCTCACTGCAACCTCCGCCTCCCAGGTTCAAGTGATTCTCATGCCTCAGCCTCCCAAGTAGCTGGGATTACAGGCACCTACCACCACACCTGGTTAATTTTTGCATTTTTAGTTGAGACAGGGTTTCACCATGTTGGCCAGTCTGGTCTTGAACTCCTGACCTCAAGTGATCCACCTGCCTTGGCCTTGCAAAGTGCTGGGATTACAGGCATGAACCACCATGCCTGGCCAACTTTTTTTTTTTTTTTATTGTATACATATATTTAAGGTATACAACATGATGTTTTGATATACATAGCAAATATTGTACATAGTGAAATGATTACTACAGTCCTGCAAAGTAACATATCCATCTGTAGGAAACTTTTAATGCTCTGACTTGTGAGATCTTGTTAACTTCCTTGTGTGGGTTTGACTTTAATCTCATGTCTGTGTCTCCCCAGGGAAGTTTCTCTTAGCTTTTCAAAATCACTTTACTGGATTCTAAGAATAATTGCCCTCCCTTTGGCTTGAGAGACTAAATTTTGGGTGTCACCCATACGATATTAAATAGGGCAATGATATTGTGATTGGCAAGAGGCAAGAGGCTTGGGTTTCCAGTGATTTCTATAATAGCTGAATTTATGGTTACTTATAAGTACTCTAAGAAGGAACTTTTCATTATGAAGTCAGCATAACAGATTTTTGGATTTCAAAATCTGTCTTTGTAATATTATTCTGTGCTAGTTTGTTGAAATGTGACACTGGATCTTTCATTCAGAGATATGGGTACTGACTTGGTGTCACTTGTAGCTGTGAATTTTTATGACATATCCATTTCACTTTAAATTATTTAGAAGGAATGGATCAGACGCGGTGGCTCATGCTTGTAATCCCAACACTTTGGGAGGCTGAGGCAAGTGGATCACCTGAGGTCAGGAGTTTGAGATCAGCCTGACCAACATGGTAAAACCCTGTCTCTACTAAAAATACAAAAATTAGCTGGGTGTGGTGGTGGGTACCTGTAATCCCAGCTACTTGGGAGGCTGAGACAGGAGAATCGCTTGAGCCCAGGAGGTGGAGGTTGCAGTGAGCCAAGATCACACCATTGCACTCCAGCCTATGTGACAGAGTGAGCACTCGTCTCAAAAAAAAAAAAAAGGAAGAAAAGAAAAAAAGATTGCTTTATTTTTTAAGTGCTTTCATTTGTTTTTGGCCAAGTTTCTTTTTAAGGTAAGATTGTACAATTATTATATTAATAGGGCCAGAACAATGGTGTATTATTATTTTGCAAAATATTTTAGCAAAAGAAAGGGCCAAATGAGGAAAGTGATCGTTCAGTAAGCTTGCAGAGGCACGCCTCAGATCGTGTCTTGACCTTCCACTGTCTTCAGTGGAAGACACGCTTCTTCCACTGAACTGCAAACTTTGCTAAATAAAGTTTTGAAATATCCTGGTCTCTTGGTTGCGTTTCTTGCACCCTCTGGGTCTATATGCTGCATTCTTTCGGCACATTTCATGCTCACATGAGAGGAAAACACCCTTATTGGCACTTTCAGGCATCAAGAGGCTTTTACCAATGTTGTCTCTGACAGCTTCGGAAGGGGCTTTTCAGATGTCCCTGTGACCCCTGCTGGCCTAAACATATGTTTAAAATATGTGGAGGAATGATCAGGTTTAGAGGCTCTGCTGCTGCTCAGTATTATTCCTGGCTCTATTTTCTGCATGACTTGCCAACATGCTCATTGTGTGGGGTTTGCAGCTGCCACACAGTCATACATACTAGTCTCAATTTGGTGCTTCCGAACTCCCAAAGATTCCACCACTTCTGCCAGAAGTCCTGCTGGTTGTTACCACCCAGAATACTTTCAAGTTCGGAGACAAAGCTGGGGAGACTGCTTCTCTCTCTCTCTCTCTCTCTCTCTCTCTCTCTCTCTCTGTTTCTCTCTCCTCTCTCTCATTTAATTACATACTTAAAGTTCATGGAGAAAAGCTCTGTTAACTGCCTGTGTGGTGTCCACCACAGGCTCTGTGCAGAAGAGTGCTTAATGAGTGGCGTAGGAGTGGCGTAGGGTCACCCACCAATGTTCTTTTTTTTTTTTTTTTTTTTTTTCTTGAGACAGAGTCTTGCTCTGTCGCCCAGGCTGGAGTGCAGTGGCCGGATCTCAGCTCACTGCAAGCTCTGCCTCCTGGGTTTAGGCCATTCTCCTGCCTCAGCCTCCCGAGTAGCTGGGACTACAGGCGCCCGCCACTTCGCCCGGCTAGTTTTTTGTATTTTTTAGTAGAGACGGGGTTTCACCGTGTTCGTCAGGATGGTCTCGATCTCCTGACTTCGTGATCCGCCCGTCTCGGCCTCCCAAAGTGCTGGGATTACAGGCTTAAGCCACCGCGCCCGGCCCAATGTTTTTCTAAGAGTGTCTGGGTTATCTTCAATGCTTCTGTGAAGCAGAGGATTCTCCCATTGTAGTAATGCAGATATAAATATTGATCATGAGTAGGAGATGTGATATTTGACAGCTTTTCATAAAAAAGATCTACCAGGTCTTTTTGAATGAACCCTTCAACTTCCTGCCATCTCCAGTCACTAAATGTGGCAGTCTAGATTTTTTTCAGGGTACAGTAAAATAGTAGACATGACATATTTTGGTTGTCCCATGAGATCTCATTAAAGAGTCTGTAGTATAGTTGATGCTGGCGTTTTTGAGTTGCAGCACTGAGGAAAGGGGAGAAATGAGGTTTGGAAAGCAACTAAAATGTTTCTCTTCCAGGAGCCACATTGGGATCTTTATAAGCATTTTCTTATTTAATGCTCGCAAAGCCCTATGATGTAGTCATTTCACTCCTATTTTAAAAATGGAAAAACTGAGGCTTAGAGGGCTAAGTATCACACCCTAGAATACATATATGGTAAGTGGTAGAAAATTTTAAATCCAAGTGGGTCTGACTCCAAAGATAATGTTCTTTTGCTTGCATATAGTACCCCCCAAATTAGTTCACATTTACTTTTGTAAGTGTATAAATGTATATGTGTTCATTTTTGAAGGCTATTTGCCTGTGCTGTTATCATCTGCCAAAGCTATTGGCCAAAATTATTACCTACTTTATGAGTTATACATATAAATTAATGGGCTCCTTTAAGAAATGTTCTGTCTCTATTTGTGCCAAGTAAGAGCTGCCCCCGAATATCATATACATCCGGAGGCTATGAAATGACACCAAGGCCTGTTACTGCTTGTGGCATTTTAGAAAGTTCTTAGAAATTGCTTTCAGAGCAGATTTAGAAACCATTCCTTATAAAGTGCTTGAGAGGAGTCAGTGTTTTCTACAAGAGTACAAGTAAGAAAAGACATTCTGGGTGGCAGCCTGGATAAGCATGTTGGGATCTTCCAAAGGAGTTGCCATGGCTAAAATGGAGAGTACTGGCAAGTGATGGGCCTGGAGCAACAAGGGAGGTCGTCCAGCACTGTGATTAAGAGCATGGGCCTGGGAGACAGGAGATTTGGGTGAACCTCACATCTGACACTTAGTAGCTTGTGACTTTAAGCAATTATTTAATTTCTCAGATTCTCTATTTCATCATGTTTAAAATGGGAATAATGATTCCACCCTCTTTCTCACAGAATTTTTGAAAATAAACAATAAATTGTGTTTTTAGAGCTTTAGCACAATGGCATGCAGTAAGCACTGATAAAGTGTAGCTATTATTTCCTACAACTAGCAATGAAATGTCTTCTATATTTTGCTAAGGGGTTTAGATGTTTTTCTGAGGCTTTCATAAACAATATGATCAGCAAGTGTCTTAACGCATTGTATGTTGCTATAACAGAATACCACAGACTGGATAGTTTCTAATGAACAGAAATTTATTTGGCTTATTGTCCTAGAGTCTGGGAAATCCAAGAGCATGGCACTGGCATATGGTGATGATCTTTCTGCTGCACCATCCCATACCAGAAGGCAGAAAGGCAAGAGAAAGAGCAAACCAGCAGGAGAGGGTCAAACTTGCCTTTTCAAAAAAATTTTGTGGGTATATAGTAGGCATATATATTTATGGGGTTTATGAGATATTTTGGCACAGGCATGCAATGTGTAATAATCACATCATGGAAAATTGGATAGCTACCCCCTCAAACATTTATCCTTTGTGTTACAAACAATCCAATTATACTCTTTTAGGTACTTTAAAATGTACAATTAAATTATTACTGGCTATAGTCCCCCTGTTGTGCTATCAAAATACTAGGTCTTACTTATTCTCTCCCCTCCCCTCCCCTCCCCTCCCCTCCCCTCCCCTCTCCTCCCCTCCCCTCCCCTCCCCTCCCCTCCCCTCCCCTCTTCTCCCCTCCCCTCTCCTCCCCTCTCCTCCCCTCTCCTCCCCTCTCCTCCCCTCTCCTCCCCTCTCCTCCCCTCCCCTCCTCTCCTTCTCTGCTCTCTTCTCTTCTCTTTTCTTTCTTGGTCTTGCTCTGTCACCCAGGCTGGAGTGCAGTGGCATGATCTTGGCTCACTGCAACCTCCACCTCCCAGGTTCAAGTGATTCTCCTACCTCAGCCTCTTGAGTAGCTGGGACTACACGCGCCTGCCACCATGTCTGGCTTATTTTTGTATTTTTGTATTTTTTTTTTTTTTTGAGACGGAATCTCGCTCTGTCCCCCAGACTGGAGTGCAGTGGCCGGATCTCAACTCACTGCAAGCTCCGCCTCCTGGGTTTACGTCATTCTCCTGCTTCAGCCCCCTGAGTAGCTGGGACTACAGGCTCCCACCACCTCGCCTGGCTAGTTTTTTGTATTTTTAGTAGAGACAGGGTTTTCACCATATTGGCCAGGCTGGTCTCAAATTCCTGACCTCAAGTGATCTGCCTGCCTCGGCCTTCCAAAGTGCTGAGATTACAGGCGTGAGCCACCGCACCTGGCCCATTCTTTCTTTTTTTTTTTTTTTTTTTTTTTGTACTCATTAATCACACCCACCTCCTCCACTGCTGCTCTTCCCAGCCTCTGGTAACCATCCTTCTATTCTGTATCTCCATGAGCAGAACTTACTTTTATAACAATGGACTCTCATGATAATGAACCCGCTCTTGCAAAACAACATTAATCCGTTCATGAGGGCAGAGGCCTCATATCCTTGTAATCTCTTGATGGTCCCACCTCTTAATATCATCACAATAGCAATTAAATTTCAACATGAGTTTGGGAGGGGGCATTCACACTATAGCAGTAAACAACATATTAAATTGATGTTTTTGCAAAATAGTACTGTGGAAGATGAATTGGAAGGTTTTGAAAGTAGACACAGAGCAAGTTTCAGAAACAACAGAAATAATAAGATACTGCAGGAGCAAAGAAGAAACAACAAATAAAAAGCATAAAGGAGATCAAATTGACTGCTCACTCACTGGTGGACATGAGAAAGAAGAAACTAGATTAATTCTGTTGGGGTCCGGATGAAGGGGTGGCACCTGCTTCCACGAAAAGAAATCTAAGAGCAAGCAGATTTTAGCTAAAAGTAGTATTTTTGAGATGTTGGATTTGTGAAGTCTTTGAAAGAGGCAAGTGACAGCATATGACCTAATGCCCATAACCCAGAAGAAAGTCTGGTATATAGAAAGTGCTCATAAATATTTCATAAATAAATGGGAGAAGAAAGCCTGGGAACCATATATATGGTGATAGAAGGCTTAGAAGTTAATGATATTATCCAAGAAGGTTGAGAAGAAATCCAGGGCTAGACTTGTGGGGGTCCACTAACACTAAGGGGTTGAGAAAAATGAAAGCAGCTCAGAGAAGAGATGGAGAAGGAATTACCAAAGAGTAAGAAGAAATAAACGAAGGTGGTGTTTTGCAAGTTCAAAGAAGAGTTCCAAATAGAAAAGAGTCTTCTACAATGTTCATTTATAGAGAGGAGAAGTGAGATGCATACTGAAAAGAGTCCATACTGATTATGAGGTTAGTCATTTTCATCCTTGTCAAAGGATATTCAGTGGTGGTAGGGGCAAAAAATGGCTTAAGAGAGTTGAAAATAATTGTGGGTGAAGATGTGGGTATAGCAAATGGTGACTGAAAGTAACTGTTCTTTCAGTGAACAGAATTGACCCATTTCTCTAATCCTGTGCATATTGATGGTTGGGAAGGGGCAAAGATCACCTGACCAAGTTGGAAAACTTCAAAATAGTATTTTCAAAAAGATGTAGCTGTTCTTGGTCTATAATTTCAGCCCAATGTGAAAGCCACTTTCACCGTAATTAAAAAAAAAAAAAAATCAGTTAATTCTAATGATATCTTTTGGGTGACAAAACAAATAAAATCAACTTATAGCTAGTTATTACATTTATATTCAATTTTAAATGTAAAATGGTGAATGAAGTTGATGAGAAATAATTTTTTTTATTGCTTAAGTTCTAAGCAATAAAAAGAAAATACAGGATTTTTTAATTGCCTGTGCTCTCAGTTTTAAATCTGAGGACAGAAGTTAGTTTTCATCATCTGGGGCAAAACACATGAAGAACTTAAGTTTTAAAAAGTACAGCTTACATTATTCAAGTTTATAATGACAATACACAGTCTTGGTATGTGAAATGAGCCACGTATTTGTCTTTTAAAAAACAATTAACTTTATTTGCATTTGAGATGATTTCAAAGCTAAACTAGCATGCTATTTCATGAATAATATCTATCTTTAAATAAACTGCACCCCACATACAATAATGAGATCATTTAGTATAAATTTACAACTTGTATATTCTGATAAGTGCAGGAATTTCTAAATGTCACAGAATTGTCATAAGTAATATCGTCACTGAAATTGCTTATCTGCAAAGAAGGTACTCTCCTTTATTAATCTACTGAATAATTTGCATATTTTGGAAATAGTGTGTTAATTTCTGTGAAAAGTGATAATGCTATTTATTGAAAGGTCCATTTTTCCGCAAATAAATCAATGCTTCTTAATCAGTTGTCTAATCTGCAAACATTGTAGGTATAAATCAAGTTACAAATTAAGTTAGACACAGATTGATTTGACAATTGCCTTCAAGTGAAATAGCCTGGACCCAATAAAATTCTCTGCATTGATTTCTAGAAATGGCATTTGGTATAGCCTCATGGTATTAATGTGATGGTCATGGCCTGGTATTTGTACTCAGCTATGGTAGCAGAATCAGCTTAAATTGATAAGATTAGATAAATAGCATTCTTCATATGTTCTGGATGACAGCACATTTAATGTAATTGCATTTGTCTGCCAGTTTTTATGTGTTAGAGCACAAAAGATTTTGAACCATGCATAATTTTGATAGAGAAATTCAATCCACTTCCTTCTATACCACAAATATACCACAAATTATAAATGTTCATTACAACTATTCAATCACTTGAGATAAGAATGCATTTCAAATCAGGTTCCATGCCAAGTACCTCATTTATGGAGCTATGCTGCTTAAAATTGGACAAATTGATTACCTTACTGAATATTGAAAATACTAGTTGGAAGCATTAAAACCATCTTTATTAGCTCTAGAATCTAGTAATACATATACTTGTGTAATAAATATTAAGAGCTACTAATATACCAGCTTTTAAAGTGTGAGAATTCTCATTTGCTTAATTGTCGGGATATGATTACGCAGGCCTGAGTGTTGAAACATGACTAAAACATTCAAGAATCTTATCAGCTCCTTTGGACAGATAATAAATATCCCCATTACATAGTCTGATGAGATACTATGGGCTTCAAAGCCTGATCATAGTGGTGACTTATGCCTGTATGAGTACTTTTATTACAAGATCATGAAAGGCTATGCGATCACTCATTAACTGAAAATCATAATTCCCTTATGAGCTAAGTGGCTAGTATTTATTTTTTGTTGCTTTAGTATCTGGTTACTTTTCAAGAGGCTAATATTTTAATCAATTGCTTTTGGCCCCAGTAACTACATAACTGGAATATATAATACTGAATTGAACTATAATATTTATAGTCCACTTTAAAAAAACTCATTTTTTCAAAAGTTTTATTGCCAACCCCATGCACCCTTCCCTTACTTTAAAATTTTAGATATAACTCTGTAGCTTTACCAAAGTTTTCTGATTTTTGTCATGCAGAATCACAGAATCATGATTGCAGGGTTTCAGGTTGTGACTCTAAGCTTGAATCTCCTCCCGGGCGTCCCTGAATGATGGGCATTGGCCAGGACCATATACATGTTCTCTGGTGTTTGCACTGAGAAAGCCCTGATTTGTGTCCCTACCTAATGAATCCAGTGGGGTTTATTGCAAATTTTTCAAGATAAACTTTTTAGTTAAGAGCCAGCTTGAATGGTTATAGTTTTATTTTTATATCAAAAAATAAAAATTTCTCTTGAAATGGCCCCAATGTGGCTCTAGGAATTAATAGAGTATGTTGCTTCTACTATTTCAGCTCTTTTAATGACTGATATGTTTCCTTTAGTCTTCTGTACTCCATGGTAAATGATTCTAATTTCTTCAATCCCCAAGTATTAACATGGTTTGCAGAGGTCAAGAAGGTCCCCCTCATCAAGGTCTTCTGGTGTTTACAGTTGTCTTGAATTGTTGTTTCCAGAGTTGAACATGTTGGTGAAAAACAATAATAGCTAACATTTTTTTTCTAGGCTAAACACTATGCTAAGTGGTTTATATATGCATTATGTATTCTTTAAAATTAAACTTTTTATTTTAAGGTAATTGGAGATTTTATCACATGCAGTTGTAAGAAGTAATGCAGCGTGATCCTATGTACCCTTTACTCAGTTTTCCCCAATGGTAACATCTTGCAAACCATAGTCTATTATCATAACCAGGAAATGGACATTGATGTAGTTTATCCATCCTATTTGGATCTCCCTAGTTTTATTTGTACTCCTTTGTGTTTGTGTATTGTGTTCTATGCAATTTTATCTCATGTGTGTTTGTGTATCTACCACTCCAGTCAAGATAGAGAATATTTCCACCACCACAAAGATCCCTGGTGTTGCCTTTATGTGAACATATCTATTTCCTCTTTGCTTCCCCTTCATAACCTCATCCTTAGCTCCTGGTAACCCCTTATCTTTTCTTTGTTTCTATAATTTTGTTGTTTCGTGAATGTTATATAAATGGAATCATACAGTATATAGAGTTTAGGGGACTGGCTTTTTTTCACAAAGTAGAATTCTCTGGATAACCATCCAGATTATTGTGCATATCAATAATTGGTTCCTTTTCATTGCTGAGTAGTATTCCGTGGTATGGATATGTACCACAATTTGTGTAACTATTAACCTGTTGAAGGACCTCTGGGTTGTTTCCAGTTTGGTGCTATTATGAACATGAATACATTGTGTACAAGTTTTTGTGTGAATATAAATTTTTGTTTCTCTGAGATAAATGCCCAAGAATGCAATTGCTGATATGTGTGATAATTAAATACTTAGTTCTTAAAGAAACTGCCAAAATGTTTTTCAGAGTTTCCCCAGCCGCAATTATAAGTGATCTAGTTTCTCTATATCCTTGCCAGCATTTGATGTTAAGACTTTTTAAAAAAATTATCCATTTTGATAGGTATGTAATGATATCACATTGTAGTTTTGATTTGTATTTCTTTAATGGCTAATGATTTGAACATTTTTTTTCTTGTGTTATTTGTCATCTGTATATCCTTTTCAGTGAAATGTCTCTGTGTGTGTCTTTTTTCCATTTCTAATTGGATTGTTGTTTTGTTTTGAGAGTTCTTCATATATTCTAAATACCAGTCCTTTGTTGGATGTGTGCTTTGGAAAATTTTCTCCCAGTCTATAGCTTGTCTTTTTATTCTCTTAAAATGGTCTTTCAAAGAGCAAGAATGTTTAATTTTGAATCAATCCAGTTTATCAGTTTTTCCTCTTATGGGTTGTGCTTTTGGTGTCAAGTCTAAGAACTCTTTGTCTACCTCTAGATTCAGATGATTTTCTCCATTAGGTTGGTTTAGGTTGGGGTTCAATTTTTTTTGCTTATGAATGTCCAATTGCTCCAAGGCCATTTGTTGAAAAGACTACCCTTCTCCCATTGAATTGCTTTTGTACCATTGTAAAAAACCAATTGAGTGTATTTGTGTGGGTCTATTTCTCGGTTCTCACCAGTATTTTGGAGGAGATTAGGTCATGATGATGGAGGCCTTATGAGTGAGATGGGTGTCTATATACAAGAGGCCCCAGAGGCTTCTCTTCCCTCTTCTGCCATGTGAAGACACAGTGAGAAGATGGCTGTCTATGAACCAGGAAGAGGGCTCCCACTCTGCTGGCACCTTGATCTTGGATTTCCCAACATCCAGAACTGTGAGAAATAAATTTCTGTTGTTGATAAGCCACGTAATCTATGGTATTCTGTTATAGCAGTCTGAATGAACTGAGGGAGAAATTGATACTTAGGAGTGGGGGTAGTGCTGTTACAAATACCAAAAAGTATGCATGTGGCTTTGGAACTGGGTAATGGGTAGAGGCTGAAAGAGTTTTGACATGCATGCTAAAAAGAGCCTGCATTGCTGTGAACAGACTATTAAGGATGGTTCTAGTAAAGGCTCAGAAAGAGAAGAAGAGCGCCTTAGAGAGTGTTGGTGGAAATAGATGGTGAAGGCCATTCTGTTGAGATCTTACATGGAAATGAGGAATATGTTATTGAGCAATGGAGTAAAGGTCATTCTTGTTATAAAGTGGCAAAGAACTTGGTTGAATTGTGCTCATGTTCTAGTATTCTGTGGAAGGTATAACTTGTGAGTGAAGAAATTGGGTATTTTGGCTGAGGAAATTCCTAAGTGTTGAAAAGTGACCAGTTTTTTCCTGAACGTTTATAGTAAAATGGAAGAAGAGAGAAATGACTTAAAGGCAGAATTGTTATTTAAAAAGCAAGCAGAACATAAAGGCTTGGGAAATTCTTAGCCTATTCATATTGTAAAAACAGAGAAAGCATGTTCAAGAAAGAACACAAAGGGTATGGTCAAATGACTGTTTGATAAGGAGATTTGTTAGCTCTTTAAACAGAAGTCAGGAGCTGTTCAAGAAAATGGAAGAATGACCCTGAAGGCAGTTCAGAGATCATCAGAGCTGCCACTCCCATCACAGTGTAGAGGCCATTGGCATATGAAGGATCACAGTGTACCCTGCCTGGTGCCTCCTCACACTGCAGGCTCTGCTCACTTCACTCCAGTGCCCATGCTCCTCAGCTGCTCCAGGTGTGGCTCTGGAGGGCCCTGGTGTGGTATGGCTGCACCCAGCAAAGCTGTGGGGCCATGTTGTTCCTACCTAGATTTCAAAGGATTGGGCCTCCCAGCTGAGGCACAGGGCCCAGGCAGAGAACAGTCATGGGAGTGGGGGCCAAGGTACAGAGTTGCTGGGTGAGACAGGGCCACCTAAAGCCATTGGAGCAGTGCTACATGGAGCCTTGGGGTCCCCCGGCCTGGCAAAGCTTTGTGGACAGGAACACTGTTCAAGTGTGTCTACTGGGTAGGACCTCTGCTCCAGTGGACCTTGAGGTTACAGCATACATCCAAAGAAGATTATTCTCAAGCTTTAAGGTCTAATGGAATTAACTCCACTGGATTTTGGACTTGAGACCTGTCACTACTTCTTGCCTATTGCTCCCTTTGGAATAGGAATGCCTATCCTATGCCTGTCCCACCATTGCATTTTGGAAGCACATAAAATGTTGGTTTCACAGGTTCACAAGTGGAGAGAAGTTTGCCCAGGATGAATTAGACCTTTTGTCTCTTCCATATCTAATTTAGATGATATTTTACTGAGACTTTGGACTTAGACTTTAAAGTTGTAGCTGAGATAAGTTTTGACTTTTGGGGTTGTTAGGGTGGAACAAATGTGTTTTGCACATAAGAAAAACATGAATTTTGGGGAAGGAGGTCAAAAGCAGAATGCTATAGACTGTATGTTTATGTCCCTCCAGAATTTATGTGGTGAAATCAGATCCTTAATGTGATGATATTTGGCAGTAGGGCCTTCGGGAAATGGTTAGCTCATGAAAGTAGAGCCCTCATGAATGGGATTAGCACTCTTACAAAAGAGACCTCACAGATTTCCCTCTCCCCTTCTACCATGTGAAAACATAGCAAAAAAGTGGTCGTCTGTGAACTGTGAAGTGGGTCCTCATTAAACAACAGATCTGCCAGAACCTTGATCTTGGAACTCCTTGTCTTTAGAACCGTGAGAAATACATTTCTATTGTTGATAAGCCTTCCAGTCTATCATATTTTGTTATAGCAGCTGGAATGGACTAAGACACCTATAAATCAGTTGGGGGAGAATTGACATCTTCCCTATGTTAAATCCTCAAACTATGAACAGAGTATGCATATCTTTTTATGTAGATCTTTGGTTTCTTTCATCAGCACTTAATAATTTTCTGCATACAGATCTTGTGCATGTTTTGATAAAATTGATAAAATTATACCTGATTATTTTAGTTTCTTTGGAATGATTGTAAAGGTACTATGAGTGTTGTTAGCTGTAGGTTTTTTGTGGATGTTCTTTATTAAATAAAGGTAGTACCACTCTATTCCTAACTTGCTGAGAGGTATTTTTTTCTCTCTTTTTGGTCAAATGCTTTTTATACATCAATTGATATGAACAGGTAATTTTTCATCTTTAGGTATTAGTATGGGGGATTGCATTCATTAATTTTCAAATGCTGAAACAAACTTTTATACCTGAAATAAGCCTCAATTTGTCATGGTGTTCTTTTTATATATTACTCAATTTGAGGATTTTTTTTTTTTTTTTGCATATATTGTTGGGGATTTTTATGTGTAAATTTTATGAGTGATATTAGTCTATGGTTTTTGGGTTAATCCTATCTTTGTATGATTTTTGATATTCAGACAATACTTCATAAATGAGCTTAGAAGTGTTCCCTACTTTCTGGAAGAGATTATGCAGAATTGGTGTTAATTATTCTTCAAGTGTTTGGTAGTATTTTCCAGTGGAACCATTTAGCCTGGAGATTTCTTTTTTGGAAGCTCCTAAGTTATGGATTCCATTTCCTTAATGGTTGTAGGGTTATTCACTTCATCAGAATCAAGATTTGGCATTTGTGGTGTTTAGGGAATTGTTACATTTTTTCAAAGTTGTTGAATTTATAAGCATTACTTTGTAGTATTCCTTTATCATTTTTTAAATGGCTGCAGGATCTGTTGTGGTGTTTTCTGTTTCATTGTTTATATTGCTAACTTTTTCTCCTCTTTTTAAAAAATATAGTCATTCTTGCTAGAGGTTTGCTAATTTTATTAATTTTTTTGAACAAGCAGCTTTTGATTTCATTGATTTTCTCTATTTTTTTCTGTTTTCAATTTTATTAATTTTTGTTCATATATTTACTATTTTCCTTTTGCTTGCTTTGGGTTTAGTTTGTAATTTTCTTTTTCTAGTTTTTTGAGGTAGCATCTTAGGTTATTAAATTGAGATCTTTTCTGACATGAACATTTAGCATTATCAATGTTCCTCTCAATAATACTTTAGCTGAACCCATATATTTTTATCTATTGTATCTTCCTTTTCATTCAGTTATTTGTGGATTGCTCCTTTTATCATTATGTAATATCCCTTTTTGCCCCTAGTAATTTTCTGTGAATTTTCCTTGATATGAGTGTACTTTATCTGGTATTAATACAGCTTCTTTTTTATTGCGTGGTATATATTTCAACCTACCTGTATTGTTGAATTTGAGGTGACTTTCATGTAAATAGCATAGAGTTAGGACATATTTTTCTATCCACTTTTCCAATCTATGCCTTTTAATCAATGATTTTAGATAGTTTACATTTTAGGTAATTATTAATATTTTAGGGCATAAGTCTGTCATTTTATTAGTTGTTTTTTATTTGTTACTGATGTTTCTTTTTTGTGTTTCTTTTTGCCTTCTTTTGGGTTATTTGAACATTTCTTAGGTTTCCATCTTGATTGATTTATGTTATTTTTAGTGTATTTTTTTTATATATTTCTTAGTGGCTCCTCTGTGTATAATAATATATATACGTTTCTTATCACAGTGTTATCAACATTTTACTACTTCTAGTGAAGTGTTTACCTTACTGCTGTTTAAATTCCTTTATGTTTTCTGCTTTTAAATATCATAATATTCAGTATCAGATAGCATTATAATTTTTTTCAATTATCAATATGATTTATAAAATTCATGGGAGAGAGTTTGTTTTATGTACTCATATTTGTGTTTTTTCAGTGACTCTTTTTCCTTCCTGATGCTCCAAGATTATATTTTCCTTATCATTTTTCCCAACAGTTTAATAAGCCACACTTGAGTTTTTCTGTAGGGTAAGGTTAAACCTCATAGTTTCTGGAACCACTGTACCTATTACAGATTTTTTCTTATATTCTCTGTAATTTGTCATTTGAAATCTTTAAAAACTACATGAATTCTGTATCTCATGCTTGGAATATAATATATGACTATGGAGACTTGCATCATTTAAATAATTTTGATATACGCTTTTTTTTTTTTCGAGACAGAGTTTCACTCTGTCTCCCAGGCTGGAGTGCAGTGGCGCGATCTCAGCTTGCTACAACCTCTTCCTTCCAGGTTCAAGTGGTTCTTATGCCTCAGCCTCCCAATTAGCTGGGATTATAGATGTGCATCATCATGCCTGGGTAATTTTTGTATTTTTAGTAGAGACAGGGTTTCACCATCTTGGCCAGGCTGATCTCAAACTCCTGACCTCAAGTGATCTGCCTGCCTCAGCCTCCCAAAGTGCTGGGATTGCAGGCATGAGCCACCATGCCCAGCCAATTTTGATATACTCTTATCTCATTGTGTACATTTTTCCCTTTCTTTAACCATTCCATGCTGTTATTCTTTCTGATAGTGTTTTACAGGGATTTCAATACTATCATTCTTTTCATTTTATCATTTTTTAATCATTTTTTTTTTTTCTGTTTGAGGAATTTCTTTTAGCCATTCTTTAAGGGAATGAATGTGTACTATCAGCAAATTAGTTTCTTTCTCTATGGGAATTTCTTTGTTTCTTCTTTGTTTCTGGAGAATAGTTTCACTGATTATAAAATACATAGTTGACTGTGCTTTTAACACTTGAAAAACATTGCACTGTATTTTTTCTGGCCTCCATGGTTTCAGATGAAAAATCTGTCATTCAAATTGGTTTTCCCTATACACAATGTACTGTTTCTCTCTGGTTGTTTTCAAAATATTTTGTCTTTATTTTTCAGAAGTTTGATTATAATGTCCTTGGATTGAATTTTGTTTTATCATATTTGAGATTTGCTCAGATTTTTGCATTTGCATGCATATGTCCTTTGCCAAAACTGGGACCCTTTCAGCCATTTCTTCAAGCACCTTTTCAGCCTCAATCTCTTTTCTCCTTTTGAGAATCTAATGATGAGTTGGATCTTTTGCTAATTGTCTCTCAGGTTCCTGAGGCACTCTTCACTTTTTAAGATCAGCTCTTTTGTTCAGATTGAATACATTCTGTCAATCACTGAGTCTGTCCCTTGTCATCTTCAATGTACTATCAAGCTCATTTAGTGAGATTTTTCCCACCAGTTATTATACTTCTCAGTTCTATTATCTCCATTGGGTTATTATTATTTACAAATTCTGCTATATACTCCAGACTTCCTGTTTTTTCATTTAAGAAATTTGTAATTGCTTGTTGAAGTATTTTTAAATCACTTTTACAGTTTTGTATTCCATATATTCAATTCATCCTTATTCCTTCTCTTTTTAAAAAATTGTAGTTTGTTGAGGTATTTTTATGATGGTTGCTTTAAAATCGTTGTCCGATAATTGCAGCATTTAATTAATCTTGCTGTTGGTGTCAGTTGATTGCTTTTTTTTTTTTTTTTCATTCAAGCTGTGATTTTTCTGGTTCTTCATATAAGGAGTGATTTTTAAAATTGTATTATGGACAGTTTGGTTATGATGTTAGAAGGCTTTGGGTCCTATTTAAATCTTGATTTGAGCAGGCCAGGCAGTCATCACTTGTAGGTTTAGTCTTTAGGTCCTGGCCTACTTTTGTTGATTGCAGTTCCAGTAGAAGTTGAATTTTAAGAGCTTTTATGGTACTGTTTTCATCTGTTTGGTATCTGGTACTGCCTGAGCTCTCATGGATTCCTTCTGGTGCTGCCTGAGGCGGGTCACGGAGCTTCCCCAGTCCAGGCTTTCCGGTGACTCTAATTAGGGGAAGGAATTCTATGGGGTTGACAAGTACTTCCTAGGCAGACTTTGTGTGTGTGTGTGTGTGTGTGTGTGTATTGCCTAGGAAAAAGGATTTTCTGGCCCATAAAGACCAAAAGGCTTCCTAAGCTAGCCCAATGAACTTGATGTGATTCCTCTTTGCTGGTGCTATATGACCACCCTCAGGAGGAGAGCACAGTCTCAGACCCAGCAGAGAATGAGTGCTTTCTGTGGCCTTTTATTGTCTTTGGGATTTCTGATCATTCTGCCAATACTGATAGGCTCACCTAATATTGTTGTTGGGACTCCCATTAGGACTGGGGAATAAAATGAGCCTATGTGGTTTACCTTCTGCTGATAGATTGGTTGTTGGAAAATGCCCTGCCTGGTTTACCTTCTGTTGAGTCAGAGGTCATGACTGCTGTATTCTTCCAGTCCTGGAGTCCCTGTCAGTCTATCTTCCCCTTTCCATATTTCAGTGTTCTCTTTTAACTCCTTCTTGCATTATTTCCTGGGCTTATATTTGTATTTAGTGAGGACGAGCAAAGAGAAAGAAGTTTATGCCATGTTGTCTACCATACACTATATATATGTTAATTATAGGAGCTACTCTTTGACATAGGAATAGTTGCCTTCCTGCTGCTACCTGGCATACGGGACACTTTTCTTCAGTAATTAGTGTTACAGCTGTCAAGATGTTTTGAAAATTATAAAAGGAGATTTTATTATTATATTAATGTATAGTCTAGTAAAATCTAAAATCTAAAATCTTGTATGTTGTGAAACGGAGGGACCAAGTTCGAACTTGCATTAAAGATCCTTGCCGGTTGGCTTTGACTCTGGACTCTGGTGGTCTTCTTTGGGGAACAAACGGTCTGGGCATAACACATTGTATACCTGGAAAAGCCGTAGGCACTCAACAGCCATTCAAGAAAGAAGCCATGGGGGCTGTACCCTCAAGAGCCACAGAGGGGGAGCTGCCCAAGACCATGGGAGTCCATCCCTTCCATCAGCATGCCCTGGATGTGACACATGGAGTCAAAGTAGATTATTTTGGAGCTTTTAGATTTAATGACTGCTTTGCTGGGTTTCATACTTGCATGGGACCTGTAGGCCCTTTATTTTAGCCAATTTCTCCTATCTGGAATGGGAGCATTTACCCAATACCTGTGTCCCCATTGAGTCTTGGAAGTAACAAACTTGTTTCTGATTTTACAGGCTCATAGGCAGAAGGGACTTGCCTTGCCTCAGATGAGATTTTGGACTTTTCACTTTTAGATTAATGTGAAATGAGTTAAGACTTTGGGGGCCTGTTGGGAAGGCATGATTGTGTTTTGAAATGTGAAAAGGACAGGAGATTTTGGAGGGGCCAGAGGCAGAATGATATGGTTTGGCTCAGTGTCTACACCCAAATCTCATCTCAAATTGTAATCCCCACATGTCAGGGGAGTGGCCTCGTAGGAGGTGCTTTAATCATGGGAGATGACTTCCCTTTATTAGTCTGTTTTTACACTGTTATAAAGAACTTCCCTGAGACTGGGTAATTTATAAAGAAAAGAGGTTTAATTGACTCACAGTTCTGCATTGCTGGGAGAGCCTCAGGAGACATACATCATGGTGGAAGAGGAAACCTTCTTCAAAAGGTGGCAACAGAGAGAGCAAGAGAGAGTGTGTGTGTGAAGCAGGAACTGTCAAACACTTTTAAGTATCATATCTTGTGAGAACTCACTCACTCTCATGAGAATGGCATGGGGAAACCACCTCCATGATACAATCACCTCCCACCTGTCCCTCCCTCAACACGTGGGGATTATGGGGATTACAACTTGAGATGAGATTTGGGGGACACAGAGCCAAACCATATTATTTCATTCCTGGCCCCTCCTAAATCTCATGTCTTCAGATTTCTAAACACAATCTTGCCTTCCCAACAGTCCCCCGTAGTTTTAACTCATTTCAGCATTAACCTAAAGATCAAAAGTTCAAAATCTCATCTCAGATAAGGCAAGACCCTTCTGCCTATGAGCCTGCAAAATCAGAAACAAGTTTGTTACTTCCAAGATACAATTGGATACATTCTCTTATTCCAAAATTGGCCAAAACAAAGGGGCCACAGTCCCCATGCAAGTCCCAAACCCAACAGGGCAGTCATTAAAATTAAAAGCTCTGAAAGGATCTCCTTTGACTGCATATCTCACATCCAGGGCACGCTGATGCAAGGGGTGGGCTCCTATGGTCTTGGGCAGCTATGCCCTTTTGGCTTTGCAGGTTATAATCCCTCTCCTGGCTGCTTTCATGGGCTGGCATTGAGTGCCTGCAGCTTTCCCAAGTGTAAGGTGCAAGCTGTCAGTGAACCTGTCATTCTGGGGTCTGCAGGATGGTGGCTGTATCCCACAGCTCTACTAGGCAGTGCTACAGTGGGGACTCTTTGTGGGGGCTCCAAATTAATATTTTCCTTCCACACTGCCCTAGCAGAGGTTCTCCATGAGGGCTCCACCCCTGCAGCAGACTTCTGCCTGGACATCCAGGCATTTCCATCCATCCTCTGAAATCTAGTCAGAGGTCCCTAAACCTCAATCCTTGACTTATCTGCACCTGCAGGCCCAGCACCACATGGCTTAGGGCTTACATTCTCTGTAAGCCAAGGCTTAGGGCTTATATTCTCTGAAGCCATGGCCTAAGCTATATTTGGCCCCTTTTAGCCACAGCTAGAGTTGGAACATCTGGGATCCAGGTCACCATGTCCCAAGGCTACACATAGCAGCAGGGCTTTGGGCCTGGTCCATGAAACTATTTCTTTTTCCTAAGACTCAGGGCCTGTGATGGGAGGGCCTGCTGTTAAGATCTCTGACATGCCTTGGAGACGTTTTCTTCTTTGTCCTGGCTATTAACCTTGGGCTTCTCATTATTTATGCAAATTTCTGCAGCTGGCTTGAATTTCTCCTCAGAAAATGAGTTTTTCTTTTCTATTGCATTGTCAGGCTACAAATTTTCCAAACTTTTGTTCTCTGCTTCCCTTTTAAACATGTTCCAATTTTAGATCATCACTCTTAAGTTTAAAATTCCAGAGATCTTTAGGGCAGGGGCAAAATCCTTTCAGTCTCTTTGCTAAAGCATAGCAAGAGTGACCTTTGCTCCAGTTCCCAAGAAGTTCCTTATCTCCATCTGAGACCACTTCAGCCTGGACTTCCTTGTTCACATCATTATCAGCATTTTGGTCAAAACCATTCAACAAGTCTCTAGGAACTTCCAAACTTTCCCACATCTTTTTATCTTTTTTTCTGAACCCTTCAAACTGTTCCAATCTCTGCCTGTTACCCAGTTCCAATGTCACTTCCACATTTTCCAGTTACCTTTATAGCAGTACTTCACTCTCCATGGTATCAATTTACTGTATTAGTTTGTTTTCACACTGTTATAAAGATACTACCCAAGACTGGGTAATTTATAAACAAAAGAGGTTTGACTCACAGATCTGCATGGCTTAACAGGAAGCATGACTGGGAGGCCTCAGGAAACTCACAATCATGGTGTAAGGTGAAGGTGAAGCAAATACTTCTTACCATGGTGGAGCAGGAGAGAGAGACCCAGGGAAGGGGTAAGTGCCATACACATTCAAACAACCAGATTGCATGAGAACTCACTCACTATCACAAAAACAGCAAGGGGGAATTATATGGTTTGGCTCTGTGTCCCTACCCAAATCTCATCTTGAATTGTAATCCCCACAATCCCCACGTGTCAAGGGAGGGATTTGGTGGGAGGTGGTTTGATCATGGGGGCAGTTTCCATTATGTTGTTCTGATAGTTTTTAGTGTCAGAAGTGATTTTTGTGGGCCAGGCTTAGGGCCCTTTTGCTGTGTGCAGCCTCAGGACTTGGTGTCCTGCGTCCCAGCTGCTTCAGCTCCAGCTGTGCCTAAAAGGGGAGAAGATGTAGCTCAGGCCATTGTTTCAGAGGGTGCAAGCCCCATCCCTTGGTGGCTTCCACAGGGTGTTGGAACTGCAGGTGCACAGAAGTGAAGAATTGAGGTTTGGGAACCTCCATCTAGATTTCACCTCTCTCCAGGTCTCTCCTGAAAAGTGTTTCATTTGCAGTTGAAAAAAATATATATTCTGTTGTATGGAACGTTAAATAGATATCTTCTAGGTCTAGTTGGCTTATGGTGTTGTTCGGGTCTTTTATTTTCTTGTTGCTGTTCTTTCTGGTTGTTCTATTCATTACTGAAATGGGATCTTAAAGTTTTCAGCTATTATCATTGATATTTCTCTTTTTAATTGTCACTTTTTCCTTCTCAAATTTGGGGGCTCTGTTGTTAAGTGCATATATATTTATAAATGTTATATCTTCTTGATTTTGTCATTTTGAACATCCTTCTTTTATCTGGTAACAATTTTTGTCTTAAAGGCTATTTTGTCTGATATTAGCATATCCACTCTACTTCTCTTTTGGTTACTGTTTTCAAGGTATATGTTTTATCATTTATTTAAAAATAAATTTAAAAATAATTGTTAAAAATTATTTAACAATAGTTTTTGTCTTATATGCAGTATATAGTTGGATTATGGTTTTGCATCTGTTTTGCCAAGTCCAATTAAATGTCCAATTAAATTATAAAATTATAACCAGGCCAAATAAAAGGCAGATGCCTTTACATTAGTAAATTTGCATAGTCCTCTGTTTTATGTAGACATTTGTACATTTGTTTCCTCAGGATAAATTTCTGTAAGTATAATTTTTACTTTAAAGTAAATGCCTGAGCTTTATTTTGATTTTTTTTTCATGTTTTTTTTTTTTCTTTTTTTTGAGCTGACTCTTCAATTTTAGACCACTTTTCTATGGTACACTCTAATAGGTAATCAAGACTTATTGCAACATAGCCCAAAGAGTTAATGGAAAATATGGTTTTCACAATGATAAAATTTTGCTTGAGTAACCCAATTCTGAGATAGGTATCTTTCCTAAGTGTCCCCACAATATGACATACTTCTTCTATTATGATCACTGTTTATTGGTCAGTATCCCTTGATAGACTGTAAGCTCAGTGATGTCTGGTGCTGCTGCCTTGAATTGTATTTTACCTGTAATTCCCAGCCTCTGCCTCAGTGCTTTGTGCATAGCACATACTTGATGAAAATAATTAAATTGAAGAGCAGAAGAAATAAATTTCAAAGAATTTTGTAAGTACCTCCAAATAATTCATGGTACCTAAAGTAGCACAGGCACTACTCTCTCATTCAACTTCCATCCTTTCATTATTTAAAGCTCTTTTTATTCTTTTTTTAAACTTTTGTTTTAAGTTCAGTGGTACAAGTACAGGTTTGTTACATAAGTAAACTTGTGTCATGGGGGGTATGTTATACAGATTATTTCATCACCCAGTTATTAAGCCTAGTACCCATTAGTTTTTTTTTTATTATCTCCTTCCTTCCACCCTCCACCCTCTGAAAGGCCCCACTGTGTGTTGTTTCCCTCTATGTGTCCATGTGTTTTCATCACTTAGCTTCCACATATAAGTGAGAACATGCAATATTTGGTTTTCTGTTCCTGTGTTACTTTGCTAAGGATACTGGCCTCCCGTTCCATCCATGTCCCTGCAAAAGACATGATCTTGTTCTTTTTTATGGTTGCATAGTATTCCATGGTGTATATGTACCACATTTTGTTTATCTAGTCTATCACTGATGGGTATTTAGGTTGACTCCATGTCTTTACTGTTATGAATAACACTGCAGTGAACATACATGTGCATGTGTCTTCATAATAGAATGATTTATATCCCTTTGAGTATATACCTAGTAATGAGATTGCTAGATCAAATGGTATTTCTGTCTTTAGGTCTTTGAGGAATTGCCACACTGTCTTTCACAATTGCTGAACTAATTTTCACTCCTACCAACAGTGTATAAGCATTCCTTTTTCTCCACAACCTTACCAGCATGTGCTGTTGTTTGACTTTTTAATAGTAACCATTTTCACTCATGAGAGATGTTATCTCATTGTGGTTTTGATTTGCATTTCTCTAATGAGAAGTGATGTTGAGCTTTTTTTCATATGCTGTTGGCTACATATACATCTTCTTTTCAGAAGTGTCTGTTCATGTTGTATGCCCACTTTTTTTTATGGGGGCTGTTTGTTTTTTATCTTGTAAATTTGTTCCTTATAGATGCTGGATATTAGACCTTTGTCTAAGGCATAGTTTGCAAAAATATTCTCCCACTCTGTAGATTGTCTGTTTACTTTGTTGATAGCTTATTTTGCTGTGTAGAAGCTCTTTAGTTTAGATCTCATTTGTCAGTTTTTCCTTATGTTGCAATTGTTTTTGGTGTCTGTCATGAAATCTTTGCCTGTGCCTATGTCCTGAAGTTATTGCCTACATTGCCTTCCAGGGTTTTTATAGTTTTGGGTTTTATATTTTAATATTTAACCCATCTTGAGTTTTTTTTTTGTATATTATTTTATTAGTCTGTTCTCATACTGCTATAAGGATACTACCCAAGACTGGGTAATTTATGAACAAAAGAGGTTTAACTGACTCACAGTTTTGCATGGCTGGGGAGGCCTCAGGAAACTTACAATTATGGTGGAAGGTAAAGGGAAAAGAAGCGCCTTCTTCACAAGGTAGCAGGAGAGAGAACACAGGGGAAACTGCTAGACACTTAACAAACACCAAGATCTTATGAGAGCTCCCTCACTATCATGAGAACATCATGGAGGAAACTGCCCCCATGATCCAATCACTTTCCACAAGGTCCCTCAGTGAATTTACGGGGATTACAATTTGGATTCCAACTTCAGATGAGATTTTGGAAGAGACACAGTCAAACCATATGATTTTGTCCATGCCTCCTCCCAAATCTCATGTCCTTTTCACATTTCAAAACCAAATATGACTTCTCAACACTTTCTCAAAGTCTTAAATCATTCCAGCATTAAACTCAGAAGTCCAAGGTCAAAGTTTCATCTGAGACAAGGCAAGTCCCTTCTGCCTGTGAACCTGTAAAATCAAAAACAAGTTAGTTACTTCCAAGATACAATGGGAGTGCAGACATTGGATTAATGTTCCCATTCCAAGTGGGAGAAATTGGCCAAAACAAAGAGCCACAGGCCCCATGCAAGTCCAAAACCTGGCCAGGCAGTCATTAAATCGTCAAGCTTCAAAATAATCTACTTTGACTCCATGTCTCACATCCAGGGAATGCTGATGCAAGGGGTGGGCTCCCACAGCCTTGGGCAGCTCCACCCCTGTGGCTCTGCAGGGTATAGACCCTGTGGCTGCTTTCACAGCCTGCCATTGAGTGCCTGCAGCTTTTCCAAGTGTATGGTGCGAGCTGTCAGTGACTATCATTCTGGGGTCTGGAGGATGGTGGGCCCCTTCTCATACCTCCATTAGGCAGTGCCACAGTGAGGACTCTGTGTGTGGGCTCCAATCCCACATTTACCTCTGCATTGCCCTAGTAGAAGTTCTCCATGAGGGTTCTGTCCCCGTAGCAGACTTCTGCCTGGAAATCCAGGTGTTTCCATGCATTCAGTGAAATCTAGGTGGAGGTTTCAAAGCTCAACTTTTGTGTTTTGTATACCCATAGGCCCAACACCATGTGGAAGAAGCCAAGGCTTGGGACTTGCACCCTCTGAAGAAATGGCTTGAGTGGTACCTTGGTCCCTTTTAGCCATAGTTAGAGCTGGAGAAGCTGGGACACAGGGTACCAAGTCCCAAAGCTGCACAGAGCAGCCGGGCCCTGGGCCTGGCTAGTGAAGCCATTTTTGCCTCCTATGCCTTTGGGCCTGTGATGGGAGAGGTTGCTGTGAAGGTCTCTGATATGCCCTGGTGACGTTTTCCCCATGGTCTTGGCTATTAACATTCAGTTCCTCATTACTTATGCAAAATTCTGCAGCCAGCTTGAATTTGTCCACAGAAAATGGGTTTTTCTTTTCTACCACATGGTCAGGCTGCAAATTTTCCAAACCTTTATGCTCTGCTTCTCTTTTAAACATAAGTTCCAATTTCAGAGCATCTCTTTGTGAACACATATAGCTGAACACTTTCAGAATAAGCCAGGTCACAGCTTAAATGCTTTGCTGCTTAGAAATTTCTCCTGCCAGATACTCTAAATCATCTCTTTCAAGTTCAAAGTTTTACAGATCTCTAGGGCAGGGGCAAAAGGCCCCTAGTCTCTATGCTAAAGCATATGATGAGTGACCTTTTCTCCAGTTCCCAATAAGTTTCTCATCTCTATCTGAGACCACCTCTGCCTGGTCTTCATTGTCCATATCACTATCAGCATTTTGGTCAAAACCATTCAACAAGTCTCTAGAAAGTTCCAAACTTTCCCACATCTTTCTGTCTTTTTCTGACCCATCCAAACTGTTCCAGCCTCTGCCTGTTTCCCAGTTCCAAAGTCACTTCCACATTTTCACTTTATCTTTATAGCAGTACCCCACTGTGCTAGTACTAATTATCTGTATTAGTTCATACTCACAATGCTGTGATACTACCTGAGACTGGGTAATTCATAAACAAAAGAGGTTTAATTGACTCAAAGTTCCACATGGCTGGTGAGGCCTCAGAAAGCTTACAATCATGGCAGAAAGTGAAGGGGAAGCAAGCACTTTCTTCACAACGTGGCAGGAGAGAGAGAGAACACAGGGGAAACTTACCAAACAGCCAGATCTCATGAGAGCTCTCTCACTATTATGAGAACAGTATGAGAGAACCTGCCTGCAGGATCCAATCACCTTGTACCAGGTCCTTCCCTTGACACATAGGGATTACAATTCAAATTACAATTTGAGATGAGATTTGGGTGGGGACATAGCCAAACCATATCAAAGATGTAAGTACGTGGTCCAGTTTCAGTCTTCTGCATATGGCTAGCCATTTATCACAGCACCATTTATTGAATATGGAATCCTTTCTCCATTACTTGTTTTTTTTTCAGGTTTTCAAAGATCAGATAGTTGTAGGTGTATAGTTTTATTTCTGGGTTCTGTATTCTGTTCCATTGGTCTATGTGTCTGTTCTTATACCGATACCATTCTGTTTTCATTACTGTTGCTCTGCAGTATAGTTTGAAGTCAGGTACTGTTGCTCTGCAGTATAGTTTAAATGCCTATAGCTTTGTTCTTGTTGCTTAGGATTGCCTTGGCTATTTGAGCTCCTTTTTGGTTCCATATGAATATTAAAATAGGTTTTTCTAGTTCTGTGAAGAATGTCAGTGGTAGTTTAATGGGAATAGCATTGAATCTGTAAATTTCTTTGGGCAATATGGCCATTTTAATCATACTGATTCTTTCTATCCATGAGCATGGAATGTTTTTCCATTTGTTTGTATCATTGCTGATTTCTTTGAGCAGTGGTTTGTAGTTCTCGTTTAGAGATCTTTCACCTCCCTAGTTAGCTGCATTTCTAAGTATTTTATTCTTTTTGTGGCAATTGTCAATGGCAGTTTGTGTTTTGGCTCTTGGCTTGACGGGTGTTGGTGTATAGGAATGCTAGTTATTTGTGTTTGTTTGTTTGTTTGTTTTGTTTTGTTTTTGAGATGGAGTCTCGCACTGTCACCCAGGCTGGAGTGCGATGGTGCAATCTTGGGTCACTGCAACCTCCACCTCTTGGGTTCAAGCAATTCTCCTGCCTCAGCCTCCCGAGTACCTGGGACTACAGGCACCCAACACCATGCCTGGCTAATTTTTTATATTTTTAGTAGAGATGGGGTTTCACTATGATGGCCAGGATGGTCTTGAACTCCTGACCTCATGATCTGCCCACCTTGGCCTCCCAAAGTGCTGGGATTATAGGCAAGAGCCACCATGCCTGGTTGAATGCTAGCTATTTTTGCACATTGATTTTGTATCCTGAGACTTTGCTGAAGTTGCTTATCAGCATAAGAAGCTTTGGGGCTGAGACGATGGGGTTTTCTAGATATGGGGTAATGCCATCTGCAAACGGATAATTTGATGTATTAGCTCCTTCTCACACTGCCATAAAGAACTACCCCAGAGTGGGTAATTTATTAAGAAAAGAGGTTTAATTGGTTTATGATTCTGTGGGCTGTACAGACTTCTACTTCTGGGGAGGCCTCAGAAAATTTACAGTCATGGCAGAAGGTGAAGGGGATGCAAGCACATCTTCACATGGTGGGCAGGAAAGGGGAGAGGTGCTGTAAACTTTTAAGCAAGCAGCACTAGGCGGGGGATGGTGTTAAACCATTAGAAACTGCCTGTATGATCCAATCACTGCACACCAGTCCCCTCTTCCAAAACTGGGGATTATAATTTGACATGAGATTTGGGCAGGGACACAAAGTGAAATTATATCATTTGATGTCCTCTCTTCCTATTTGTGCTTTCTTTCTTTCTTTGCCTAATTTCCTTGGCCAGAACTTTCAGTACTATGTTGAATGGGAGTGGTGAGAGAGGGCATACTTGTCTTGTGCTGGTTTTCAAGGGGTATGCTTCCAGCTTTTGCCATTCAGTGTGATGGTTGTTGGGTTGCCATAGATGGCTATTATAATTTTGAGGTATGTTCCTTCAATACCTATTTTATTAGGTATTAAATTTTTGACATGAAGGGATGTACAAAAAAAGTGCGGGTAGTGTTCCTACTGAAACTATTCTAACAAATTAAAAAGAAGGGATATTGAATTTTATCAAAAGCTTTTTCTACAGGAAATAAATTCCATATCCCTTCATGTGAAAAACTTAAGTGATTATCTATTGAGATAAGCTTGTGGTTTTTTTCTTTGGTCCTGTTGATGTGATGAATCACATTTATTGATTTGTGTATGTTGAACCAGACTTGCATCCCAGGGATGAAGCCTACTTGATCATGGTGGATAAGCTTTTTGATGTGCTGCTGAATTTGGTTTACCAATATTGTGTTGAGGATTTTTGCATCAATATTTAGCAAGGATATTGGCTGGAGTTTTCTTTTTTTGTTGTGTGTCTGCCAGGTTTTGGTATCACGATAATTCTGGCCTCATAGAATGACTTAGGGAGGAGTCCCTCTTTTTCAGATTTTTGGAATAGTTTCAGTAGGAATGTTACCAGCTCTTCTTTGTACATCTGGTAGAATTTAGTTGTGAATCCATCTCGTCTTGGGGTTTTTGTAGTTGGTAGAATATGTATTATGGCCTCAATTTCTGAACTTGTTATTGGTTTGATCAGGGACTCAATTTCTTCCTGGTTCAGTCTTGAGAGGGTGTATGTGTTCAGAAACTTATCCATTTCTTCTAGATTTTCTAGTTTATGTGAATAGAGGCATTTATAATATTCTCTGATGGTTATATTTCTGTGGGGTCAGTGATACTATCATGCTTATTGTTTCTGATTGTGTTTATTTGAATCTTCTCTCTTGTCTTCTTTGTTAGTCTAGCTAGTGGTCTCTTTATAAATTTTTTCAAAAAACCAGCTCCTGGATTCATTGATCTTTTCAATGGTTTTTCATGTCTCTATCTCCTTCAGCTCAGCTCTGATTTTGGTTATTTCTTGTCTTCTGATAGCTTTTGGATTTGTTTGCATATGGTTCTCTAGTTCTTTTAGTTGTGATGTTAGTTTGTTAACTTGAGATCTTTCTACCTTTTAGATGTGGGCATTTAGTATGATTAATTTCTATCTTAATACTGTCTTAGCTATGTCAAGAGATTCTGGTACATTGTTTCTTTCTTCTCATTAGTTTAAAATAACTTATTCATTTCTGCCTTAATTTCATTATTAACCCCAAATAATTCAGGAGCAGGTTATTAAATTTCCATGTAATTGTATGGTTTTCAGTGAATTTCTTAGTCTTGAGTTGTAATTTGATTATGCTATTGTCTGAGAGACTGTTTGTTACTATTTCAGTTCTGCATTTGCTGAGGATTGTTTTACATCTGATTATGTGATCAATTTTGGTAATAAATGCCATGTGGCAATGAGAAGAATGTATGTTCTGTTGTTTTTGGGTGAAGAGCTCTGTAGATAATCCATCAGGTCCATTTGATCCAGTGCCGAGTTTAGGTCCTGAATATCTGTCAATTTTCTGTCTTGATAATCTGTTTAATACTGTCAGTGGTGTTAAAGTCTCCCACTATATTGTGTAGGAATCAATGTCTCTGACATTCTCTAAGAACTTGCTTTATGAATCTGGGTGCTCCTGTGTTTGGTTCATCTATCTATCTATCTATCTATCTATCTATCTATCTATCTATCTATCTATCTATCTATAGAGAGAGAGATTTTAAAACGGAGTTTTGCTCTTGTTGCCCAGGCTGGAGTGCAATGTCATGATCTCGGCTCATCACAACCTCTACCTCCTGGGTTCAAGTGACTCTCCTGCCTCAGCCTTCCGAGTAGCTTGGATTACAGGCATGTACCACCACACCTGGCTAATTTTGTATTTTTAATAGAGACGGGGTTTCTCCATGTTGATCAGGCTGGTCTTGAACTCCTGACCTCAGGTGATCCACCCTCTTCGGCCTCCCAAAGTACTGGGATTACAGGCGTGAGTCACCACGCCTGGCCTTTGGTTCATATATATTTAGGATAGCTCTTCTTGTTGAATTGAACACTTTACCTTCTTTGTCTTTTTTTTTATCTCTGTTGGTTTAAAGTCTATTTTGTCAGAAGGTAGGATTGCAATCTATGCTTTTTCTTTTTTATTTTTTTTTTCTTTTGAGATGGAATTTCATTCTGTCACCCATGCTGGAGTACCGTGGTGCAATCTGAGCTCACTGCAACCTCTGCCTCCCAGGCTCAAGCAATTCTCATGCCTCAGCCTCCTGAGTAGCTGAGATTACAGATGCATGCCACCATGCCTGGCTAATTTTTGGTATTTTTTGTAGAGACACAGTTTCACCATGTTGGGCAGGTTGGTCTTGAACTTCTGACCTCAAGCTGTCTGCTCATCTCGGCCTCCCAAAGTGTAGGATTACGGGGTGAGCCACTGTGCCCAGCCACCCCTGCTTTTTTTGTTTTCCATTTGCTTGGTAGATTTTCCTCCATCCTTTTATTTTGAACCTATGTGTGTCATTGCATGTGAGATGGGTCTTTTAAAGACAGCATACTGATGGGTCTTGACTCCTTATCCAGCTTGCCACTCTGTGTCTTTTAATTGGGGCATTTAGCCCATTTACATTTAAGGTTAGTATTGATATGTGTGGATTTGATCCTGTCGTCATGATGTTAGCTGATTATTTTGCAGACTTGTTTATGTGGTTGCTTTATAGTGTCACTGGTCTGTGTACTTCAGTGTGTTCTTGTAGTGGCTGGTAATGGTTTTTCCTTTTCATATTTAGTTCTTCCTTCGGAGCTCTGGTAAGGCAGGTCTGGTGGTAATGAATTCCCTCAGGATTTGCTTATCTGAAAAAGAACTGATTTCTCCTTTGTTTATGAAGCTTAGTTAGGCCAGATATGAAATTCTGGGTTGGAATTTCTTTTCTTTAAGAATGTTGAATACTGGCCCCCAATCTCTTCTGGCTTATAAGATTTCTTCTGAGAGCTCTGCTGTTAGTCTAATGGGCTTCCCTTTTTAGGTGATCTGGCCCTTCTCTCTAGCTGGCCTTAAAATTTTTTCTCTCATTTTGACCTTGGAGAATCTGACATTATGTTGGGAATGATCTTCTCATGGAGTATCTTACTGGGGTTCTCTGCATTTCCTGAATTTGAATGTTAGCCTGTCTTGCTAGGTTGGGGAAGTTCTCATGGATGATATCCTAAAATATATTTTCCAAATTGGTTCCATTCTCTTATCTCTTTCAGGTACACCTGTCAGTCATAGGTTTGGTCTCTTTACATAATCCCATATTTTTTGGAGATTTTATTATTTCCTTTTCATTCTTTATTCTCTATTCTCATCTGCCTGTGTTATTTCAGAAAGACAGTTTTCAAGCTCTGAGATTCTTTTCTCCACTTAGTCTTTTCTGCTACTAATACTTGTGATTGCATTATGAAATTCTTATAGTATGTTTTTCAGCTCTCTCAGGTTCATTACATTCTTCTCTGTACTGGCTATTTTGTCTGTCAGCTCCTGAAATGTTTTGTCATGATTTTTAGCCCTCTTGCATTGGATTACAACATGTTTCTTTCACTCAGTGAAGTTAGTTTTTATTCATATTTTGAATGCTACTCCTGTCATTTCAACCACCTCAGTCTCAGCCTAGTTCTGAACCCTTTCTAGAGAGGTGATGTGGTCATTTGGAAGAAAGAAGACACTGTGGCTTTTTGAGTTTTCAGTGTTCTTACACTGATTCTTTCTCATTTTTGTGGGCTTATCTACCTTTAATCTTTGAGGTTGCTGACTTTTGGATTTTTTTTTTTTTTCTTTTAACAATCTGGCCACTCTTCTGTATGGCTGCTGAAGTTTGCTTGGGGTCCACTCAAGTCCCTAGTTGCCTCCGATTTTCCAGTTATTGGAAGTATCATCAGTGAAGGCTGTGAAACAGTCATGATTGCAGCCTGCCCCCTCCTATGGGAGCTGCATCCCAGAGAGGTACAAACCTGTTGCAGCCTGAATGTACCTGTAAGAGTTGGCTGGAAGCCCCGGTTGGGAGGTCCCCACCCTGTGAGGAGGAATAGGATCGGGGACCCACTTAAAGAAGCAGTCTGGCCATGTTTTGGTAGAGCAGCTGTGCTGAGTTTGGGGGTCCTTTCTGCCCCTGGTTGGCTTGGACTCTTCAAAGCCCGTAGGCTGGAATGACTGAGTTCCCCAAACTACAGACATGGTGGCCCATCCCTCCCCTCCCCTGAGGACTTCATCTCAAGGAGAATTCAAATTTCTTTTGACTGAAGAACACCTGCAGGGGTGGCTTGAGGCCCCAGTTCAGAGGTTCTACCGAGTGAGGAGGAATGGTATTGGGGATTCACTTGAAGCAGTCTGGCCGCACTTTCATAGAGCAGCTGTGCTCTGCTGGGGTATCACTTCTGCCCTGATCGGCTTGGGCTCTATTTTTAATTTTTAATTTTTTTATTTGAGACAGGGTCTTGCTTTTGTTTCCCAGGCAGAATGCAGTGATGCAATCATGGCTCACTGTGGCCTCAACCTTCTGGGCTCGAGAGATCCCTCCACCTCAGCCACCTGAGTAGCTGGGATTACTGGTGCATGCCACCATGCCTGACTAATTTTCTTGCATTTTTTTTTTTGTAAAAATGGGGTTTTGCATGTCATCCAGGCTGGTCTCAAACTCCTGGGCTCAAGCAATCCACCTGCAATGCCTTAAATTGTATTTCGTCTTGGAGAGTTGGTATAGTGTCCTGTCCCACCAAAACAGTGTGTGAAACTGGGGATATTAAAGTTTTAGAACTATGCAGATCAGCTTTTTCTGCATATCTGGAAAGCCCAAACTTCTTTGATTTTCCTAGTTTACTCTTTTCATGTTCAAATTTAACTTGTGAATGTACTAATGTTCTTTCTTAAGTACCAACTCTTTATCTCCTGACATTTAAGCCTTTTGCAATGTACCCATAACCTGTATCTTCAAGCTCATTTTCCATCTTTTCAACTACATTGCACTAGTAACACTCAATTCAAGCTCATCTACCTTTGTCTTTTTTTTTTTTTTTTTTTTTTTTTAAACCTACTGAATTCCCTATTGTTGGAATATCCTTTCCCATCCCTATTGTTGGAATATCCTTACCTATACCTCTTTTGGCAATACTTTCCATTCTTGAAGGCTCACGATATATTTTATCTGTGAAATAATCTCTATTTCTTTCATATAAAAGTAATCTTAAAATCATTTAAATCTCTGTGGAAAGAAAATAAATCTCAGGACCCCAAACTCACTATGCCAAAGGGAAAAGTCAAGCTGGGAACTGGGTCACACAAACCTGCCTCCCATTTGATTTCTAAATAAGACAGCTAAAGGATAAAAAAGCTATATACCGTTCCTCACAATTTTCCGACAAAGAAATTCCTTATGGGTCTCATGATCTTCATGCTAAAATAGTTCTGTTGAATTTCACATTGGCAATAAATTGAAAGCTTATCTTCACAGGTGCAGGACAAAGGACAGAATTCAAAGTCATCCTGCTCACCTGAGACAAATGCATATCTGATTGCTTCCTCTGCCCCATTGTTTATGTTATGTTATGTAAAACTGCAGATTCACTGAGCCAGATGAAGGCATAAAGGGAAATGTCAAGGGGACATTTCTATGTGACTATTTCTGTGACCACCCTTCTCACATGAAAATTGTGTATTCAGGGAAAGGTTGATCGAAGACTCAAAAGGATTCAACCATTTGTCTCTTATCTACCAATACATTTTTTAAAATATTTTTTTTCTTCTCCCAATGCCTGCCCTTTCCCCAGGCTGGCTTGCCTGCCTTCCTTCCTTCTTTCCTTCTTTCCTTCTTTCATTCTTTCCTTCTTTCCTTCTTTCCTTCTTTCCTTCTTTCCTTCTTTCCTTCTTTCCTTCTTTCCTTCTTTCCTTCTTTCCTTCTTTCCTTCTTTCCTTCTTTCCTTCTTTCCTTCTTTCCTTCTTTCTTTCTTTCTTTCTTTCTTTCTTTCTTTCTTTCTTTCTTTCTTTCTTTCTTTCTTTCTTTCTTTCTTCTTTCTTTCTTTCTTCTTTCTTTTCTCTCTTTCTCTCTCTCTCTTTCTTTCTTCTTTCGAGATGGACTCTTGCACTGTCACCCAGGCTGGAGTGCAATGGCATGATCTCAGCTCACTGCAACCTCCACCTCCCAGGTTCAAGCGATTCTCCTGCCTCAGCCTCCTGAGTAGCTGGGATTACAGGTGCCCACCACCACGCTTCGCTAATTTTTTGTATTTTTAGTAGAGATGGGGTTTCACTATGTTGACCAGGCTGGTCTCGAACTCCTGACCTTGTGATTCACCGGACTCGGCCTCCCTAAGTGCTGGGATTACAAGCATGAGCCACTGAACCTGGCCAGTATTTTTTTTTTTTTCTAATTTTACTTTAAGTTCTGGGATACATGTGCAGAATGTACAGGTTTGTTACATAGGTATACAAGTGCCATGGTGGTTTGCTGCACCTGTCAACCCATCTTCTAGGTTTTAAGCCCTGCATGCATTATGTATTTCTCCTAATGCTCTTCCTCCCCTTGCTTCCCACCCCCTGACAGGCCCCAGTGTGTGATATTCCCCTTCCTGTGTCCATTTGTTCTCATTGTTCTACTTATGAGTGAGAACATGTGGTGTTTGGTTTTCTGTTCCTGTGTTAGTTTGCTGGCAATGATGGTTTCCAGCTTCATCCATGTCCCTGAAAAGGAAATGAACTCATTCTTTTTTATGGCTGCATTGTATTCCATGGTATATATGTGTCACATTTTCTTTATCCAGTCTATCATTGATAGGCATTTGGGTTGGCTCCAAGTCTTCACTATTGTAAATAGTACTGCAATGAACATACATGTGCATGTGTCTTTTTAGTAGAATGATTTATAATCCTTTGGGTATATACCCAGTAATGGGATTGCTGGGTCAGATGGTATTTCTGGTTCTAGATCCTTGAGAAATCACCACACTGTCTTCCACAATGGTTGAAGTATTTTACACTCCCACCAACAATGTAAAAGCATTCCTATTTCTCCACATCCTCACCAGCATCTGTTGTTTCCTGACTTTTTGATGATCACCATTCTAACTGGTATGAGATGGTATCTCATTATGGTTTTGATTTTCATTTCTCTTATGACCAGTGATGATGAGCTTTTTTTCATATGTTTGTTGCCTGCATAAATGTCTTCTTTTGAGAAGTGTCTGTTCATATTCTTTGACTACTTTTTATGGGGTTGTTTTTTTTCTTGTAAATTTGTTTAAGTTCCTTGTAGATTCTGGATATTAAATCTTTGTCAGATGGATAGATTGCAAAATTTTCCTCCCATTCTGTGGGTTGCTTGTTCACTCTAATGATAGTTTCTTTTGCCATGCAGAAGCTCTTTAGTTTAATTAGATCCCATTTGTGAAATTTGACTTCTGTTGCAATTGCTTTTGGTGTTTTAGTCATGAAGTCTTTGCCCATGCCGATGTCCTGAATGGTATTGACTAGATGTTCTTCTAAGGTTTTTATGGTTCTAGGTTTTACATTTAAGTCTTTAATCCATCTTGAGTTAATTTTTACATAAGGTATAAGAAAGGGGTCCAGTTTCTGTTTTCTGCGTATGGCTAGCCAGTTTTTTCAGCAGCATTTGTTAAATAGGTAATACTTTCACCTTTGCTTGTTTTTGTCCGATTTGTCATATATCAGATGGTTGTAGATGTGTGATGTTTTTTCTAAGGTCTCTGTTCTGTTCCATTGGTCTATATATCTGTTTTGGTAGCGGTACCATACTGTTTTGGTTACTGTAGCCTTGTAGTATAGTTTGAAGTCAGGTAGTGTGATGCTTCTAGCTTTGTTCTTTTGGCTTAGGATTGTCTTGGCTATACAGCATTTTTTTGGATCCATATTAAATTTATAATTCTGTGAAGAAAGTCAAGGGTAGTTTGATGGGAATAGCATTGAATCTATGAATTACTTTGGGCAGTATGGCCATTTTCATGATATTGATTCTTCCTATCCATGAGCATGGAACATTTTTCCATTTGTTTATGTCCTCTCTTATTTCCTTGAGCAGTGGTTTGTAGTTCTCCTTGAAGAGGTCCTTCATGTCCATTGTAAGTTGTTTTCCTAAGCATTTTATTCTCTGCATAGCAATTGTGAATGGGAGTTCACTCTTGATTTGGCTTTCTGCTTGTCTATTATTGGTGTATAGTTACGCTTTTGATTTTTGCACATTGATTTTGTATCCTGAGACTTTGCTGAAGTTGCTTATCAGTTTAAAGAGATTCTGGGCTTAGATGATGGGGCTTTCAAAATATACAATTATGTCATTTGCAAACAGACACAATTTGACTTCCTCTCTTCCTGTTTGAATACCCTTCATTTCTTTCCCTTGCCTGATTGCCCTGGCCAGAACTTCCAATACTGTGTTGAATACGAGTGTTGAGAGAGGGCATCCTTGTCTTGTGCCAGTTTTCAAAGGGAATGCTTCCAACTTTTGCCTATTCAGTATGATATTGGTTATGGGTTTATCATAAAAAGCTCCTATTATTTTGAGATACATTCCATCAATACCTAGTTTATTGAGAGTTTTTAGCATGAAAGGACGTTGAATTTTATCGAAGGCCTTGTCTGCATCTATTGAGATAATAGTGTGGTTTTTGTCATTGGTTCTGTTTTTGTGATGGATTACATTGATTGATTTGTGTATGTTGAACCAGCCTTTCATCCCAGGGATGAAGCTGACTTGATCGTGGGTGGATAAGCTTTTTGATGTGCTGCTGGATTTGTTTTGCCAGTATTTTATTAAGGAGTTTTGCATCAATGTTCATCAGGGATATTGGGCTGAAATTTTATCTTTTTGTTGTGTCTCTGACAAGTTTTGGTATCAGGATGATGCTGGCCTCATAAAATGAGTTATGGAGGAGTCCCTCTTTTTCTCTTTTTTGGAATAGTTACAGAAGGAATGGTACCAGCTCATCTTTGTACCTCTGGTAGAATTCAGATGTGAATCTGTCTGGTCCTGGGCTTTTTTTGTTTAATAGCCTATTAATTATGTCTCAATTTTAGAAATTGTATTGGTCTATTCAGAGATTTGACTTCTTCCTGGTTTAGTCTTGGGAGGGTGTATGTGTCCAGGAATTTATCCATTTCTTCTAGATTTTCTAGTTAGTTGTGTAGAGGTTATAGTATTCTCTGATGGTACTTTGTATTTCTGTGGGATCAGTGATGATATCCCCTTTATCAGTTTTTATTGTGTCTATTTTATTCTTCTCTCTTTTCTTCTTTATTAGCCTAGCTAACAGTGTATGTATTTTGTAATCTTTTCAAAAAAAAAAAAAAAAAAAAAAAAAAAACAGCTCCTGGATTTTTTTAGAGGTTTTTCATTTCTCTATCTTCATCAGTTCTGCTCTGATCATAGTTATTTCTTGTTTTCTGCTGGCTTTTGAATTTATTAGCTCTTGCTTCTCTAGTTCTTTTAATTGTGATGTTCAGGTGTCAGTTTGAGATTTTCCCAGCTTTCCAGTGTGGGCATTTAGTGCTATAAATTTCCTTCTAAAAACTGCTTTAGTTGTGTCCCAGAGATTCTGGTATGTTGTCTGTTTGTTCTCATTGGTTTGAAAGAACTTCTTGATTTCTGCCTGAATTTCATTATTTACCCAGTAGTCATTCAGGAGCAGGTTGCTCAGTTTCCATGTAGTTGTGTGCCTTTGAATGAGTTTCTTAATCCTGAGTTCTAATTTGATTGCACTGTGGTCTGAGAGACTGTTATTATTTCTGTTCTTTTGCATTTGCTGAGGAGTGTTTTACTTCCAATTATGTGATAAATTTTTGAATAAGTGTGATATGGTGCTGAGAAGAATGTATATTCTGTTGATTTGGGGTGGAGAGTTCTGTAGATGTCTATTAGATCTACTTGGTACAGAGCTGAGTTCAATTCCTGAATATTCTTGTTAATTTTCTATCTCATTGATCTGTCTAATATTGACAGTGGGGTATTAAAATCTCCCACTGTTATTATGTGGGAGTCTAAATTTCTTTGTAGATCTCTAAGAACTTGTTTTATGAATCTGTGTGCTTCTGTATTGGCTGCATATATATTTAGGATAGTTAGCTCTTCTTGTTGAATTAATCCCTTTACCATTATGTAATGCCCTTTTTTGTCTTTTTTGATCTTTGTTGGTTTAAAGTCTGTTTTATCAGAGAGTAGGATTGCAACCCCTGCTTTCTTTTGCTTTCCATTTTCTTGGTAAATATTCCTCCATCTCTTTATTTTGAGCCTATATGTGTCTTTGCACATGAGATGGGTCTCCTGAATACAGCACACCAATGGGTCTTGACTCTTTATCCAATTTGCTAGTCTGTGTCTTTTAATTGGGGCGTTTAGCCCATTTACATTTAAGGTTAATATTGTTATGTGTGAATTTGATGCTGTCATCATGATACTAGCTGCTTATTTTGCAGATTAGTTGATGCAGTTTATTCATAGTGTCATTGGTCTTTATATCATGGTGTGTTTTTGCAGTGGCTGGTACTGGTTTTTTCTTTACATATTTAGTGCTTTCTTCAGGAGCTCTTGTAAGGCAGGCCTGGTGGTGACAGAATCTCTCAGCATTTGCTTGTCTGTAAAGGATTTTATTTCTTCTTCACATACGAAGCTTAGGTTGGCTGGATAAGAAATTCTGGGTTGAAAATTCTTTTCTTTAAGAATGTTGAGGTCAGACGTGGTGGCTCATGCCTGCAATCCCAGCACTTTGGGAGGCCAAGGTGGGTGGATCACAAGGTCAAGAGATTGGGACCATCCTGGCCAACATGGTGAAATTCCATCTCTACTGAAAATACAAAAATTAGCTAGGCATGGTAGCACGCCCCTGTAGTCCTAGCTACTCAGGAGGCTGAGGTAGGAGAATCACTTTAACCTGAGAGGCGGAGGTTGCAGTGAGCTGAGATCATGCCCCCACACTCCGGCCTTGTGACAGAGCAAGACTCTGTCTCTCACACACACAAAAAGAATGTTGAATATTGGCCCTCACTCTCTTCTGGCATGTAGGGTTTCTGCAGAGACATCTGTTGTTAGTCTAATGGGCTTCCCTTTCTAGATAACTTGACCTTTCTCTCTGGCTGCCCTTAACATTTTTTTCTTTGTTTCAACCTTGGAGAATCTGATGATTATGTGTCTTGGGGTTGCTTTTTTTGAGGAGTATCTTAGTGGTATTCTCTGTATATCCTGAATTTGAATGTTGGCTTGTCTTGCTAGGTTGTGGACATTCTCCTAGATGATATCCTGAAGTGTCTTTTCCAACTTGGTTCCATTCTCCCTGTCACTTTCATGTACACCAGTCAATTATAGGTTTGGTCTTTTCACATAGTCCCATATTTGTTGCAGGCTTTGTTTATGTCTTTTCATTCTTTTTTCTCTAATCTTGCCTTTGCACATTATTTCAGTAAGTTGATCTTCAGTCTCTGATATCCTTTCTTCTGACTGATTGATTCTGCTATTGATACTGTGTATGCTTTACGAAGTTCTCCTGCTGTGTTTTTCAGTTCCATCAGGTCATTTATGTTCTTTTCTAAACTGCTTATTCTAGTTAGCAGTTCCTGTAACCTTTATTAGTGTTATTTGCTTCCTTGCATTGGGTTAGAACATGCTCCTTTAGCTCAGAGGAGTTTGTTATTATCCACCTTCTGAAGCCCACTTTTTCTGTCAGTTCATCAAACTCATTCCCCATCCAGTTTTGTTCCTTTGCTGGAGAGGAGTTGTGATCCTTTAGAGGAGAAAAGGAATTCTGGTTTTTGGAATTTTCAGCATTTTTGTGCTGGCTTTTCCTCATCTTCATGGATTTATCTACCTTTGATTTTTGAGGCTGATGACCCTTGGATGGGGTTTTTGTGTGAGGGTCCTTTTTGTTGATGTTGATGTTGTTGCTTTCTGTTAGTTTTTCTTCTAACAATCAGGCCCCTCTTCTGCAGGTCCACTCCAGATCTTGTTCACCTGAGTATCACTAGTGGAGGCTGCAGAACAGCAAAAATTGCTACCTGTTCTTTCCTCTGGAAGCTTTGTCCCAGAGGGGCAGTGGCCTGATGCCAGCCAGATATCTCCTGTATGAGGTGAAGTTTCTCCAAATCAGAAGGCACGGGAGTCAGGTACCCACTTGAGGAGGCAGTCTGTCCCTTAGCAGAGCTTGAGTGCTGTGATGGGAGAATCCTCCTTGTCTAGATGAGCTGCTCTCTTCAGAGCCAGCAGGCAGGAAAGTTGAAGGGGTGGTGTGCCCCTCCACATCTGTGGGCGTTTCTCATTAGGTGGAACGAGAGACTTGAGAAAAGAAATGAGACACAGAGACAAAGTATAGAGAAAGAAAAAGTGGGCCCAGGGGACTGGTGCTCAGCATACAGAGGACCCACGCTGGCACCAGTCTCTGAGTTCCCTCAGTATTTATTGATTATTATCTTTACCATCTTAGAAAAAGGGAAGTGGCAGGATAATAGGATCATCATAGGGAGAAGGTCAGCAGTAAGACATGAATAAAGATCTCTGTGACATAAGTTTAAGGAAAAGTGCTGTGCCTTGATATGCATATGCAAACATCTCCATAAACCTTTTTAGTGCATAAAGAGCAGCATTGCACTAGCAAGTCCCACCTTCAGCCCTAAGGTGGTTTTCTCCTTTCTCAGTAAACAGAACATACAATCGGGTTTTACACCCAGATATTCCATTGCCCAGGGATGGGTAGGAGACAGATGCTTTTCTCTATCTTAACTGCCAAGAAGCCTTCTTTCCTCTTATACTAGTCCTCTTCAGCACAGACCCTTCACGGATGTCAGGGTGGGGGACAATCAGGTCTTTCCCTTCCCACGAGGCCATATTTCAGACTATCTCATGGGGAGAAACCTTGGACAATACCTAGCTTTCCTAGGCAGAGGTCCCTTCAACCTTTGGCAGTGTCCGTGTCCCTGGGGACTTGAGATTAAGAGAATGGTGATGACTTTTCACAAGCATACTGCTTTCAGGCACTTGTTTAACAAAGCACACCCTGCACAGCCCAAAATCCTTTAAACCTTGAGTCACCACAGAACATGTATCTTGCAAGGACAAGGTTGGGGATAGGGTCACAGATTAACAGCATCTCAAATACAGAACAAAATGGAGTCTCTTATGTCTACTTCTTTCTATATAGACACAGTAACAGTCTGATCTTTCCTTTCCCCACAAAAGTTTTAAGTCAGCTGAAGCTGTGCCCACAGCCACCCCTTTCCCCCAGTGCTCTGTCCCAGGGTGATGGGAGTTTCTGTAAGTCCCTGACTGGAGCTATTACCTTTCCTTCAGAGATGCCCTACCCAGTGAGGAGGAATCTAAGAGAAGCAGTCTGGTGGCCATAGCTGCTTTGCCGCGCCGTGGTGAATTCCACCCATGCCAAACCTCCGAGCCTTTTTAGCATTGTCAGAGGAAAACCACCTACTAAAGCCTCAGTAATGGTGGATATCCCTCCCTCCACCTAGCTTGATCATCCCAGGTCGACTTCAGACTGCTGGGCTGGCAGTGAGAATTTCAAGCTAGTGGTTCTTAACTTGCTGGGCTCCATGGACGTGGGACCTGCTGAGCAAAACCACTTGGCTCCCTGGCTTCAGCCCCCTTTCCAGGGGAGTGAACGGTTCTGTCTCTCTGGGGTTCCAGGTGCCATTGCGGTACGAAAAAACTCCTGCAACTAGCTCAGTGTCTGCCCAAACAGCCACCCTGTTTTGTGCTTGAAACTCAGGGCCCCGGTGGTGTAAGCACACAAGGGAATCTCCTGATCTGCGGATTGCAGAAATCATGGGAAAAGCATAGTATCTGGGCCTTGTAGCACAGTCTTTCATGGCTTCCCTTGACTTGGGAAGTGAGGACTCCGGCTTCTTGCATTTCCTGGGTAAGGCAATGCCTCACCTTGCTTCTGCTCACCCTCTGTGGGCTGCTCCCACTGCCCAACCAGTCCCAGTGAGATGAACTGGGTACCTCAGTTGGAAATGTAGAAATCACTTGCCTTCTGTGTTGGTCTCTCTGGGAGCTGCAGACTGGAGCTGTTCCTATTCGGTCATCTTGCCCTCTTGCCCCCTTTCAGTATTGAAATCCTCACAGTCATCTTTGGAGGAAGGTGTAGACCTGCCTCCTGGACACTCATATTTATCTTTGGCAAATAAACCTTCTAAAATGATTGAGACTCACCTCGGTTATTTTTATTCATTTATACCTCTATAATGCTTTATGCTTCCCTAATTACAATGAATTTACCACTTATTAAATTTTTATAGTGGTCTTATACTTCTGCATAACAGATTTTAATTTATTTAAAATGGAGGGCAACCTTTGCAATTTTTGTTTTCTCCAAAGTGACAATATGTGTCTTGTATATCATAGGCAATCAGATATTAGTGAATTAAAACTGGTTGTCCTACAACTCTATCCTTTCTTGTTCTGCTCCTCAGTAATTTGGGCTCTTAATATTTCCTGTCTGTCTTAATTTGATAACATCCTAACTGATTTGGCTGAGTTTATCTGTTTTCACTCTAAACCAATCTACATATTGTATTATAATAATTTTATAACCCAAGGCAAATCGTGCCTTTTTTACTGCCTCAAACACCATATTGCCTTCTAAATAGGGAGTCTACTCGGTATGACATCCAAGATCCTCTCATCTCTTTGCCTTATCTACTCAACGTCTACTCTAAATTCTGTGCATTTGTCTTGGTACCTGAAATGAGGTCCGTGGTATCATAGTATGTATAGGAATGACATTAGTAAGTCACACTGGGGTAGCTGCGCACAACTGCTTATGACAGGGATAATAGACATAGGGTTTCTGGCTGCTTCATTCTTCACCCGGCTGCCCCAAAAGTTGAGGCAAAGTTATATAATCACAGCGATAACCTATTTAAGACACAACTTGGAGGCAGCTTTGTACCATGCTTACACACCCTTTGGCTTTCATTTGTGTTGTCTCCTTTTTTGGGGAAATAGTGCCCTCCACCAGTTCCATGGGCTTCCCCCTGCCACACTGGTCATTGTTAAAATGTATCCCAATCTTTCAAGGCCTGACCGTGATGTTGCCTCAAAACTTTTATCTGACCTCTTCCTCTAAAATTATTTGTGTTTTGCTTTATGTTTTCCCCATAGCATTTGATTTGTATATTTTAAATAAAACTACAAATAATCTCCCTGATATTAGGCATATCCTTGTTGCCTTCCCTCCCTTTAATGCCATAAGGTTTCAAATCTTTGATTTGCATTCTGTTCACTATTTAATCTATTCGCTTTTTAATCTTCTTTAGCAGACAAACAGTAGCCTGCACGTAGAAACATAGAATACACTTTTTTTGAGTCGACTTGCTGGATATCTCATAAAAGTAATGTTTTATGCTATAAATAGAAGGGGACAGTTAGATTGGTAGTGTTTCTTGTCATTTCTTTTTAAAAATTAAATTATGAAAATCATTATTTCAGTGGTTCTCAAACTTTAGTGAGAATAACCTAGAGAGCTTATTGAAACAGATTTCTAGGTTCCAGTCCCAGAGTTTTTATTCAGTAGGTGTGGGATGGTTTCCAAAATTAGCCCTTCTAACAAGTTTGCATGTGATGCTGATGGTGCTGGTCAAGGGATTACATTTTGAAAATGCTGGCATTGAACTGCAGATATGTGTATTTGGCTTTAGGAAGTTTTGTGAAAGTGTCATTTTAGAAGGATATTTTTTGAATACATGTGACAAGGTAGAATTGTTGGGTGATATAACAAAACCAGAGGTTACATTTTCTGACTTCAGCCATTTTTTGTTAGGCTTATGCATAGGAAATAAAAATGTTCCTTTGGGATTTACTCTTTTGCATTTATACTGGTATTCTCAAACTACAAATGTACAATGCTGTGCCAGAGAAGGTACTCCTGTGCATCATGCATCTTGGAGCCTCTTTATTTTGCTTATTATCCTCTAGAAGCCAGAAGACACCAACTGTACATTATATTAATGTCCAAGTTCTGGAGGACAGTGGGGAGAAGGGCCAGGTTGTCTTACTCTGCTTCCATCTTGAAAATGAATGATTACAACAAATGTCTGGTAGAGAGGAGAGGACAACTAAGAGCGAGAGAGACACATGTTCCTGGGGCCAAATAATTTCCTTCTTATGCCCTGTGAAGGGCATTTACCCCATAAAGAACAGCCCATTATTAAAGACAGTGTCATTTTAATTATGTTGCTAGTTTACCAGGGCTTTATGGATGACACTTGTGAAGCTGGCCATCATTTATAACACTGCTTCTTGGGATAATGCATTCTGATTTCCAAATAGCTAATTTGGAAATCAACTCAGGGAACACAACCTGTCTGCAAATTGGGTACTGCTTGTACTGCAGTTTCTAGAGCATATTTGTTCTACTCATTTCCTAAAATGGCTCATTTGTATACAGCAGGGTAATAATACAAGCAGGTGCTTAGTCTGTGCAGAGAAATTGACAGTTTCCTATGGATATTGTTTATTCGCATAGGGTGGAGAGAATTATGTAAAAACCTTGTGGCCGTTGCAGATTCTCATTCTGGATCAAAGGAAGGGTAAAGGCTATGTCTGTTAGCCAGCACTACAGTGCTGTGAGTACACTAAAGCTCCTGGGTAAGTAGTGGCCTCTCTGGGATGTGTTTGGCTGGTAGGCAGGTGGAGGAGGACCCTTGGGAAATAAGGACCAGAATAAGAGGAGTACACTATCTATGACACACAGTGATGGTCCAAAAACAGTGACCAAGAGGGTTATGAATGTTCATTTAACCACATTTTGTGTGGATATCTGCACAACATTAACAATAATAGCTAAGTCAGTTGTTTTGAGTGTGGAATGTGGTGACCTATTTTCACCAAGTAGGTTCCCCAGGAAGCTGACGCTGAGCCAGAGATCAGCATGCAGGATATTTATGAGGGTGAGCTCTCAGGATCAAAGTCTATATTACTCAGGGTTTTCCAGAGAAATAGAAATAATGCTTTACCTGTTATCTGGGCATCCCTTAGCCCAGTCAGGTTGACACATAAAATTAACCATCACAACATCAACAGGAAAAAGCAAGGAAGCAGGACTGGGCTGAGCCCCCCAAAGCTTCCCTCAGCCAGGGCTGTGGGGGGCTCTGAGACTGGGATGACCTCTCAGCATTTCCCTGGTTTGGGCCAATGGGACTGGCCTGTATTCTTCTGTATCCATCAGTCTTTGGATACAGGCTGCCCCTGGGAAAGGGGTTGTGACTTTGACTGAGGGGATTCTCAGAGAGGGCTGAGAATGTCTGCCAGTAGCCGACATGCATCCTTCTGTTCTGAAGGGAGGTCTGAGTGTCAAGGCAGAGCATCCATGACACCTGTTCAGGAAGTAAGAATGTCTGTGGGCAGCTGGGAATACATAGAATAGGCTCACTCTGTAGGGGAAGATCAGAGGTTCTTAGCAGAGGTCCATGGTTGCAGGTGAATAAGCAATTACAGGGCACTGGGCACGTTAAAAGGAACTAGAATAATATAACATGGCCTTGATTTATTGAGCTTCATCAATATGTTCATCAACTCATATATAGTATTGCTAACTACAGTAGCCTCAAAAGTAAGTACTGTTAATTCCACTTTACAGAAGAAGGCTTAAATAGAAAAGTGCTTGCTCATGACCAGACAGGTGATAGATGCCTGCAGCAGACTCGTTGGAGTATCTTTCTGAAGCTCCTGCTCTTTTGACTTTGTTCCCTGAACAGACTCAAGAAATTTAGTCACACAAATTTTCAAAGCGAGGACAAATCCAATACTAGCTTCAGAATGGCTGAGCACAGGCTGCAGGAAACCATCCCAGGGTGCCAGGCTTGAAGTGATATATGTTCCTAATGATGAGTGAGCCAAGGCCCCAAGAGGCGCTTAGCCCACAGATGGGCAGAGCTGGGGAGGAGTGATGGCAGACAGTGGAGGCAAAACCTTGGTGTTTCCAGCTTAGAATGAGGTAGCTGACTGACTGAAATATAATGATTTGTTATTGGAGAATCAGGGTTTCCAATTAAACTCATACTACATTAAGCTGTGCAAAGGGCTTGTAGCTCTATTTCCTACAGAAGATTTTATCTCCTTTGAGAACCCCCTTCTGTCTAATTAGTGAGAGGGGGGAATAAAATATCTAAATTATTAGATAATTAGAATTAGAATTAGTCATTCTAATTCAATAATTTACATGGTCTCTTAAAGTAAATCAGTTTCTTTTAGATCAAGTCCTAATATTTCAGATTGTTACTTCCTCACTCATATTTTCTTCCCATACACTGTTGAGATGTATGGAGGTATGAGTGATTTGGCCTGATGGTGCTCGGGAATAATGATGGGGGCTCCAGGAGCCATGAGCAGGTCCTGGCACTGCCTCCTCTTCTTGTGGTGGCAGTTTGCCTCATTCTGCCTGTCTGCTCAGGTTAAGTGGAGGTCTCTTTACTCATGCCTCAGTTATAACCCAGAGGACCTCCCTGAAGACTCAGCCTCAGCTTACCTTTGATGGGCTTGTGGACCTCCCTGAAATCTGCTTGCAACTGATCTGATTCCCAACTCTGGTCATTCCAGCACCTTCCAGTGTCTGTGCCATTTGACTTTCATAGCAGACACCTCCCTTGCCAGCCAGCACAATCGTCTCTTCTGCATTGCTCCACAATGCATGTGGAAACATGAAACTATTGTCCATGCTTTCGGGAGCTGAAGCCACCTCCAGAAAGACTCCAGTAAGGCCCGGGCCTTCCATCTCTAGCCAACAGTGATGCACCACCTCTCTCATTCTGCAGTGGTCACTCCTGTGTTGAGGTGAGGAAAGCTTCTAAATCATCACCTCATTATCTCAGACAGAAATGGGGTCAGAGGACACCAACTTTTGGCTTGAATCCCAATCTCTTTACCTTGTTGCCTGCATTAGTCGAAGGGAGGACAGGGTGATGTCTTCTTTTTCTTCCTCCTGCTGTCTTCCTACTGCTGCAGTGCCAAGCTCACATGCTCCTTCTCCCATCTCATGGGAACCTGCTGCTTCCTCATAAGCCTTTCCCCTTTTCTTCTTTTTCCAAATCAATGATGGTGGAATTGCTACTAGGGGGCAGGGAGAAGACTGAAAACACATCAATTTAATATTCCCAAATATCCCTTTTCTATGAGCTATGGCACATGTGATGAATCATCTTTCTTTGCACCCTTTCTCAGCATCCTGTTTTTGCCATGCAATGCAAAAAATGTACCATTTGCCTTAATTTCCCCTGACTTATGATGCCTCTGAATTAAATACTTGCCAAAGAGGAGGAAAAAGCCTTTCTAAAATTTGCAAGTAAATGAATTGCTGAACTCAATAATTTAAAGAATCTCTTGGTTCCTTGGTTGTGTGGTCACAGTAATAAGAAAAAGAAGCTATAGTTAAATTTCTCAGAAATTGAAATATTCATACATTGAACTATTTCTGATATAATTGTAAAGAGTACTTTTAAGCCTGTGGTGTGTGATCAGAATCTAAGAGGTCAAATGAGCATTTTAAAATAATTAATATTAATGACTTTTTTAGTAATTCAATTTCCTTTAAGACCTCATCAGTATATAGTTTACTTTCATCCCCTACTAAGAGACCATTTCTAACATTTGACAGTGTAACTGTGTTTTTTTTTTTTTACAAATCTAGTATTCTGAAGTGCTGTGTAGTTGACAGTCTTCTACTCAAGAGTGTCCTCCTGAAACAGCAGACCTGGTGTTACCTGGAGCTTGTTAGAAATGCAGAATCTTTGGCTCACTCCAAACCTACTGAATCAGAAGCTGCATTTTAACAAGATCCCCAGGTGACTTGTCTGCACATTCAAGTATGAGAAGCACTAGTCAGCGACACTGGGGGAAATCCTGCAAAGAGACATTATTAAATTCACTCAGTGTGTTTTTATAAACCATTTATAACAAATAATAAAATGAAGTGGAAGTAAATCATCCCTTTGCACCCTGGTTCTTATAATATTATTTTTCAAATCTGTGCTCACTTCCTTCCCCTAATTAAAAAAAGAGACAGCTGTTCACTGGGTGCACCTGGGTTGACCTCGGTCCAGGCTCAGTTAGGCTTCTGCATCAGTCAAGCCAGCTAAGCACAGCTGTGGCATAGCTTCAAATCAGCAATTCTTCAGGCCACCTGTTACAACAAACTACATTAAAAAACTCCCAAGCAATCTTGTCTCCAATTCCTTCCTCCCCCAGTCCCCAGTAGTATGCCATAGTAATTGAAAGCAATATAAATTACTTGTCAAAAGTAAATCTCTATGAAGAAAAGCAGCTGTGTTATATCGAAAGGACTTAATTTCACTAAATAGTTCCCTTCCTCCACATCAGTTAAAACCACAGGAGAGAGGGGTGGGACGATGGGCTATAAAATTCCCTGAAATCCCACCAGAAGAGGCCTCTACAGCCAAAGCAAAATGAGGATCTAAACAAGGATCTTGCTAATGTAGCCAAGCCCAGAACTGCCAGGATAATTGAGGATAAGAGTTGCTTTGTTCTCCCTTCCCACTCCCTGCTATTTTCTCCTTCTCAACCCCCCATTTAGTTTTACCCTCAGCGATTGCTCTACCTTTTTAGCATTCCAAGAATACCTCTAAGCATCTACCTCTTTCTGTGTACACCCACCCTTTCCTGCTCAATAGTCTTTTGTTTCTTGGTTAACTCAGTAGCGAGGCTATTGAGTCCTGGCCTAAAGCTCACGTATTCAAAGACAGGGGACAAGAACCATAAATGGGCACACTCAATAGCATGCAGCAGAGGTTTAGGAAGAAAAAGGACAGTGAGGTCACAGAATCCAATGTACCTGGTGATAAGTGGTAGCTTTTGGCTTTGATTAGGGAGGTCCAGCAATTATAAATAAACATGATAACATTAGCTACATTGGAACGCCTACATCATGTTCATTTATTACAGAGCTTTGAGGGAGATATTATCACCATCATCACCACTTTAGAAAACCAAAGCTCTAAGAGATTTTAGAAAATTTCTACAGTTAGTAAGCTGTTGTATTAGAATTAACACCTGGGTTTGACTCCCAAATCACTGCTCGTGTTACCGACAGCCTGCTTCCCTTCTGGGTGTCTCAGCAGATGGGCACAGCATGAATACAGACATGTCTGGCAACAAGGTGATATGTGGATTTGCAGCCAGGTAGTCATATGGTGGGTATTAGGAAAGTCTGCCTGGAAGTAACAGAACATCTGCTATGGGTCTGGGGTTCAGGGACAGGACTTGAATGCTGAAAGTAAAACCAAAACTAAGTAGGGTCTACTGTTAGGAGAATTAGGGTTCCTGACAGTTGTCAATTGTGGACCCTCAATTCAGGTAGAAGTAGTCATCTGGAATAGAATGTGGGGACTGAGTTCTAGCAGGCAGTGACTAAGAAGTAGGGACAGCAAAGGAGGAAAAGAAGGAAACAAGGAAGTAGGAAAAATATCCCATTTTCACTTGAGACACGGACCTGTTGAAAACTGTCCAGTTGTCCCATAGAACTGATGTTTATGGGGTTTTGTTTTTGTTTTTTTTTTGAATAAACATAGAAGTTGACTCTCCTAGTCTTAAAACTTGATAAAATTATATTTGTCTTATCTGAGTTGCTTCTTCAGGAAACCAGCCCTCAGGCCTCCCAGATGGTGTCAAGGAACTGACACCCACCAGACCACCACATCCAGATAATGAGAAACCAGACCCTTCATCCCTCATGATATCATTACCCCACCCTAATTTCTGTCAACCTGCATGTGATTACCATCCTTCCCTGCTATATAAAGCCCTAATTCTAGTTGGTTGAGGAAATGGATTTGAGACTGATCTCCCATCTCCTTGGCTGCAGCATCCAAATAGTCTTCCTCCTTGGCAATACTCATTTTGTCTCAGTGATTGGCTGTCTGTGTGGCAAGCAGCAAGACCTAGATGGAACCCCTGGTGTTTCGGTAACACTATGAATGGAGTGAATTGTGGAATTCCCTCTACTAAGCATAGAACTGGTCCTGGAGACTGGGATGTAGTGGAGTATGAAGGTGGCAATGAAAACAAAGATGGAAAAGACATTTTTGGGGGCTTTCTTTTGTGGTACTAGAGATTTAAGAGGAAATTACAAAGAGTCCAACTTAAACTAATTATAAAAGGAATCCTCTAAGAATCCAGACTCAAAATTTAAGACTAGCCTGAGCAATATAGCAAAACCGTATCTTTATAAAAAATAAACAATCAGGACTCCAAGGTGGAATAGAATGCTGTATGAAGGCAGTATGTTCCTATCCCCAGAACTTACAAAAACATTTCTGTGCTTACTAGGATTTAATGATTTCTGTCACACTTCTGATAACAATCTAAACGTTTACTGTGGCCCTGAAGCCCTGTCTAATGTGTCTCCTGTCTGGCTCTCTGACCTCCTGCCTATCAATTTCTCTATACTTACTATTCTCTGTCAGGGCTTCTCGACGGAGGTGCTGGTATTTTGGTTGGGAAAATTCCTTCTGGAGCAGGAGTTTTTCAAATACTTCTAGATATTTAGCATTCCTGGCCCCTGTTCACAAAATACCAGCAACACCCCCTTGCTGTCACATGCCCCCACACACTTCTGATGCTCCAGGGGAGACTTGATCTGTGGCTCCCTGACATCCCCTCACTTTAATATGTGAAGCTCATTCCTGTCTCAGGGCTATCACATTGGCTTTGAAACTTCTTCCCATGATACTTCATATTCTCATTTTTCAGTCTACATACCACTTCCTCTAAGGGCATCTCCCAACCTTAGTTCAGAGCATTTATCATGATCCGAGATTACTTTGACTTTTCCTCTTTCTCTTTTTTCTTCCCCTCACTAGAATGAAATCCTTATGAAAAGGAAATTGTGTACTTCACGTTCACCACTGTATGCTGACACACAGAAGACTGCTTCATGTGCAGTAGATCCTCAAATTTTTTTTTTGTTGTTGTTTTTTGTTTTTTTTTTTTTTTTTTTTTGAGATGGAGTCTTGCTCATCGCCCAGGTTGGAGTGCAGTGGCGTGATCTCGGCTCACTGCAAGCTCCGCCTCCGGGGTTCATGCCATTCTCCTGTCTCAGCCTCCCGAGTAGCTGGGACTACAGGTGCCCGCCACCATACCCGGCTAATTTTTTGTAGTTTTAGCAGAGATGGGGTTTCACCATGTTAGCCAGGATGGTCTCGATCTCCTGACCTCATGATCCACCCGCCTCGGCCTCCCAAAGTGCTGGCTCAAATGATTTTTGAATTTTGTGAATTAAGGAAATGGAATTTTGAATATTATGAATAAAGGGATAGATTATCACTTTCCAAGATTGTATACATGAGGTTTTTGCATTGGGTAGAATACTGTATTCCATATCAATGTAAGGCTCAACTATTCTTTTCTGTAGCTTCTAGAGTGTTTGAAGGAGAAAGAATTTTGCTCACTGAGCTTCTTATAAATTTTAGTGGAATACATACATTCAAACCATAGCATCTCTCAAGTTAATGTTGAATAAATCATTTTAAAATAAAAATCAGTTAGAAAAGCCAGGTAGCTTTTCTAAAGGTCAGACTGATTTTCAAATTAAAGCAAAATGGCCAAGAATAACCCCTAACCCCAACCTTAAAAAGTTAACTATGTTTGTTCTCCTCATGAATGTATTCTCATGGGGTGATGCTAATGACACTTTGCCTCTGGGGCCCCTCACTTACCCAAGACCCAGAGAAAGTCCTTACCATTATGGTATTCATAATATTTTTTCTTTTTTTAAAATGAGAAGCCCAAAATTGTATAAGCCTCAGACTCCACAAAATCTGTATCTACCTCTATATATACTATTAAAATAGACATAATTCCCCCTTGGTTATTGCAACCCAGAGAAAAAGAAATGGGCAGTGGCAGGGCAGGGGGACTCGGGGGTACTACTTTTTTCTCTTTTCAAAGACTGTTATTTAAAATGAACAAAATTATGGAAATATCCATGCCTGAAAGTAGGGTGATCAAATGAACACACCTAAGTGCTAAAGGAGTGGCATATTTTAAGGAACTAGCTGCCGTGGAAGCTGCTACAACATAAATTATATGTACAGATAAACTCAACATATTTTATGGCTTTTAATGTGGATATATGGCAAATTCCCTCTTCTTCTTATTTTCCTCCTTTGAGGGTGACTTTAAGGATTGTAAAAGTTTTTATTATTATTATTATTCTTTTTTCTTGGAAAGATGTAATAAGGACTTATGAACAGAAGACATGTCTGTGTGCCAGGCAGCTGTGAGACAAAATCATGGATCTCCTCACTGTAACCCCCCAGACCCAGGGCTTATATAACCTAGGGAAATGGTGATTCAGAAGGGATGTGTAGGACAGTTGAAGTACAAGAACATCAAGGTTGTTTCACCTAAGGACAGGATTTATGGTAAGTGCCTGCTCTTGCACCAGGAACAAGAGATAAACTGGAAATTTTAGAGGACTTCCTGGAAGTGGAGTTAATCAGAAGTCAATATGGTAGATTAGCATCCAACATGGAGTGGCTTTGGCCTCCACACTCCATCCCCTTAATTCAACTCTTACAGTTTCATCTGTCTTCCTCTTCGGTGATGGTCCCTGAGCCTTTAGGGAAGATGCTTGATATGGTACAGGTTTAGCGGTGTATGTTGGCAATGAAAAACAGAGCAGGCCTACTGAGATTCCCAATGAGGGAGATCCACAGGCTTTGGTGAATCATCTCTAGTTTTTGAAATACTGTGACTTCAGTTTTCTCAGAAGAAGTAAAACAATGAGAGAGAGATTAATAATTTGAGTAGTAGAATTATAATGCATACCAGGATTAAAATCAAAAGAGAATTTGAGGCCAGGTGTGGTGGCTCATGTCTGTAATTCCAGCACTTTGGGAGGCTGAAGTGGGCAGATCACTTAAGGCCAGGAGTTTGAGACCAGCCTGGCCAACATGGCGAGACCCCGTCTCTAATAAAAATGCCAAAAATTAGCCGGGCATGGTGGTGCACACATGTAATCCCAGCTCCTTGCTAGGCTGAGGCATGAGAATCTCTTTAACCCAGGAGGCGAAGGTTGCAGTGAGCTGAGATTGTGCCACTGCATTCCAGCCTGGGCAACAGAGCGAGACTCTATCTCAAAAAAATAAATAAATAAATAAAAAAGAATTAGAATGCCAGAAAAACAAAAACATAAAAGAACCTATTCCATTAAGGAGCCCATTAAAGGCATCACGAAGAAAATTAAAATCTAGTTCTTCTTTAGAGATTTGTTGCAGTCAAAAAATAATTCAGGATTAGCTCAAATTTTAGGCAACTATTAACTCCAAAACAATGATTAGGGCAAGCATCTAAGTTTTTCTCTCTATAGATTCCCCATTTCTACCTAGGATAACCCATACTCGGACAAATTTATTTTCACAATAAATTTTAGTTTTATTATACTTGGCCTGATTATTTGTGTAAAGTGTAGCAAAAATACTGATGGGCCACATATGCTCTTTTTAAGTTGGCTTTGCTGGAACTTTTATAAGAAATTTCAGATTTGACTTTTTAAAAGCCTCAAGGCAAGAAGTCAAGCCAAGGATTTGTCATTAAACAGTGCTTGTAATACCTTTCCTCTTAAGGTCCCAAAATATCTTGAGGTTCCTGAGCCTGTTAGAAAGTGACTTTTTTTTTTTTTTTTTTTTTTCTTGAGATAGAATCTTGCTCTGTCACCCAGGTTGGAGTGTAGTGGCATGATCTTGGTTCACTGCACCCTTTTCCTCCTTGGTTCAAGTGATTCTCCTGCCTCAGCCTCCTGAGTAGCTGGGATTACAGGCGCCTGCAACCACGCCCAGCTAATTTTTGTATTTTTAGTAGAGATGGGGTTTCACCATCTTGGCCAGGCTGGTCTTGAACTCCTGACCTCAAATGATCCACCTGCCTTGGCCTCCGAAAGCGTTGGGATTACAGGCGTGAGTCACCGTGCCCAGCCAGAAAGTGATATTCTTTATTTACACACAGATCAGGAACCTTGTAATGGAACAATTTAAACAAGATACCAGGCTAGTCTTTCCAAGGGGCTTTTTATTGACTCTGTAAAGCTGACTTCAATTCCTCAAAGCAATCTGATCATATCTGAAAATATGCCATTCCAGTCAAAGCTTTGGTAAAATAACCAGTGTCTCCAATTGTGTTCCATTATAAAAGAAAATATATTCTTACTGAATTTATGCACATAACTAGATTGCCATAAAATAAGAATACTCCTGAATAGTTTCCAAATTTTGGATAACTCAGGTAGAGAAAAAGGTAAATTTTGCTCTTGTTGAGTATTTGAAAAAATACTCAACTTCTTGGTAAAAGAAAAACTTCAGCTGAATTAAATTAGTGTTTAATTGAACAATGAAAGATTGGCGAATCAGGCAGCTCCCAGAATCACAGCAGCTTCAGAGAGACTCCAGGGATGCCTCATGGTCAGAACAAATTTATAGACAAAAAAAGGGGAAGTGACGTACAGAAATCAGAAGGGAGGTACTGAAACAATTGGATTGGTTACAGCTCCGCAGTTGCCTTGTTTGAACGCAGTTGGAATGCTCAGCAGTGTGTGAGTGGTTGAATTATGGCTGCTGGGATTGGCCCAGACTCAGCGACTGTTAACAGGTGCATACTCCTAAGTTAGGTTTTCAATCTTGTCTACCTATTAAGCTAGGTTGCAGTTCATCCATAAGGACTCAAATATAGAAGTATGGAGTCCTTCTCAGGTCATATCTAGTTTGCTTTCACATTCTCAAAGCTATAAATAGCTCAAAAGAAATAAAGATTTTCTTGATTCTTCTTCATCTGGAGTAGCAGCCTTCGAAACAGAATGTTGTCCATTCACCTGGGAACTGCCAGCCACAAATCAAGCAGCCTTTTGTCAGTCAAGTGAGACCTGTTTATCAGGCCCTGTGGAATCCGGCGGCTTCTCACACAGTTCTAGAGTTAGTCCTGTGGAAAAAGGCTTTCTACTTATGACTGTCACTTCCTTGCACTTCCCGGGTAGCAACAGCTTATAAACCACTTGCATTTTTTCATGGAACTCGTTTGGCCATTGCTATCCCCAGTAGCACAGGAGCAGCTTCATTTAATGTCCCACAGCAAGGCAATAAATGCCCCCCAAGTGGAAATTCTCTAGTCTAAAGTGCCAGTAGTCGTTGTTGGGAGGTGCTCACAAGCTTCTGCCATAAGCCCCAGTAAATGCTCTACAAACAGCTATTCGGTGGAGAATTCATTTTGACCAAAACTCCAGCTTCTACTCTATACTCTGTGGGCTCAGGCAGTCTTAACCCCATTTAGCATGTCCAATTAATATTACTCAAAGGGAAGATTTACATGCCTTCTTTGTTTACAGTACTAGGTAGGGGAAACATTCCCTGTTTAGATACAGCATCTGTTTTCATAAAAGGTTTAAAGAATATCCAACTACTTTACATAAAGCCTGTTTAAACATTTCAGCTTTTATCGACCCTTATGTTTTTATCTTCTGGTCCCAGGAGCTTCTCTTTTCCACTCCCATTTTATCCTCTGCTGAAAAAGCATTTGGGTTCCCAGCAGGGGGTTGAGCTGGGTGGGGGGGTGGGGCATTCAGGCTCTTTTGTCAGTCTTTGTTTTGATTTACCTGCCTCAACACTGTCCCAGGTAGTTGTTGGTCAGCTTTCTTACTGTAACCTTTGCCTTCTGATTTTCTTAAAAAATATATTTCTCCAATCTGGGGTAAATATAGAAAATTGGTTTGGGGCTCTCTTATACTGGGGGCCCAGCGGGGGTCTCTTTGGTCCACTCAAACTGTGATAGTGATAAGGTCTTTGTTTTGCCTCATAAATATCCATTTATTTCTTTCCATTTCTCAATAACCAACTAAAGATTCCCAACCTGCTGGGATGGGTCCCATGGCCCTCCCTTCTTTTTTCTCTTAGTTTCACCCCCATCAACTTTTTTAAGAAAAAAACCTTACTTTTTAATAAGCAGTTAAAAATTTTCACCTTCCTAGGATGAGTCCTTGGAATACATATATTGCTTTTCCTCATGCTCTTGTTAATTATCCTAATGTTTTTAATCAGTGTCTGTAAAACAGATGAGGGGAGGTTAAACCAGCACGTTTGATACGGCTTCCTGAACTGTCTTTGAGTTTGTAGCAGCAATGGTGTGCCCGTGCAGGAGGGGTCCCCTTAACCACAGTACTTCACATGACCTGGGTAAAGGACATATTCAGCGGGTGAATATCCCTGTCATCATAAAGCCAGTTCCACCTGGCTTGCTTACAAAGCATATCAGTTGCTTCATCTAGGGTGCTCAATTGGGCATTTATAGGGAAACTTGGGAAATCCCCCTTCTCAGGGTACACAGACCTTACAAATGTCTTTTATCCAGTTATTGCCTCTGGAGTAGCCTCCTGTGTGTCTGGATTATATATACCACCTGTGATTGTCCAATAGTGAACTGTGGGTCCTGCATCAATCCAGGCAGGCTCTTCTACTCTGCAGCATTTCAAACCAAAGATACTGCCCCTAAATTATCACTCTCACAATCCATTTCAGTAAAAGTTCCTCAGGAAGCGGATAATACCGATCTTCAAAATAGACCAGTTCTTTCACATTATACCTTCTGGTTTCAGTCGTTCTTGGTTTTGCCTTTCCCTCACATGAAATATCAGATACTCACATACATATACATTATATACATGACACATCTTGTTTTCAACTGAGCTTTTTTTTTTCTTCTTTCTTTCTTTTTTTTAGAGATGGGGTCTTGCTCTGTCAGCCAGGCTAGAGTGCAGTGGTGTAATAATAGCTCACTGTATCCTTGAAGTCCTGACTACCTTCATGGTAACCACAGGTCTCAGAGGTACTTTCTTTTGTCCCTGCCATAATTTTCCCCTTCATGGGTAGTTTTGAGGCTAATGGCCAGAGCTCAGACAAACTCACATCAGAGCTTGGTTCAGCCTCAAGGCCCAGCCCAGTGCTCTCTTTTAATTTCATTTCAGCTAGTAGAGATAACAATAACAAAGGAATTAAATATTGCACTTTCTGCTTATTTGTATGCCTTTCCTAATGCAGTCAGAGAACCAACTTCCCAAAGTTTGATCCATCTCTGAATTCCTCTGCTAACTTTTACCTTTAATAACTGAATGCTGCACAGCTGCTGCTCCATACCAGGGTGACCATGTGGCCAGCTAGGAATCAAAAGCTCCACATTCTCCACCCTTTATCCTTTTCCTTTCTATCCATTTAATTTTATCCATATCATTTTTCCTTCATTTGAAACAACCTTTAAATAACCTCTAAACTAGGCAAAATTATTTTTCCTTTAAGCCAAAACCATACATCTGTGTTCCTTTATAACCTTCTTTACCAAAACACATCTTACTTTATACATTCTGTATATAGAATTATATCTAGTAGTTTTAATTACATGTATTAACTACTATTTTAACCCTAATTTCCAGTGAATAACCTAGGACTCTTTAATATAACATAATATGACTTTAAGATTTTAAGTTACTGAAAAACATTTGGAAACTAGTTTTATTTACCAAAGATTACTAAAGTCACAGGAGCTAAAAGGCATTTCTATTTTCTCTGAGTTCTTTCATGTATTTTCATAGTGAAGTATCACATGCATATGACACATCTTATTTTCAATTTAGTTTCTTTTTTTCTCTCTCTCTTTTTTTTTTTTTTTTTTTAGAGATAAGGTCTTCTCTGTCACCCAGGCTAGAGGGCAGTGGTGTGCTCATAGCTGACTATAGCCTTGAACTCCTTAGTTAAGTGATTCTCCCACCTCAGCCTCCTGAATAGCTGAGACTACAGGCATGCACCACTGAGCCGAGCTAATTTTTAAATTTTGTGTAGAGATGTGGTCTCACTTTGTTCCTCAGGGTGGTCTTGAAATCTTGACTTCTAGCAGTCCTCCTGCCTTGGCCTCCCAAATTGCTGGGATTACAAGTGTGAGCCACTGCACCTGGCCAGTGTGTTTCTTAATTCAATCAGTGACTTCAGAATGGAGCCCTTTCAGGAAAAGGGCTAACAAAGTATGCAGTTTTTAGGGCCTAATATTTATTGGAAGGCAGAACACTCACATCCCTGCAAAAGCCAAAGAAATCAGATAACACAATACAAAAGAGAGAAGAGTTTTAGACCTGGAAAGAATCTGTCTGCTCTGCAACTCTTGGGGTTCTATTAAGAAAAACAGATTCCTCCCCAAAAGGAGTCTGTGGGGCCTTTTCTGTTTTCTCCCAAGGGAGTCCAGGCTGTCAGAAATTCCTTTTTTTTAGGTCTTTTATGTGGCATTGAGGGTGGTAGGAAGAAAGAGGGACAGGCAGAAGCAAATGGTGAAACAGAATTCAGTTGACAGAATTTAACAGAGAAAAAACAGGGGCCTTATAATGACACATGTGTATACATATGTACCCCAAATACCCGTTTTCACTAAGTTGACTTTTGACTCCAGAACTCTTAAAAAAAAATCTTTTTCCTGATTGTAATTCCTACTCAAGCCATTTTACTTTTGCTTCTGATGCTAGCGGGGCGCTCATCGTCAAAAGAGCACCCCACAGAAGCAGCCATCCACTGCAGCAGCTGCTCATTGCCCTTCCGTAGTGCATGAGATGGACAGCTTTCCGCTGACAATCTCTCTAAATGTGACGAGGTTTTTGAAGTGTCCTGTACTCATGCATAAGTGTCTGAAAGGTGAGCCACACCATTCCAGGAAGTGGCAGCCACCTAGGACTTCCCCCATGGATCCTTCATTCCCTTTGCTCATTTCTTAGTCTTTCAGCTCCTGATCTGGCTCGCCACATGTTTCGTGGTGGCCAGGTCTATGCAAACCTACCCCCAACTCCATGGCAGCTGACAGGCTAAAGAAAGAGGATGACAAATCCAGTTTCTTAGAAAGAAACATTTAATAGAGACTCAAGAACAGAAGCCATGTCTGTGTCCCGGATGGTGGCTAGACAAGATGGTGGATCCCCACTGCAAAAGTTTCTGTAACTTTCAAAAGGTCAAGGCCTAGAGGCTTCTGACAAAATCAGCACTGGCAAAAGCAGCAGGAACAGCTTTAGTGAAATCACTAAGACAGAATTCACACAAGGAACTCAATGTCTGTACAAGTGAGTAATCTCTAAAATAGCAATTCACAAGGTTAGGGTTGAGGGGGGGTGGTCAGAGGTTCCTTTTGAGATTCTGAACACTTTATGGATACTCCATCCAGAAAAAGACATAATCAAATTTTGCATATGATTTCAGGGGCTTGTTAGACTCCTCTGGAAGTCCATCCATGGTATGAAACTTGGCTAACCTTTATCAGTTACTCAGCCCTCCATTTACTCAGCTCCTCTCACACTTAGATGATTATATATTATACATTATATTGTATTCCTTGATTTCAATAGAAAGTTATCTAGCAGACATACTAATATTTTGGTTATTTACTATATATGAAAAACACAACTTCTTTATTTTCTTTTTTTTTTTTTTTTTTTTTTTTTTTGAGGCAGAGTTTTGCTCTTATTGCCCAGGCTGGAGTGCAGTGGCACCATCTCAGCTCATTGCAACCTCCATCTCCTGGGTTCAAGTGATTCTCCTGCCTCAGCCTCCCAAGTAGCTGGGATTACAGACTCCCACCACCATGCCTGACTAATTTAAAAAATATTTTTAGTAGAGATGGGGTTTCACCATGTTGGCCAGGCTAGTCTCGAACTCCTGATCTCTGGTGATCCACCTGCCTTGGCCTTCCAAAGTGCTGGGATTACAGGTGTGACCCACTGCACCCAGCTGACACAACTTCTTTCTAAATAATCTTTATGCAGCTTATAAGTTATAATCCTTATTATCCTGACATAGAAGTGTGACCCAATCTTTGAGTTTAATTTCTTTGTTTACTCATCAAACAATCTCTCTTTCATTTTTAATTGTAAGAAATTAGTTCTGTAACATAAGTGAGCCTGAAAGAAAAAGAACAGGCTCCGATAATGGAGTAGTTTTTATCAGACTAATCTTCCCAGTAGTCCCACACTGTTCCACTCACACACAGTCATGCTCAGTGCCTTCCCAGGGGCAGCCCATAGCAGAATAGGATGCACACCGCTCTGGGATGGAAGGAAAGGCCAGACTTCAAGGACTGGGCTGCCTAGCCAAACCTCTTTGATGTGTTGCATTAAATTTTTGAAGTTTTTATGGATTTTGGAGGCAAGGAGAGATACAATAAGAAGCTCAATTAACTAAATGACTTATCTTTTGTCAAAACTTCATCTCACCCTGAATGGGCTTTCAATCATCTCCCTAGTCTCACAAGCGAGCACAGAGGGATGCTTGCCTTGGAATTAGTCAGTTCTCTATGAATAGGCGTTTAAGAACGTTTCTCTCTGTAGGTAGAATGTCACGTCAGCTACCCAGGCATTTACTTGGTTTCTGTCCTGATAGAGCCCAAGTGCTTATGTGATAACCTAATTCTCTCACCTTGTCCTCCTGTTCTTATGAGTTTTAAAAATTCTTTATCTTGACTCCACAAAATGATTGTGTCATTTTGGCTCCTGCCAGGTTAGCAGCTTCCTTGTTTTCGATTCCGACTTCATTGTGTCCCCTAATCTGTAAGTGCCTACTTGATTTCAGCCCATTTCCTTGCTGATCTCCAGTGGCACTGGTGTGTGTACAGACACACTCAGTTCCATTTACACGTGCCCGGGGTGTGCACTCACTTAGCCTCACAATCATCCACACTCATGTCCCCACTTTCTGACAATCACTTGCACTCAGTGTCCTCCATTTACTCAGCCCCACTCACTCTCGCCCAACCATATACACTTGTTCCATTCACTCACACTCCTGGTCATTCCCTTCACATTCACACTCCTTCACACTCTTGACCAGCCACCCCACTGCCCTCCATTTAGTCCTACCCGGTCTCACCTAGCCCAACCCATATGCACACCAGAGTCAGCTCACTCACAGTTGCACAGTCAGTCCCTCAAATGCAGTCACTCCCTCAGGAACTCCTTCCCTGTCACTCACGCACAATGTCTCATTCATCTTCAGTGCCCTTCACACACTTCATATACACACTGGGTATGTGTCACACCCAGTCACACAAACTTCAGGCACAGCCAGTCCTACCCACACTTATTAACACTTATTTCACTCATGCCCAGCCCCACCCACTCACACCTGGTCACACTCACACGTGGTCCCACACAGTTCCAGTACACCTAGCCTCACACAGTCCTCATACTTAGTCACACTCAGTCATGCTCACACATGGTCCCGCACAGTTCCAATACACCTAGCCTCACACAGTCCTACGCATACCTAGTCACACTCAGTCACACTTATACATGGTCCCACCCACTCACACTCACACCTAGTCACACTCACATAAGGTCCCACACCGTTCCAATACACCTAGTTTCACACAGTCATACTGACACCTACTCACACTCAGTCATACTCACACATGGTCCCACACAATCATGCTCACACTAGTCATACTCTATTCTACTCTCTCTCAGATAATTCCACTCTATTCCACTCTCTCTGTGTCATGTGTCCCCTCAGAAGGATGCAGCATTCAAGGTTCTGTCTTGGAAGCAGAGACTGGGCCCTCACCAGATGCTGAACCTGCTGAGCACCTTGATCTTCCACTTGACCTTCATCAGAACTGTGAGAGTTAACTTTCTATTATTTATAAATTACTCAGTCTGAGATATTTTGTTATAGCAGCAGGATCAGACTGAGACAAGGAATTTATACAAATTTAGACTATGCATGAATCCATAAGAATCCAAGTGGCACAAGAATCTAGCACCAAAAGGGCAGCTCAGGGAAAGCTGATTCAGTTTAAAGTTCAAAAGAAGAGGCAAAACTAATTCTAGAAACTTGTTCCCTTGAGATGCTCAGAGACGTGCCCTGGTTTAGAAAGAAAATACAGAATGGAAGCTTTGCTCTAAAAGACAGGTTCTTGCATTAGGAAAAGGGTTACTTCAGACTCATTGGCTCTAAATAAATTAGTCAGGAGAAAACTAATGAATGTCACCATGGAATTATCAGTAGGACTTAGCCTTCTCAAAATAGTTGTGAATGGGATAAAAGAGCAACAATGAGTTAACCAGAGAGACTGGAAGGTGTTAATTAGGAAAAAAAAAAAAATGTCGTATAGAAACAAATGTTGGCACAAGCATAGAAGTAAAACTTTCAAATGTGTCATTAATAATTTCATTGTATAGTTAATTTGTAGGCTGCTAAGAATTCTGCATTTACTGAGGAAATGTCTGATTGCAACAAAAGAAAACTTGTCTGGCTTTGGGAAGCAACAGGCTTAGGAAAAAAATTAAAGGCATCTTTACTAGAAGTTCAAGGTGAAAACATTGCATTTTTTCTAGTACTTCACTATGTAATCTAAAGATGTCTGGAAAGGAGCCAATCAATTAAAAATATAGCTAGAGGAAACCATTCAGGGAGAAGACTTGTGGCAGTAGCAGTCTGTGCGAATATTTCTCTTTCTGTTTTTCCAAGCAAAAATTAAACCTTGATTATCCCTTTATAAAAACAGGTACTCATTTGCCAGTGAAATGTGTGAACTGCTTCTCTTTAGCAGCATAGTACCCAATTATTGTCATAGAAAATAATTTTGTTTACATAATTTAAAAGGTATACTGTCTTCTTGGTGTGATTGTTCTTTTTGTGTGTACAGATAACCCCATTTAAAGTAATATTTAAAACTCTATCTTGGATTTCTTGAGGGGTTCTGGTTTGATTAGGCCATGTGAGTAGATAAATAAAAAAATGATGCCAATGTGCTGACACAAGAAACAATATTCAAAGGTAGACACCACCCAGGTGACATTTCTTATTGCTACACATATGTATGTACATGTGTATGTTTGTGTGTATTTACATACCTTTGGGAAGACACAGGTGTAGCCAGAATGCTCTCACATGGTCGTCATTATCAAAATTCTCACAATATATCCATCTCTTCACTTTTTGAGCTCATGCTAGGATTGAATTCCATGATTTCATGGTTCTATTGTATCTGTGTGGGAACCATGTGACTAGTTTTAAGTAAATATTCATGAGCAAAGGTGACTTTGGTTAGTCTCTGGTTAATCGCAAGTCTTTCTGGAGCACCCTTTAACTCTGTGATGTTTGAATGGTGACTGCTTTATGAGCCTGAGTCTCCGAATAATTAAAAGGAATAGAACCCCCTGTTAACCTCTTATGGACATGAGTAAGAAAGAAATCTTTTTTCGTTTAAATCATCAAAACTATGGAATTGTTTGTTATTGCAACATACCCTAACCCTATTCAGACTTCTATAATCTGATAGTAAGAGCAGATTTGGGGACAATTTACCAAAACATAATTATAATTCTGGTGACTCAGTTTGGGAAAAGAAATCCCATTTGACATCAGAGATTCCATCTCCAGAAATCAAGGGCAGTTGCTTCAATTTTTACAGATTCCTATTTGTTTTTGGACTAGACTCCAAAGAATTTGTTGTACTGTACAATTTTTAAGAAACTTAAGCTGAATAAGTCACCTGAAAAATTCATTTTTGCCTGTAGAGCTGCTCATGGACTATGTTGAATTGTAGCAACCAGTTCTTACCACCTTGGTTATACCACAGGCAATGCTAGTTTTTCTTAGCAAAGTTGAACTAACTATAACTTTGATTTATAATATATGTTGATATGATGCGAAAATGATAGTTCTTTTGTTTGTGTCTTTCACTGAACACAGTTTATTGATTGCAGAGTTGTACAGCCAAAGGTATTGTAGAGAGGGTTGGGGGATGCCTAAAAATGCTTGAGTTTGTTGGCAGAATCGAGATGACTCCTAATTTTAACAGTTTCATTTTTCTGAGGCAGGAGCCAAATGTTATATTGTTTTAGCCAAGCTTCTTGAAAGATTAGCCTATAATTTCTTTCCTTGTTTTTTGACATTCTTTCTTACGATCATTAAGTTTTAGTCACCACCTTGACACCAAACTTGCACTGGAAAAGGTCTCTAATTTACTCCAGAGCAACAAGATCTTTGGGTACATTTCGGACTTACTATTTTGATCTCCTGGAAGCTTTAGAAACTGACACATAACTGTTTATGTCAACTTTATTGGATCCCAGGGTCCCCGTATATTTGGATAAACATTATTTCTGGTGTGAAATAACAGAGTGAGGTTGTTTCTGGATGAGATTAGTGTTTGAATTGGGAGACTGAATGAAGCACAGTGCCCTTCCCAGTGTGGCTGTGCATCTTACCATCTGCTGAGGGCCTGGACAGAACAAAAAGGTGGAGAAAGGGAGAATTCGCTCTGCCTGCTTGAGCTGGGAAATTAATCTCGTCCTGCTTTCAGACTGGGGTTTACACCATCTGGACTCCTGGTTCTTATGCCTTTAAACGTGGACTGGAACTATGCACTGGGGTTTCCTAGGTTTCTAGCTTGCAGATGGAAGATTATGGGACTTCTCAGCCTCCATAATTATGTGAGCCAATTCCTGTAATAAATCTCTTTATACAGATAGATATAGATGTCTATCTGTATATACAGTTGTGTATCTGTATATATATCTGTCATCTGTCTATCTATGTAATCATCTATCTCCTATTTATTCTGTTTCTTTAGAGAGCCCTGACTGATACACTAACCAATCATTTCCTTCTTGAAACTCTTTCCTACCATTGTTCCTTGACAGCAGTCTAGCTTGGAGGTTCTGTTTCTTCACTGGAATCTTCTACTCCATATCCTTGGGCTCCTTTTCCTCTCCTTACCATTTAAATATTGGTTAGTATCATTTTGTTTTCATTCCACTACCTGAATGCTGATGATTTACAAATCCTTGTCTCCATCATAAAGCTGAGTCATAGGTACAAGAAGTACATTAAAAATATGCACCTCCTGCTACTTCAATTAGGATGTTCTATGGGGCTTCTATATTCAACCCATCCAACAGAATTCATGATCTTCCCCTCCCTAAACATCTCCACTCAAAGTCTTCTTTTATATTTCCATTCTTGAGAAATGAAACCTCCATCTGCTGAGCTATTAAACCAGAAACATGAGAGTAATTATAGAACCTTCATATATAAGTGTTTAAATACTATTGTTTCAACTGCCTAAATATCTCTTGAATTTATCTCTCCCCCAGTATCCTCATTAAAGCCTCCATATTTCTCTGTCTTCTTGTCCGTGAGTTAGTATAGATGCTCCCTGACCAGTTCACTTTCCTCCTGTCTTAGCTTCCCAATTTACCTTCCACAGGGCAGTCAGAATGATCTTTCCAAGACAAATCAGAATGTTTGCCTTCCTTGAGGAAAAACCCATCAATGTTTCTGCATTGATTTAGGATTATACTCCAAACTCTTGTATATATGGTGCACAATGCTCCTGAGAGCCTAGAACTTTCCTGGTTTTAGCCCTGAAATTCTCGCCATCACAGACAAAGCCTCATTCCCTGGGCACACTGCAATGGTTTATCATCCCAGCTCAAAATATCTTTTTTGTTCTGGTCTTCTTGACTTGTCTTCAAGGTTCTACTTAAGTTGAGTTTTTCTAAAATCTTATCCCAACCAATTTTTTCTCTAGCCTGAAATGTGTATACAGTACTTGTATGTCCTCTAAGAGAAGGGATTATCATATTCTGCTTTAATCTGGTCTCGCTATACTTTGTGCTTTTTAAAGAGAGATGCTCTATTGTTTTCATCTCTACATTTCAAACACATCTAGCACAGTGATTAGCACATAGTCAGCCATGGATAAATATTTGTTGTATGATATTAGAAAAACTCAGGGCATCCATCTTAATGCTGTGTTCATTAAATAACATCACTCTTTGCTGATTAACTTAGTATTTTCACATTTCTATTGTTTTCACTTTGAAGTACAATCTTTTATTTTTCCTCTTCTATTTTACTACCATTATTTATTCAAAAATAGTGATTATTTTTCTTGTTCTCTTAGTAGATCCCCCGTAATATGTTTAAACTTATTTGCCTATCTTCCTGCTTCTTCCATCCTAAAAGATTTAGACATGTTTGGAATAATTAAGAATATTTCCAAAAAGGATTTCTTACAACACTTAGTGAGGACCAAAAATGTGCCAGGTTCTGTGAAACCTATGCGTAAACTGAGGAATTTTGACTTCTGTCCTACAAAAATTTACAATCCAGGCAGTAAAGCTGAACAGTCTAGCTTGAAAATCTATTTTAAAGCTTTTTCCCCCAGTCTCAAGATATAACCTTGAAGCTTACTGCAAAACCCTTTTTTTTCTTCTCCTTAGTCTTAAAATATGACCTTGGAATGTACTTTCTTTGAAACACCATGTCCCTCCCTTTCCTGCCATACACTCCCTCACCTCTGTGCACATTTATCTAACTGTATGCTTGTATCTAATTATGTGCTTACTTAGAAGTTCCAGGGGGGCTAATCTTAAAACAGACAAAGCATAGAGACCCAGCTGCCAAATTCCAGAGATTACCTCAAGGCAGTTAGTCAACAACCCGGCCAGTGCTGAGATGACACCAGCCTGTGCTCCAGATGGCCCAAGGCTTCAGATAGCACAAAACATGCAGACCTTGGCCTCAGCGTCCCTCCCTCATGCCTCCCATTCCAAGTTCCCTTTTGTAAGCCCCTTTTCCCAGCCTAAAGTTTGAAATGGTTCCTAGAGGCGTAAGCCAGCTGCATCCCCACTGCTAGCTTTGGAAAATAAAGTCACTTTCCTTTTCACTGCACTTCGTTCTTGTTATTGCTTTTGCAAGTGGTGAGTAGCTGAGCCTGAGCTTGGTTACAAGGCAAGCATATGCTCTTAATAATTTCATTTTAAAAAGCCCCAAATTATGAATATATAATCTAATGACCTGGGAATCTCTTTCTGTAATATAAAAAAATGTCTTTTAGGGATAAATAGAGGGGCGATATTTAGTTTCTTAGGTGCAAAACCCAACCAAAAATGGCATATTTGAAACAAAACTGAATATTTCCCTTTTCCTTTTATTGATTTGTTTTAAATTTTAGCTGTCCTGTTTTTAATTTTTAAGAGCTTCTTGTCTCTCATTACTCCTTTTAAATAGTATTCTGTTCTTTGTTACTGATGTAAACTCGTTTCTCAGAGAATAGTAATGGCAGATTTAAAAAAATGCTTCTTATACCCTGCATTGCCTCGTCTTCCTTCATGTTCCTATTTTTTCTTTTTTCCCCTATTTCTACATTTTTTTTCTGCTGGAGATTTCTCTAAAACACTTGTGGCAGTCATGTTTTAAGATTGAGGCAATAGAAAGTTGATTGGAAGCTGCAGGCCAAGGGAACTTATTTGCTGATAATTTACAGGGTAGTCCAGGGCAACTAAGCTCTTTCATTAGGACTCTTCAGATTTGGGGTGTCTTTTCTTTGGGACTATTTGATTTATTCTAGGGAGGCATCCTCTCATATACTATCTTGGAGTGGGGCTTTAAGCCCAGCTCTAGCATTCTATAAGCAGGGAGGAGGAAGGAGGCTGAGGCTGGATCTGCTATTCACTGTGAAACTTTGTTTATTCAGTCCTATTGTCAGCTCCATGTTCCCGCCTTCCTGCCTTCTACTTAGGCCTGGTACCCTAAATCTGAAGCCTTCAGATTCTGTCTTTTAAGGAAGCAGTAATGGTGGGGGTGAGATGTAAGAGGGATAACCACTAAACTGCCAAGGATAGTTGAGAGTGGCATATATATATATATATTTATTTATTTTCCTTTCTTTTTTTTGACAGTCTCACTCTGTCACCCAGGCTGGAAAGCAGTAGCGTGATCTTGGCTCACTGCAACCTCTGCCTCCCAGGCTCAAGCAATTCTCTTGCCTCAGCTTCCCAAGTAGCTGGGATTACAGGTGGACCCCACCACCTTTGACTAATTTTTGTATATTTTGTAGAGACGGGATTTTGCCATGTTGGCCAGTCTTGTCTCAAACTTCTGGCCTCAAGTGATCTGCCAGCCTTAGCCTCCCAAAGTGCTGGCATCAAGTGTGGGCCATGATGCCCAGCCTGATCTAATATTTTCACAAAGAATTTTAATTAATGCCTCTGCTTTTAATCATATACATATTACTCCTATTTGAACTATTTTGATAGTTCAAAAGCAGAGTCTTTCAAGGCATCCTCTTTGTAGAACACTGTTCATGCTTCTTTCCTATATTAAGTCTGTTACTAATCCTATATCTGTTTTCTATCTTTTAAAAAAGTTTTGAAGTCTTTCAATTTCGGTAGTCATATTATTTTCTTCCCCTTGGAACTTGTACCTTTTATATTTTGATTCTCATATTGTTATTTGGGGAAATATTATTATTTCAGGACAGAGAAGAAATAGATGTACATATTCAATCTACTGTTGTTTGAAATAATTTTATGATGCTTTTGTTTGCTAATTTTCCTTTGCCACATTCACTAGTTATGTGACGAACATACTCTACTACTTATTCCTTCTAAAGCGATTACACTTTAAATTTGTCCTTTCTAGTCACTGTAAGTGCAATTAGTGTGTTGTAGAACATGGCCTATAGATGAACGTGAAACTAACCTTCTTTAGAAATTCCAGAAAAAATCAACTTGCAAATATATCTAATCACTAAAAGCATATTCTGTGCAGATAGTTTTTATTTACTAGTTATCAATTTACTTACTTATTTACTAGTTACCAAAGGGTTATTTTCATGCAAAATAAAGATATACCAATAAAAGCCTTAAAACTTTGGAGGGCTGATTTTCCACTTCATGATCTTTTTTTAAAAATGTCAGACATGACTAAGGGGTGAGGCCTTTTTCCTTCGTTTCTATATAGCTATAAAACCCCTTTCAATCTCCAGGTTTTGTTGATTTTGTTCTCTGTCTTTTTTTTTTTTTTTTTTTACTTTCTATTTCCTGCACTCTGGTCAAATCACCCTCACCACTCACTGGCTGTAATGAAAATAGCGAATACCTTCCCTGCAGCCTGTCTTCCCCTAGCTCAGCCTGTTCTTCACACTGCCACCATAATGATGTTTTAAAGACAAGTATAATCATAATCCTAGAGCAGAGATTGTTAACCTGAAATCATCCATGGTTGATCAACTTTATAAGTCTTTGAACCCTTTACATGATAGACAAAAAATAGTGTTGATGATTATTTTATTTAGGGGAGAAGCCTGGGTATTTCATCCTATCCTTCAAAGAGTCTGACACTTCCGACTTTTCAAAATCACTCCATAGAGAATCAAGTTGATGAATAATAATGGGAATAGCCAGTGATCTCAACACAAATGACTACCAAAATCTCTATTAGTTTTTGGAAACAAGATCACCAGAAATCTAAATGGCATCTATGATTGATTGGTATTCTCTTCTCCCCACATAAGAGTGGCAGAAGAATGACTGTTAGCCAAGTGTCTGTCAAAACGAACTACAAATATATTCATTAGAAAACAGGCTGTTAAAATGGATCAGGTATAAATATGTTTTGCATATCACAAAAGACACCTAAATTAAGGAAAGCTGTGAAAGAGCAGATAGCCATTTTTCAATTACGTATGACCAATGTGGCATTTGTTGATATCTTAGTCAGTAATTCAAAGGTCTGGAAATGCCATACGTGCCTGTGTAATTTGGGGTCACTGCTTTTGATACAGGCAGTGAGTCTAGAAATTTCTACCTTACTCAGAACAATCATGCTATGACTTTTTCCTACTAGTGCAATTACCAAGATTTCACACCATTTAACATTTTATGTTTATGCACATGAATATTTACGGGGAAATAGACTTGGGCATTAAAAAAAAAAAAACAGTCATTCAGCTTCCTTGACTTCATCAGGTTGTTTGTGGAGAGGCTATTTCACGAACACACAAGCTACAAATCAAAGGTATATGACACCTTTTTATATTATCAGGCAACATGGTGATGAAAAAAATGAAATGGAGTTTGTGAATTTTATTACTCAGGGTGACAATTTAATATGTGGGTGATGGTGTGCAGCTCCCATATGAGATTTGTTGCATCCTCAGAACTGCATAAAATGTCTAAAGAGAGGGGCAAGCTTCCATGCCATATATAGACAGACTCATTGGATCTCCTGAGGAAGTTAGATTGGAAACTTGTAAGTCCACAGTCATTCACAGATGATAAAGTGTGTGAAGTGGAGAGCAGGGAGAGGCTGTGCTTGCATGAAGAATTTTAATGACTTAATGTTTCTTCTTATTAATTTTAACATAGAGAGGGCAGTAGGATAAGGAAGTCATCAGTCTTGCATATGTCGTTTTCTTCTACAGATGGTACAATGGTTGATTTGGTACAAGCATCATACCAGATATGTATGCAGGAAGCCAAAAAATAGAATCAAATCAAACATGATTTTACAGTTGTTATTATTCCTAAGAATATCTGTGCTCCCATAGGCATATGTCTTAGATAGGAGAATGCTATTGGAATTTCTGGTCTCTGCGTTGAGGGGCTGTTGGTCTTTTGGAAAGATGTGCTTATTGAATGAGACAAGCCAGATCCAAGAGGCATCGCTAGGGCTGCTCCCAGACCTACTTGTGATTCAAGGCTCTGCTTCTCCTCTGCACATGAGACAGGTGAGTTATGTTACTTCCTAGGTAAGAAGGAGGGGAAGAGGTAAGTTACCTGAAATCATCTGATGCATTATTATCCCCTTCAGTATGGACATAATGTCAGAAGAGGATCACTGAATCAGACAGGATAAAGCATTCTTTCAACCTCCCTGCTGGGGGCTTGTCTGTCCTGCTGTGCTGGACTAGACTGTGCAGGTGAAAACCAAATGAACTCAAACCACTTGTCTGATTAAATGGGCCAACTGTTTCAGTCATTGCCCAAATAAATGGTGTTCCTGTGCCAACTTTCATGTGTATACTTTGGAAGAAATTGTTACTTCCTATTCTGATCTCATCTTTTTCATAGGAATCTTAGAAATATTGGAAAGCTGTTTTGAAATCCATTTTAAACCTAAGATTGAGACTCACAATTTTTTTTCCTTTATATAGGTATTCTCAGTTTAAATTGCTCTACATTTTTACTTTTTCATTTCACAAATAGAAAGTAATTTATTTTGTTCCTCTTTGTGAGTGCTAGAATAGGATCACTGATTAGAAACTGATAACCACCCACTTGAGCCAGAATTTCTGTCTTCTTATGAAACAGCGCTAAAACATTTGATATAAAATTCCTCAGTATTTTTCAGATCAGACTCTCATTCATTTTAATAAAATTTACCTACCTATGAAAGATCAGAACATGTGCTTTCAGGCTACTATTCCCTTATTAAATCAGTGAGCAAATGGCCTTAAAAGGGATTCAAATGAAATCAAAAAAACATTGTTTGAGTGCCTGTTGTATGTCAAGCCCCTTGAAAACACTGGGGAGAAAAAAACAAATATTATAGCGTATAGGAAAGTAAGTAAAGATATTTAACAAACAACACTAACACAATGTGATAAGTGCTGTGATAGGGAATTTGGCTGTGTGATTTCAGTGTCAGTGGATTTCTTATTCAGTTAATCTCATCTGCCAAAGAAAATATTTTTGTAGCGAGGAAATGTCACCTCTGTTCACCATTGGAAATTACTATTTATCAAGTTGTCATTTACTTGGATACTGTTATCAGGTATTGTCTCACAGATAATATAGAGGGAAAATAGAACTATCTTCAATAGAGCCCCCTTTGACTTGTAAACTGTGATACTCATAATGTTTAGTGCATGGCGTATATTTAGCCTCCTGCCCATCTGGTCTTTTGTGGAGGGATTGAACAATTGATTTCCATAAGATCCAGTATTAATGAGAGCCCTCATTGTGGTTATTTTTATTACTCTCTTTCTTGAGCCATTGTTTTCCGAATGAGAATATTTACTGGGTACAAATGTAATTGCTTCAGAGATTTCCAGAAAAGGTGCTAAATTCATCCTTATCCCAAAGCTGAATTTTAATTGATCTTTTTTCCTCACCGACTTTTTCAGTTTTGTTTTTCACCACTTACAAATAAGAATCAGTTGCATGTTCCAATCCTGGAGGTCTCTGAGTTTCCAGATTCTGAAGAAAAGGGCAAGAAAGGAAGAGTTAGGGATGCCCTGTGTTCGTTCCTATGTGTCTTCCATCTGTCTTATACCTGCTGCGTGAGGAGCTGACGCCAACACCCAAAGCCCTGGACAAAGACTTCCTCCACAGTCCCTTTCCTCTGACCTGCAGGAACCTCCTTGGTTCCTCTCCCTCTTGCCTTCACAGCTGGGTTTCCCCTTGTCATCTTGCCCTGTTGGGATCTGGCACCCACAGAGCTGCTCTGGAAACCCCATAGGGCCTATCTCTGGCACTTGTACTACTCCACTCACTCTCAGTAATGTGGGCGTGAGGTGTCCCGTCCCCTCACCTAGCCCTTTCATAACATGGCTGGAAAGTCTTGTATGTACTGTCCCCAAAACAGATCAGACAATGTTGACCCAACAGAAGGAGCATGGTCACCTCAGTCCCGGTGGGGTGGGGGGTTGGGTGGGGGGAAGTACATAGTGAAGGAGGCCTTGGATTTGGAGATAAAACTCATTTTGGGAACCTGGAAGCTCTCTGGAACTGGACACAAACTCTTGTCTCTGTAGTTTGCTTACCCAGGGGACTTGGCTAAGAGCTAGTGAATAATTTGTATAAGTATTATATGATCTTAATATGTAATATTGTTTAGCCTGAGTTTTTGATGCAGTTTTCAACTGCATGCTGTTCTAACTCTGTCTGAGTTTCACAGAATTATTTCTCCAGAGTAAATTGACTTATTCTTCTGAGCAGAGCCCAGGTAGCCTAGTTATCTTCACTGTGAGGAACTGATAGAGCTCTCTATCTCCTGGGGGGATGTTTAAAAATACACAAAGCAAAATTATATCACCTTAAGAACTTTATGAGTTTCAGAGCATGCAGTCAGCCCTGCCAAATTTTCTTCTGCCTTTGAGAATTGGAATAATTATTATAAGTGCAGACAAAACTAGGTTTCTCTTGCAGGCAGATTTTTGTGATTGCACCCTGGACTTTCGTTCAGAATTCTTTTCAGTTTCTTAGGAAAGCTAAATGAAGTTGCTGCAATAAGGCCAGAGGGGGGCACCAAATAATCGTGATTGATAGAGTGGTTTGGCTGAGCATTTGCGGGAGGCTCAGGCATCAGGCCTGTGAGCCTCTGTGTCTGTTTTGAGCATTTTGGGCATAAAACATATTGAAGTCTTTTTGTTTACCGAATCATCATCAAGCCAGGAGCTGACACCCGAGCTTCAGTGGCCCAAAACGTACTCAGCTAATGAGGAAGCAGCAGTTGGCAGGATCTGTGGTTGTAAACATTTTAGAAAAATTTCTTCACTCTTTTTAGCTCCTTCCTTATTTCACTTATCAGAGTTGAACTGTGGGAAGAACTGAGAAACAAACTCTGCCATGCTCTTGGAAGGCGAGAATACAGAGATGGGTCGTTCTTTCTAGAGGAATTATTGGCAGTTTTCTAGCATTAATTGTTCTTGATAAATTGCTGAAATATCTATTTGGTCTTCAGGAAACTGGGGAGCATTCAATACCATTTAAAGTGTTTCTGCATTGTTGGCTATTTCAGAAAAGTTGGCTTCCTCTGCTGTATTTCCTAAAGCCAGATTTCCAAATTCAATACAACTTTCCACCACAAATGTTGCAATTTATCTTGTATGGAAAAGTAGTGTTTCATGTTTGTTGGTAGTTACTATTCCCTGTGATCTGTAGTTTACTTAGATGTCCTTATTTATCGTGAATTAATTTAGGGCAGTGGGCAGGGGCCAGGGCCAAGGAGTTGGAATGTCCTCTATTCAATTGAGGAGGGTCTAGGTACGCTTACTTCATTCTTTGTTAATACATGATGGATTCTAAGTCTTCTTGCAAAATACGTGTGGATACAAAAGTGATTAATTATGATCATGTCACATTTGAGACTGATTTAAGTCCTGAACTATGATCTATCACCTCAGTTTTCCTTTTAGACTTTTTGTATGGTTTAAGTGTCCTTTGACCATCTCTTTTCGTAAAGTAAAATCTGTGATCATGGGGTTACATGACAAGTGAATTCATGCACACAGAACAATGCTGACTCAGGGAGACAGAGACTGTGAGGGTTCTTGTAAATGCTGACCCCTTCCTATGCCGACATTTTCACTTAGTGTTTACAAACTTGAGCTCTGGAGCCAGATTACTTGGGTACTTGGGTAGGAATGTAGGCCCTACCACTTATTATCTATATGACTTTGGCAAGTTACTGAGCCTCTGTGTGCCTCAGTTTCCTCATCCATAAAGTGGAGTAATGGTAGTATCATAGAGTTAGCCTGAGAATTAGATGAGTTACACATAAAGCAGTTAGACTAGAACCTGGTGTATACAACTTCGTAAGTACATGCTAAATAAATGTTTTAGGCCAGGCAGGGTGGCTCATGCCTGGGATTCTAGCACTTTGGGAGGCCGAGGTGGGTGGATTGTCTGAGCTCAGGAGTTCAAGACCAGCCTGGGCAAAATGGTGAAACCCAGTCTCTACTAAAATACAAAAAATTAGTTGGGTATGGTTGTGCGTGCCTGTAATCCCAGCTGCTTGGGAAACTGAGGCATGAGAATCGCTTGAACTCAGGAGGTGGAGGTTGCAGTGAGCCAAGATCGCACCACTGCATTCCAGCCTGGGTGACAGAACTAGAGTCTGTCTCAAAAATAAAAATAAAAAAAGTTTTAAAGGTGATATAAAACCTATTATGTCAGTCCTATAGAATTTTTCCAGAGAAATTTACCATCAGGTGATTTTTATATGGGCATATATTGACTTAGTTGTTTCCTGTGCCTAGCTTCCTGACTGGTATCTTAGGACCCTGCTGTTCTTTTATGCCTATAGAAACCTTTGGCCGGGCGCAGTGAGTCGCATCTGTAATTCCAGCACTTTGGGGGGCCAAGGGAGGTGGATCACGAGGTCAGGAGATCAAGACCATCCTGCTGGCTAACACGGTGAAACCCCATCTCTACTAAAAATACAAAAAAAGGAAAAGCCAAGCGTGGTCGCGGGCACCTGTGGTCCCATCTACTCGGGGAGGCTGAGGCAGGAGAATTGCGTGAACCCGGGAGGCGGAGCTTGAAGTGAGCCGAGATCGCGCCACTGCACTCTAGTCTGGGCAACAGAGCGAGACTCCATCTCAAAAAAAAAAAAAAAAAAAAAAAAAAAAAGAAACCTTTAAGAGAGAAGAAATAGAACAACCAAAATCTTGTACAAAGATCATATTACAACTGACTCTTCAACATAATTTATTTAACAAACATTCATATAGCACTTACAATGTACCACACACGGTTTTAAACGCTGTACAAATATTAACTCATTTAATCCTCATTATAACAGAATACTTGTTGAATTTCAATTAAGAGATGTGGGAAAATCCTCTAGCCTGCTGTCTGGCATGATAATCCTTTAATAAATATTTGTTGAAGGAATGAATACCTGTGAGTGACTCAATCAATCAGTCTGCCTTGTTTGGCTAACAAAAAAGCAAACAATACAGGAGGATGTTATATTAAGTGGCCTAATGTGTTCTCTGAAACTGGAAACAATTGAGACTCTTTATCCACAGCTGTATTCAGTTTGTACTGAAGGGACTAAAGTGGCCTAAATGTTCCTGTTCCTTTCTGAATATTAAGTCACTTGTTATTTTGATATTAAGCTTAGATGTTTAGATGTCATAGAATTGGTAAAGTCTTGGTGACTTGTAGGTGTTACACTCAACTTATATTGAATATCTTAGTGTACCATTCTAAATTTCCATTTTTATCTTTATTTTGGATTTTGAGCAGACAGTATTATGATTCTGTTTAAGACATGAAGACATGCCAGTTTTCCTTCACTCTTTCAACTGCTTTCTTTTGTTTTAATCTTGGAAAACATATTTGCATCATATTTCTTAATTTGTCACAGCCTGAGAAGTGACATTATTGAATGACAGTCAGAGCTTGAATATCGTGCTTTGAAATGCCATTGAGGATACATTATTCATGTGACAGCCCTGAGAAGATTAGCAAATAACTACTTAACATTTTATAATGCTTTATCATCATAAAAATCTACATATTAAACTTGAGGAATGAATTACTTAAAAATATATCATTTCTATTCAAACACCATTTGGAAAAACTTGAGAGATAAATGCCAGTTTTTAATGAAGCTACAATAAATGTTTTTATTCACCATGTTATTGCTCCAATCAATTGTAGATTATTTTTATAATTATTAAATTAGCTGCATTTAGCCCTAAACCCTACTTGTTGAAACACAGTTAACATGATAGAAGAGAACCAATGTAATAATAATCTAAGACTTCAATAGTCTCTGTGCCTGTCTCTCTTTTCTCTGCCTTTCTAGGTACCAATGAAATGATCTCTTCCTAATCTATGACAAGTATCTGGGAAGGTGGAATTTGATTTAATTTTTTTTTTTTCTTTTTGACATAGAGTCTTGCACTCTCACCCAGGCTGGAGTGCAGTGGCGTGATCTCGGCCCATGGCAACCTCTGCCTCCCAGGTTCAAGCAATTCTACTGCCTCAGCCTCCCGAGTAGCTGGGACTATAGGTGCACGCCACCATGCTCAGCTGATTTTTTAAAATTTTTAGTAGAGATGGAGTTTCACTCTGTTAGCCAGGATGGTCTCGATCTCCTGAACTCGTGATCCGCCTGCCTCAGCTTCCCAAAGTGCTGGGATTACAGGGGTGAGCCACCGCGCCCGGTGGAATTTAATTTTTAAAAATGAAAGTGTTGAGATGTGGTACTGAAGGGCACGTGGAAAAGAGTGGGCGACCTTCCACGAGGAGCTCAGGTCCCTTTGGTGGCTATGAAGAAGTGGAGAGGAAAAATCAAATCTGTAACCTCTTATCTCTGAAACTAAATATTGTTGATACTGTCAGAGTAGACATGGGATTGTGGGCAATTCCTGATTTCAGGGAAGTCAACAAATCTTCTGAAGTTACACTGCAGTTAAAAATGACAGTTGAGGAGTGGGATTGCTCTGTGCCTCACCCAGTGGTCAGAGGTGTAAGGTGGATTGAAGTTTATACATTGACAGTCAATAAAATCTGTCCCAACCCAGGGAAGTAACTGGCAGACTTGAAGCCTGAGAAGAAGCTATTTGAGGTCTACTCAAACTTGAGTAGCTTCTATTGCAACTTTGACACCCTTGTTTCATATAGCTCTGGGATAGAGGCAGAGGGGTGGTCTCTTGATTGCATGTTGGAGATTTCTTATGGGATGAGGGGCAGAGTGATGAAAAGATGACATTATTGGTAAGTGCAGATTTCAGTGGTGAGCTGATACTTCAAGTTTTGGTAGTACTGACAGTGGACAGCCCCTCAGTAGGATGAACAGGTTTCTGATAGGAACTGTGACACCTTCTAGCTGTAAGTAAAACATCTGAATTCTGTCTCCAGAGGTAAGAGGCACAGACTGTTGGTCTTAGATACTAGGATTCCAGGATATTACAGGATGGTAGTATGGGGCAGGCTGTCTGGAAGAAAAGATACTGGACTTGTTTAGTTTGGTTATAAGCTTGTCCGTGTCAGTATTTAATAAACATTCAGGTGGCTCAACGAATTTTATGGGAAAAATATTGCATGACAGTAGGAGCTTGAATATTGTGCTTTGAAATACCATTGAGGATATCATTCACATGACAGTCTGTAGAGTAGGAGCATCAAGTTCAGATTACCCATCCGTATATCCACTCCCATACATATATATCCAAACATGCTGTAAGTTCTCATCTACTCCCTTCTGCCCTTTTCCCTACTGGAATGAAGGAATCTCTTGATGAATCTGCCCCATCCTGGTCCTCACCCCCACACCCCTATCAAGTCAGATTGGTCCCCTCAGCCTTCCTGAACTTGCCTTGTTCATTATCATCCTAAAATACTTCTCATGATATTTCTCTTACCTGGTTGTTTTCAGCTTTTCCTTTTTGCCTCTGTGAATGTTATCCATTCTTTAAAGTTGAATGACCCTTCTTTGGCTGCTTTTCCAAGCTTGTGCCCTTTCTACAACTTCATCTGTCTCAATAGATTGAAAACTTCTTCAGAGTAAGGGCCACATTTTTGTTTTCTTCTTTGCTATATTCTGTGTACTGTACCATACTCTGGTGATGTGTGACTACAAGCCAGGTAATGGAAAATCCCAATTTTTGCAAAAAGGAAAATTTTGCTTAATCTGCTTTGTATTCTCTAAATAAACTTAGCCGCTGCCTTCACAAATTACAGATTGCTTCTGATAAGTTCATTTTTAAAAATGGAATTAAAAGTCCCCTTTTGTTTTGTTTTACATTTATCCCCTTGAAATTATCCTTGACTATAATCATGGTCAAAGACTTGAAATAGTTGGAAGCTTCCTCAGGTGGACAAAGGTGCTGAGATTAGACGTTCTAAAACATAACTTCAGTCATTAAGGCCATAATTTGAATTAAGTTTCCTAGTAAATTACTGAAGAATGCTTAAGTCTTCTGATCACTGTACCTTGTATGTATCAAGATATCGCTTTGTATCCCATGAATATGTACAATTGTTGTCAATTAAAACAAATAAAAAATTTAAAAACACACATAAAAGTAAGTTATCTGAAAGCTTTTAATCGAAAACTGATCCAATTAGATAGATGTATCATTGCAAGCTACAATGCTCAAGTTTATGATATTAATAGTGAAATAATTTACTGTTACAATATATTTAAGCTCCCTGGAACCTTAATATCAAGCATATTGTTAGGCACACATAGTAGGTTCTCAATACATATTTGGTGGAAAATTGATATATTTTAATGTATGTATATTTGAGTGAGCTATTTCTATTTTTGGTGTTCTGTCCTGATTTATAATGAAATATCTCAATCCGGTTTATTTTAGCACATTACCAAACATAATGTAATGAAATAGAAAATTCTGTTCATACTAATTTATGACCAAATCTAAAACCTCTTTGAAATTAGTAGAGGTGCCTTTGTCTTCACAGAGCTTGGAAGACAGTGAACCATTTTTCACAGAGATTGTATTTAGTTATTTTCTTATTATAACTGCATTTTAGCACAGACTGACAAACAGCTACATCAACATTATCATCTTTATCCTGTATTCACAAACATTTAAATGAAATTAGTATTCTTTCGGTTACATATAACATAACTTAAATTCTGGATAAATGGTTATTTTTATAGTTGCATTATGGACTTTGGCATTATTCAAAGAATACATAATTTAAATTCTGACAAGCTTTTAAAACATTTTCTTCTAAGCAATGCCTGCAAATTAGTCTTTTCCTTCCTTTTTTAGCCTGGGGCTGTGGCTGAGATGTCACATGGGAGATAGGAGCATAAATTTCTGTTGTATCTGGATGGCGATGAGCAGGAGGATCTATGGGTGAGAAGAGTCACAGTTACGGATGGATTCTAGAGCCTGCTTGCTGATACAGGCTTGCAACTGTGGACTTTATAAGCTTAGTTTTTAATCTGCTATCAGCTAGCATAACACCATAAATGCATACAAACCTAAATATTTAGTCTTAAGAGAAATGCTGCCTTGACCTGACCCTTTATCCAAATAAATTGACAAATATCTCATTCTCTAGGATGCCAGACAAAAATACCAGTTGCAATGTTTTGTTGCATACAGCTTATTCTAATTTAAATTAGTGGCATATAAAGTCATCATCTTGCTTGAACAAACATCTTATTAAATTGAGTATGTCTTTTATCCCATGAAATAAAATTAATTTTGAGATAGTTATTTTTCAGTTGCAAATTTATTGAGTTAATAGAAAGCAAGTTATATAGTCTTCCAAATAATATGTTACATCCACTTGCATTTTGTTTTTCTTCAGCATTGTGTGGTTTTTAGAAAATATTGCAAGTTAAATATACTAAAGTGGAAACTGAAAGAAAATAATTAGAGATAGAGCAATAAATTTGCAGATAAAGATTATTTTTAAAATAAATGTTCACTGTAGTTTTATTTATATTAAAAAAAAACAAACTACCCAAATCTTCAAATAATAAAGACACTGTTAAAAAACTGTTACCTTTCCATTTATGGATTATTAGGTAGACTTTAAAAATACTTTAAAAGATGTTTTAAAAGGTTATGCCAGTTTCCCTAATGTAAAAACAAAGTAAAACACCAAAACAAATCCCCAGAAAACCAACCTGTATATTCATTATACCAACCAATTTCATATACACTAGAATTTTTGTTTGTAAATAGACGAATGTGCATAAGACAATGTGTTAAAGTACAGACACTTCATACCTCATACAGATTGAGTTCTTACTATGTATTCAGTTCTTACTATACTCTAGACTCTTGGCTAAGCACTTTCAGGACCTTATCACATTTAATACTCACAGGAGCACAATGAGATTGTTCTGGGCAAGCTGGAAAATCACACTGTCAGAAACTGATTGGCTGGGTGAATACTTTCAGATCATTTTGAAGTTGAAAATCGCAGGCAAACGCTTTAAACCCATGCCAGTTGTGTATTGGAAGGCATTAAACATGCAAATGTAGTGAGTGCAATAGATTTTAAGAGTGTGTTTCTTCAGAGGTGATGCAGTAATTGCTGTTGTTGGGACTGTCTCTTGAAGTGGAAACTAGACGAGTAGGTTTAGACATTAACATTCCTGACAGTGATTTGCTCCCTCTGTAGCCTTGGATAGAGCACCTGTCCCTTAACACGTTAGAGCTGCCATAAAATAAACTGCTTTGTCCCAGCTAAAAGGAACAGTCTCTTTGATGGAACTTGAGCTCCAGTCATGGTGATTTTCCACTAGGTACTTCAAAGAGGACATCCTCTTCTGAAGAACAGAAGAACTTGAAATGTTTGGAGCCTGAGGTTTCTAGGATCTTCTTTTGCCAGTCTTCCCCATTTATTGCCCTCCTCCCATCAACCACACTGGCATTTGAGGGGGTAAAGAGTGTTGCATAAGGGTTTGCACTAGGGAGTCCATTTTCTGCTAAGAATTATTATATTACATAATGTTGCCAAGACATACAGATGAACAACAACTGGGTTTTAATACATAGAAGAATCAGGCTTGTTTTGCTTCTTTAAGAATCATAGATAAAAATTGGTGGCAATTTCTTTTTGCATGTGAGGAAAATAAAACACAGAGAAGACTGTAATTTCACTAAAGCCACACATCTACTGCATGAGAGACAGAGTCAGAATTTCAGCGCAGCTCTGTCTGGCTTCAGAGACCTTGGTTATTCCAGTGGTGGGACCATAGATTATATTTCTTCCTTTAAAAAATATTTCCTCTGTATTTTTCTAAATCTTAGATGATGATATTGCTTTTATAATTAAGCAATACATGTTATAAAAATAGAAATAAATTATTTTTATGTAAGCTGAAGAAATGAGAAAAGAGATTTTTCCTGTTAAGGAAAAACAAGTTCCTATTCTCCTTTTCCATTCTTCTTTTCCATTGTAGACTGTTTGCTGTGATTGCATCTGCCATCTTATGCAGAAATGACCTGAAGACAGACTGAAACAACGTGTTCTACAGCCTGAAAATATCTACCTTGACTTACAGTTTCATTAATGCTGGTGTGATCAGACTGGGCAAAAATTAGTATATGTTACTAACTAATCTAATTCAAGTGCCAATTCTTAATAAAAACATAAAACAATAAAAGCAATTCAGAAAATATTTACTATTTGATTTCTTCAAGCTCCAAACAGGATTGTGCTTAGCTGTAGAAACTTGAATATATGCAAATCTACATGGATAGAATTCTTAGTCTTCTTTGGGCCAGGTGTGTTAGCCCCTTGGGAAAGGAAACTAAAGTTTTGGAATATATTTTTATTCATGAACCTGCTCTCTTTAAGACTTCTGAGGAAACGAGTTGCTGGGCAGATGAGTAGAATATGTTACTACTGTTCTGACATTTCTACCCATCAAAACTAGCTGATATAGTATACTTTAATGACCCTTCTATAGTCAAAACTGACATTGACATTGACATTAACAGAAAAGATTTGGGACAAAGAACTGTGTTCATGCCCAAATCAGCCTTAAGCTTCACCACAAGCTGCACATTTTATGGTACTGTATTCTGCTTAAGCACATATGTGTATTTATGTAAATGGACTGATCCTTTAATACTTAAGGACTTTATTCTGGGTGAGTTAGAATCATACCGTTTTGGCAGGAAAACTCTTTGACAGGAAAAACTATGATTTAAGAGCTAAAAGTAACCAAACTTGATGATTTAAGAGCTAAAAGTAACCAAATCAGGAACTACTGAAATTCTTCAATATCTGTTAGAATATCTCCCATTTGAGCCATGTTTGTAAATGATGTTCAAAGGCATTTCAAAAGCATGTAAATTAAAAAAAAACAATTCATTTGATTCTGCTATGGTTTAAATATATATGTCCCTTGAAAAGTCATATGTTGGAACTTAAACCCTAAGGTGATGGTATTAAGAGGTGAGGGCTTTGGGAGTTATTATAATTAGGCCAGGAGGGCTCTGTCCTCATGAATGGGATTAATGCCATTATAATGGAGACTTCAGAAAGCTGCCTGGCCTTTTTCTATCTATCTCTTCTGCCTCATAAGTACACAGCATTCATCCCTTTTGCCCTCCCGCCTTTTGCCATGTGAAGATGCAGTAACACGCAGGAACCGTCTTGGAAGCAAGAGCGCAGCTCTCACCAGACACCGAATCTACCTGCACCTTGATCTTGGACTCCCCAGCATCCAACTCTGAGAAATAAATTTTTATTACCCAATCTCAGTATTTTATTATAGCAGTACAAACAGAGACAGATTTTGACAGTCATATGAAACTTCAACTACTTTGTAAAAAGAAAATATAAATGTTGAATGATTGAAGATCATGAAAGACTGGACAGTGAGAAAACATGGGGGTAGTCGTTGTAGAAATGGAGTGGTATTCAGAAACATAACTAATTTAAGCTATCTCTAGGACAGGGTTAAATAACAGGAAAATCAAATGGGCCTCTGACTATTAGTGTGTTTTGTTTGTTTGGGTACTAAGGGGTAGAGTTGTATTAGTCCATTTTCATGCAGCTAATAAAGACATACCCAAGACTGGGTAATTAATTAAGAAAACAGAGGTTTAATGGACTCACAGTTCCACATGGCTGGGGAGGCTTCACAATCATGGTGGAAGGTGAAAGGCATGTCTTACATGGCGGCAGGCAAGACAGAATGAGAGCCAAGTGAGAGCAGAAACCCCTCTTAAAAAACCATCAGTTCTTGTGAGGCTTATTCACTACCACAAGAACAGTATGATTTGCCTCCATGATTTAATTATCTCCCACCAGGTCCCTCCCACAACACATGGGAATTATGGGAGCTACAGTTCAAGATGAGACTTGCGTGGGGACACAGCCAAACCATATCAAGAGTGTTCTGCTTTAAAGAGTGCCTGAGAGTATGGTCCAGGAGTTTGGATATCCATAGCTATTGTGACCCTTGGCATAAACTGATAACTTTCTTTTTTTTTTTTTGAGACGGAGTCTCGCTCTGTCACCCAGGCTGGAGTGCAGTGGCGTGATCTCGGCTCACTGCAAGCTCGCCTCCCGGGTTCATGCCATTCTCCTGCCTCAGCCTCCGGAGTAGCTGGGACTACAGGCACCCGCCACCTTGCCCGGCTAGTTTTTTGTATTTTTTTTAGTAGAGACGGGATTTCACCATGTTAGCCAGGATGGTCTGGATCTCCTGACCTCGTGATCCGCCCGTCTCGGCCTCCCAAAATGGATAACTTTCAAAATTAAAAGAATTCATCTTGGCCGGGCGCGGTGGCTCAAGCCTGTAATCCCAGCACTTTGGGAGGCCGAGACGGGTGGATCACGAGGTCAGGAGATCGAGACCATCCTGGCTAACACGGTGAAACCCCGTCTCTACTAAAAAATACAAAAAAAAAAAAACTAGCCGGGTGAGGTGGCGGGCGCCTGTAGTCCCAGCTACTCGGGAGGCTGAGGCAGGAGAATGGCGTAAACCCGGGAGGTGGAGCTTGCAGTGAGCTGAGATCCGGCCACTGCACTCCAGCCTGGGTGACAGAGCGAGACTCCATCTCAAAAAAAAAAAAAAAAAAAAAAAAAGAATTCATCTTAAACTGTTAGTTCCTCTGAAATACCAGCAAAATACTCAGGTTTGAGAATTTCTGACCACTGTCTATTAGTTTTAGGTCAATAACTAGAAGATAATTAGGCTAAGAGCTCTATCAGTTATTTTACATTTGGGGTGATAAATGTCAATATTTACATGTACGATTTAGGTCCTTTTGTGTGGATCTTTGCATTGTGGCAAATTGAGGAAACCCTAGATATTTGGGATGATTGATTTGGATTGCTAGAAGGAGCCTTCCCTGTTTTTCACCACAAAAATATTGGTTATTTTCATGACCTCAGTATCCCAGGAAAAAGTGAATGAAATAGCTAAAGGGAAAACACCTAGGTAATTACTTCTGTTGATTATTTAATGTTGGTAAATAGAATATTTCATAGAGATTTTAATTGATCAAGGAGAGGAAATATTTTTTGCTCTGTATAAATGCAACCTGATAATTCTACTAAAGCAAGAATAGAATAAAAATCTTTCCACTGACACAGATTGTGGTGGATATGGGATGTAATACAGCAGAAAAGAAAAACACAGGCTCAAAATGGAAATAACGCATAGCTGAGAGAAACTTTCCTAGGTAATAAGCACTTACAGCTAAGATTTCCTAGGGTGTTTTGGAAGAAAACAACTGCCACAGAAATGCAGTTGGGAAAGACTATGTTGAAATTATGAATTTTGCCATTTGTATAAAGAGAACAAATATCATTTGTGAATTGTACTGAAAACATGGATATAAAGAAGTGATCACTGGGGGGTGGAGGAGGAGCGAGCCAGGCCAGGAGGCGGCTGCACAGTCTTCGGGATCCCCAGGCCTGGAGTGGGGTCTGTGCATGGCTGGCTGGCTCTGCCCCGCGTCCAATCCCAAGCAGGCCTCCCTTGGGCCAGCCCGACGTAACTGAGCTCAGTGGACCCTGAGGAAGGAGCAGGTCCATCGCAGAGCCAGAGGGTGGGAGGAATGTGACATCACAGAAATGCTTTCACCCTGATATCACTGGTGTGGAGGCAGAAAACCTATTGTTGACAAGAGGAGTTGATGGCAGTTTTTTGGCAAGGCCTAGTAAAAGTAACCCTGGAGACTTCACACTTTCTGTTAGAAGAAATGGAGCTGTCACCCAAATCAAGAATCAGAACACTAGTGATTATTGTGACCTGTATGGAGGGGAGAAGTTTGCCACTTTGACTGAGTTGGTCCAGTATTACATGGAACATCACGGGCAATTAAAAGAGAAGAATGGAGATGTTATTGAATTTAAATATCCTCTGAACTGTGCAGATCCTACCTCTGAAAGGTGGTTTCATGGACACCTCTCTGGGAAAGAAGCAGAGAAATTATTAACTGACAAAACAAAGTATGGTAGCTTTCTTGTACGAGACAGCCAAAGCCACCCTGGAGATTTTGTTCTCTCTGTGTGCACTGGTGATGACAAAGGGGAGAACAATGATGGCAAGTCTAAAGTGACTCATGTCATGCATGATTCGCTGTCAGGAACTGAAGTATGACGTTGGTGGAGGAAAACGGTTTGATTCTTTGACAGATCTTGCAGAACGTTACAAGAAGAATCCTATGGTGGAAACATTGAGTACAGTACTACAATTCAAGCAGCCCCTTAACACGACTTGTATAAATGCTGCTGAAATAGAAAGTAGAGTTCAAGAACTAAGCAAATTAGCTGAGACCACAGATTAAGTCAAACAAGGCTTTTGGGAAGAATTTTGAGACACTGCAACAACAGGAGTGCAAACTTCTCTACAGCCAAAAAGAGGGTCAAACGCAAGAAAAAAAAAAAATAACAAAAATAGATATAAAAACATCCGCCCTTTGATCATAGGGTTGTCCTACACAACGGTGATCCCAGTCAGCCTGTTTCAGATTACATCAATGCAACTATAACCGTGCCTAAATTTGAAAGCAAGTGCAACAATTCAAAGCCCAAAAAGAGTTACATTGCCACACAAGGCTGCCTGCAAAACACGGTGAACGACTTTTGGCGGATGGTGTTCCAAGAAGACTCCCAGGTGATTGTCATGACAAGGAAAGAAAGGGAGAGAGGAAAGAGTAAATGTGTCAAATATTGGCCTGATGAGTATGCTCTAAAAGCACATGGCATCATGTGTGGTAGGAACGTCAAAGAAAGTGCCCCTCATGACTATAAGCTAAGAGAACTTAAACTTTCAAAGATTGGACAAGGGAATATGGAGAGAATGGTCTGGCAATACCACTTTCAGACCTGGCTGGGCCACGGAGTGCCCAGCGACCCCGGGGGCATGCTGAACTTCCTGGAAGAGGTGCACCATAAGCAGGGGAGCATCATGGATGCAGGGCCAGTTGTGGTACACTGCAGTGCTGGCATTGGCCAGACAGGGACCTTCATTGTGATTGATATTCTTCTTGACATAATCAGAGAGAAAGGTGTTGACTGCAACATTGATGTTCCCAAAACCATCCACGTGGTGTAGTCTCAGAGGTCAGGGATGGTCCAGACAGAAGCACAGTACCGATTTATCTATATGGCGGTCCAGTATTATATTGAAACACTACAGCACAGTATTGAAGAAGAGCAGAAAAGCAAGAGGAAAGGGCACGAATATACAAACATTAAGTATTCTCTAGTGGACCAGACGAGTGGAGATCATAGCCCCCTCCTGCCTTATACTCCAATGCCACCCTGTGCAGAAATGAGAGAAGACAGTGCTAGAGTCTATGAAAATGTGGGCCTGGTGCAACAGCAGAAACGTTTAAGATGAGAAAACCTGCCAAAACTTCAGCATAGAAATAGATGTGGACTTTCACCCTCTCCCTAAATACCTGCTTCCCAATTACTCATTTCCTCAGATAAGAAGAAATCATCTCTACAATGTAGATGTTATATTTTATAGAATTTTGTTTTAAATTGAGGAAGCAGTTAAATTGTGTGCTATATTGTGAAGATTATGGGGATTCAAATTCTAGTTATAGGCTTTTTTTTTTTCTTTTTATAACCTTAACCAGTTTAATTCTTTTTTTCATTGTGGGGGAAGATAAGAAGAAATGATTTGGGAAAATTAAGTAACAACATCCTAGAAAAGTGAGAACAATCTCATTTACCATGATGTATCCAGTAGTGGATAATTCATTTTGATAGCTTCTATTTTTGGCTAAATGAGAATTAAGCCAGTGCCTGAAACTGCCAGAAGCTGACTGGTCTACATTTGCGTTAGCATTAAAGAGTCATAGAAAAAGAATCATGGCTATTTATGAATTAAGATAAGAGCTGTGGCTTCTTTTTTTTTTTTTTTCCAGCCGATGACCAATTATAGTTTGACTATTGACTGAGAAGGTTGTGGTGGGGAAACGTTTGCCGTATTTTCTTTGCATTTGAGTAATTGTCTTGTACTTAGAAAAAAAGGCATCTATGAATGACTAGTGTTTTTGGTTGTCAAATGTTGCTCACAGACTTACCCCAAAAGTTTAGGGGCTGAAAACAACCCCACCTCCAACTGTTCTTCAATCTGAGCTGGGCTCAGCTGGGCTGTTCCTCTGCCAGCCTGCAGGTGGCCACTCAATGTGGTCAGCAGGTAGGCGGAGAGACCGGGATGGCTGGGGTTCTCTCTCTGCCTGCAGTCCTGAGTCTCTCCTTCTCTGTGTAGTCTCTTTCAGTGGCCTGGCTGGCAGGGTAACTAGACATCTCACTTGCAGTTCACAGCTCCCAAGAGCTCAAAAGCAGAAGTGGCCAGTCCTTCTGAAGACTTAAGTCCAGATTTGTCTCAGTGTCCCTTCTACTGCCCTCTATTGGATGATGACGATGATGAATGTTTCTAATTAGAAGAGCGCTGGAGTATGCCCTCCACTTATTAAACAAGTCACAAGCCCAGCCCAGATTCAACAAAAGGGTGTGAAGTGGAGGTGCAGTTAATTGGAGGCCACTAGTCTAACAGACGGTCACAACCAGTGCCATGGAAAACCAAAGATACTAGCAAAAGTAGAAGTTGCTAGTGACCTTTGGAAGCCAAAGTCACTTACAGTAGCTGGGACAAAGTGAAAGTCAAACTGAGAAATAAGGAGAGGGCCTTCAAGGAGCTTCCTGAATGATTTCTGCCAGCCCTGAGCCTATTTTTGGAACCAGCACTTGGAGAAACTGATCCTTTGAGAATGGATGTGTTTACGGACACAGGGCTTTTGAGAGCAGCACCACCACACTGAGCCACCCCCACACTTGAGAATGTGACGCTTTCTTAATGCCACTGGTTTTCAGTCAGGCCACAGTGAGAAGGAACAGCCCTCACACACCTCTGGCCAGGTTGAACGAGCTCATTTTTTAGCCAACAGTAAGATTTTCTAATGTTCTATCTTAAGTGCCTTCTCCAAAGACATCCCTCTTTGCCTCATATGTTGAATCATCATTCAGTGCAGATATTTCAGTGAAGATATAATTGGTTGACTTTTGTAACAGTAATAAAATGCTATGGCATCTTTACCGTGAAAAAAAAAAAGAGAGCAGTGATCATTACAATAGATATTTATGGACAATATCATTGGTGTCAAATGCAGACAAGGTAAATGGAAAAAAAGTAGATGACTAACCAAACCTAAGGCCAAACAGAGTATTACTAGGTCATCTCCTTGGCTTCCCTAGTTCCCCAGAAGGGAAGAGCTGGGTGCTAATCAACTAATACCAATAAACTGCTCTTCCTTTGCCCCTAATTTTTTATTGTTCTATAGGTGAGCAGAAGAGGGTGAGTGTGTTTGAGGGTGAGTAAAGGTTAAGTTTCCGTATCTGCAACAAAGCATTTGTGGTTCAAAATCTCTTGCATTCTAATAAGGGTGGACCCTGAAAGCATACTTTTATTTGCTGAGGTGGATGGTGAGTGAGGATACAAACTGGGGAAGTTAAGGATCTACTACATTGCTTAATTTAATGAAAGTAGATTGAGAAGTTGGGGAAGGTAGTTCTGGTAGCAGTGAGTTGGCTACAGATGTGGAGAAGAATTTTAAGCAACTGAAGTGGGAGAGGAAATTGGGGGCAAAGGAAGAGCAGTTTAAAGCAGAGCATTTCTGATTATCTTGCTGGGTAGCTAGAACTCTCTTTTTCATTTCCACATAGACACTTCAGCCAAAGTGACTTCTATTTTTGGAGTGAGGGGTGTGTGTGTGTTTAGATATGACATATTGAAGCTGCATCCTTGTCTGGGGTAAATACCTGAGGTTCGTTGTCTCCTGCCAGGGAAATCGAGGACGCAGATACACAGGAAATGAGTTTAAGAGTGGAGGTTTGGCCAGGCGTGGTGGCTCACACCTGTAATCCCAGCACTTTGGGAGGCTGAGGCAGGCAGAATACTTGAGGTCAGGAGTTTGAGACCAGCCTGGCCAACATGGTGAAACCCCATCTGTACTAAAAATACAAAAATTAGCCGGGAGTGGTGGCAGTTGCCTATAATCCCAGCTACTCGGGAGGCTAAGGCAGGAGAATCACTTGAACTCTAGAGGTGAAGGTTGCAGTGAGCCGAGATCGCGCCATTGCTCTCCAGCCTGTGGGACAAGAGCGAGACTTCGACTCAAAAAAAAAAAAAAAAAAAAAAAAAGAGTGGAAGTTTAATATGTGAAAAAAAGGAAAGAGAGTAACTCTCTCCTGCAGAGAGAGAGGGGGATTCCTGAGTGGGTCTTCTGATTTTGTGGTCAAATGCATGAGGTTTTATAGATGAGCTTGAGGAGGTAGTGTCTGATTTACATAGGGCCCAAAGACTGGTTGGACCAGGTATGGTATTTACATAGTGTGCGAAGAAGCTGGTCACCCCACCCTAATCTTTTATTATGCAGATGGATTCTCTACCTGGCCAGCGCCATGTTGTCTGTTCCTTACTGTACATGTGGTTGACAAAAGGAAAGATGGAGCTGCTATACTGAACATGCCTAGCCCCCAGGTAGCCTTTTCCTATTGGCACATTTACCTGTGCAAGCTTTTCACTTGCTTATCTGTGCTTGCAGCTTGATTTTTCAGGCTGCTTTTTGTTAGAAAAGAAATTATTTGGGGGCTGCTTTTTATTAAAAGGAAACCCTACCAAGGACTCTCTTACCCTCACTAACTTCCTAAATAATTTCTTTCTAGCTCCTGTATCAATATCAGGTCTGACTTCAAGGTACATTTGGGAGGAGACGAGGGAAGCCCAGTGTGGCCAGTCTCATTTGAATTACAAGTGAATAAATTGAATTTTAAGCTGTATGCAATTATTATTCTATAATCTATCATGTATATTTAATCACATGATAGATTATAGAACCATAATTTATCTTTGTTTATTTTTATAGAATACTTATTTGTTCCCCACCTCTCTCAGAGTTTATTACACAAAATTAACTGAGTTGGAATATATGCTGACGATTGCAGTCAAGAGTCTGTGGCTAGAGGGTAGAGGGAGTAATAGAGGTTTTTATAGAATGATTCCAGACAAACTTTCATTTCTGTTGACGTGAGCTTGACATAATATATGCCTACAAGTTATTATTTGTAGATTAATAGGACAGTTTATAAGCTTCGTATCCATTTTAGTCAAGATATAATTCTTTATACAAATAATGAGGGATTGTTAGCACATAAATAACATTCTAAGAGTGTGTTTTGTCCATTTCAGTAAGTCAAATACTTATTCAATTGGTGATAAAAGCAAGAGCTAAATTCACGAGCACTTTATGTCCTTCCTCAGTTGAAGGTGTAACGGGAAGTAAATTAAGGTTCTATATAATTTATTGGATTTTTAAAAGCTTTGTGCACTTTTCCTAAAAATGCCTTGAGGCATTAACAATAAAATTAACTTAAGCTTCTGCATCTACTTATAGCCATAATGATACATTCAAATGGAAATCAAGAGCATGCAAATCAAGCAATATGCTGTTACCCTTAGAATATTGAAGGGTGCATTAAAGATATATAGTTACTTTAATAAGCAAGGATGAAAACCTTTCATTTGTCCTCTTTTTATACATTCTGTACTTCTCTTGATCGAGCAGCAAGACAAACAAAACCACCAAGAAACCAAAACTCCCCCAAAACTAATAGAAGCTAAGGTTCAGGGACTCTACTTGGAATGTGAATTTCCAAGTCTTTTCTTCTCTGTCTGTGCCCTGCCATAGCCCCTCCTCCCTCACACTGTGCTGAGGATGGCTCTGCTTCTTGCACACACAGCAATCCTCCATCATAGAGCTATGCTGGTCACACACACCTTACCTGAGTGCTTGCTGCCAGAGAGCCGCATACATCATTGTTCTAGAAAGTGGTCTTTCTAGTAGATTGCTAGAGGGCCCTTTACCTTTATGCTTTATTTATAAAAAAAATTCTAAAATGTAAGAAGGGGGAGTAGAAATATACAGCATAACTCTTGGGAAATAAAAGGAGCTTTGAAATTTTTCTGTAACTGATTTTATCTTGCATTGTGATCTCTTTTGTGCTAATGAGGTAAAAACGTAAACTTTACAATTAAAGATAATTAAGACTCTACTGGTGAAAACAGCCTCATTAGATAAATATTCAAGCCATTTGAAGTTCAAACTCTCTCTCAGAGCTATTTCTTTTCATACAGGTGATACCCCTGCCTCCCTCTCTTCCTTCCCAGGGTGGCAGGTAGGTGCAGGAGGCGACTTAAGTGTTGTCACAGTGACGGGTGGGAACTAGAAGCCTGGACGCTGGAACAGGTGCAAATCTGCTGAGTCCTCACCACCAATGTCTCCTGTCCTGCTTGTTTGTGGGGAGAGACCTTGGCCTCGCTGCCTTTATCACTGACATTATCTGGTGCCCAGCATGAATAGTGCAGTGGGCTCTAGATTGCTGGACTGTTCCTGATGATGTCTTCCTTCCCCACCTCTGCTTTCGCTGATGCTCTGGATCCCTGAGGTTTGGCTCTCACTGTCATTTAGCCCCAGCTTGACAGTCGGTCATTCTGCTCACATTCTCAGCATCACTTCTCTATCTGTGCTTATGTGCCAGGCCACCTCACTAGCCTACAACCTCAGCTATTCCCTCTGGGACAGAGGACATTGAGGGGTTACTTGCATGTCACACTGAGGACCTGGAGAACTCAAGGTACAGTCTCAGGCCTTCTCTCTGTTTAAGTCTGTCATGAGCTATTTCATTTCAACATAGTCACTCCAGGTTGGCAAAGGTGATTTGAGAGGTTGCCTTTCAGAGTTCCAATGGCATTTGGCTTTCCCTTTAATCTTGGATATTTCTATTACTCTTCTTGACCCTGATCTATAGGTCTTTGTAGTCTCTCCTCTCCACTGCTGTTTTCCTCTTATTTTTCCCTATGAAGAAGGAGCCATTTATCTATGGGAAATACAAAGGGGAAAAAAAGAAAAAGGTGATCAATTCCCTGTAATCTTTAGTCAAACACACATCTCAGTCCCAGCTCTCCAGGGTTTGTTGTGTGCTGTGACATCAGCTCCTTTGATGCCTGCAAGTGCAGATGCACAGCCAGTGCCTGTGTTAGCAGGTAATTGGTAGAGAGAAGAGAAGCCACAGAGAGCATGCTAGGAGGATCTGTCACAAAAATTGTGGTCAATAACTTCAGAGTGCCAGTAACAGGAATGCAAGACAGTTGTCACCTAGAAGTATGGATTTGTTTTCACTAACTCTGTTCATCTCCTCAATTGAGAAATGAACTAGCTCAGTGACTTTTGTTTGCTTCTTGTGTTTAACCCCTCATGGAAAGAATAGAATAGGCACCAATAATTTTATTTTTACTATATTCTTACATAGCAACTCTATTAGTTTGCTAGGGCTGCCATACCAAACCCCACAGACTGGATGGCGGAACATTTATAAACAATTATTATAAACAATAAACAGACATTTATTTTCTCACAACTCTGGAAACTGGAAGTCCAAGATCAAGGTGGGGGTAGGTTTGGTTTCTTCCAAGGCTTCTCTTCTTGGCTTGCAGAGGAACCCCTTGTTACTGTGTGCATGGCCTTTTGTGGCCACTCATCCCTGGTGTCTCCTCCTCTTCTTAGGAAGATACAAGCCATATTGGATTAGGGCCCCACCCTAACAGCCTCATTTGAACTTAATCACCTCTTTAAAAACCTCATCTCCAAATATGTTTACCTTCTGAAGTACTGGGAGTTGATACTGAAACATGAATTCACGAGGGGACACAATTCAGCCCATAATAGCAATGGTATTCTAAGGAATTTCAGTACCTTTAAATCATAACCATGACTGAAACAAAAGTTAATAGCATCCCTGCTACTCAGATCATGAGACACAAGAATAGGGAATGGTTACATCAGAGCTTTCAAAGCTCAGGGGAGAAAGTAAGAACTTAATTCAGTTCTCTCAGAATGAATGGGATATAGGCCTCTATATTTTACATTTTCTTCTTTTAATTATACAGAAGTACTTTAATATGTGATTGGTGGGGAGATTTCAAACTATCCAGAAAAATATGGCATCATTGTCTTTCTGACTTTATATTTTATATTCACTCTTTCTGACTTTATAGTCACTCTTTCTTTGTCCCAGAGATTAATATTTTAGTGTCTATTCTTTCTGATTAAAACATAATATTGATACATACATATAATGTGCAGGCTGGAAAATTTTAGTTTCATTTCCTGAGAGGGGTTAGTACTATATGTACTGTTGTTTGGCTTGTTTTGTTTCACTTAACGTGATGACGGAGAGTTCTTTCTATGTTAGCATAAGGCAAGGTTTCTCAGCCTTGGCACGACTGACATTTGGGGATAGATAATTTTTTGTTGGGAGGGTGCTGTCCTGTGCATTGTAAGGTGTGTAGCACCATGCCTGGCCTCCATTCAATAGATGCCAGTAGCACTCATCCCTCTGCCGGTCATGTCAACAAAAAATGTCTCTAGATACTTATTGCCAAATATCCACTGGTGGGCAAAACTGCTCCCAGTTGAACACTGGTATAAAGAGATTTCTCTAATTTTAAAAAATTGCTGCATCTCCAGTGCATGGATTACACCATAGTTTATTTTATAATCTTCCTATTAATGGAAATTTAAGATATTTCCATTTTGTTACCATTAAGAGCAATCCTGCATCAACCATCATTACATATGACTCTTTGCTATGTGTACTAACCACCTTAGATTAAAATAGATTGCCAGAAATTCAGTTACTGTGTCAAGGAAAATTCATATTTTATATTTTAATAGATGCTATGAAATTATCCTTCAAAAGCTTCGTACAATTTGGATTTCCTGAAATGAGTGCCCATTTCTTCACAACCTTGCCAACACTGAATAATATCAAATTTAATTTTGTTAGTGTGACTGAAAATGTGTATCTTGTTATATTTCTCTAATTACTAGAACTTAAGCATCTGTGTACTTGTATTTCTGTTTTTGTGCCCTGTTTGTCTTTCTTGCCTCAACCATTTTTATGAGTGGTTTGATTTGTAGGAATTCTTTGTATGTATTCTGGCTCCTAATCTTCCTATTACTGCATGCATTGCAAATTTTTTCTCCCAATCTGTTGCTTATTTTCTAACTTCGTTAACACAGCCTTTTATGAACAGGAATTTAATTTTTTTACAGTTAAGCATTTGAAACTTATTTAAGACAGCCTTCCAAACTTCTCTTATATAATGCTTTATAGTTTTATTCCTCTTGATGGATTTTTATCATGCTTCACTTTTTATCATTTTCTTCTTTCACCCATCTATAATCTATTTTTAAGACTTTTTTTAACAGGAGTTTCAGGGTCACAGCGAAGCTTTCCATTTATCCCCTATCCCAACACATGCATAGCCTCCCTTTTTATCAACATTCCCCACCAAAGTCGTACGTTTGTTATAATTGACAAACCCACACTGACACATAATCGCCCAGAGTCCATAGTTTACATTAGGGTTCACTCTTGGTGTTGTACATTCTATGGGTTTGGATAAGTGTATAATGTCATGTACCCATCACTATGGTATCATACAGAGCATTTTCACTGCCCCCAAATCCTCTGTGCTCCACCTATTCATCCCTCTCCCCATCCCCAATCCCTGGCAATCACTGATCTTTTTACTGTCTTTATAGTTTTGCCTTTTCCAGATGTGATATAGTTGAAATCACACAGTGAGCAGCCTTTTCAGATTGCTTTCTTTCATCTAGTAATATGCATTTAGCTTTCCTCCCTCTATTTTCGTGACTTGATAGTTCATTTCTTTTTTATCATTGAATAATATTCCATTGTCTGCATATACTACATTTTATTTATCCATTCACTGACAGCAGGCCATCTTGGTCACTCTGCTAATCACTTTAGATTAAAATAGATTGCCAGAAATTCAGTTGCTGGGTCAAGGAAAATGCGTATTTTATATTTTAATAGATGCTTATGAATTATCCTTCAAAAGCTTCATACAATTTGGATTTCCTGAAATGAGTGCTCATTTCTTCACAACTTTGCCGATGCTGAAAGGTTTGAAAATTATGTATTAAGTTACTACAATTACCCAGGTGTAGATTTTTGTGTGGGCATGTTTTAAATTCTTTTGGGTAACTATGAAGGTACATGACAGATTGCTGAATCTTATGGTAAGAGTATGTTTAGTTTTGTAAGAAACTGCCAAACTCTTTTCCAAAGTGGTTGTACCATTTCACATTTCCACCAACAATGAATGAGAGTTCCTGTTGTTCCACATCCTTGCAAGCATTTGGTGGTGTTAATATTCTAGATTTTGGTCATTTAAATAGATTTGTAGTTGTATCTCATTGTTTTAATTTGCATCCTCTGATGACATATGATGTTGAACATATTTTTCATATGCTTATTTGCCATCTGTATATCTTCTTTGGTCAGATGAATGCCAATGCCTTTGGCCTATTTTTTAATTGGGTTGTTTATTTTCTTATTGTTGAGTATTAACTGTTCTTTGGATTTTTTGGACAACAGCACTTTATTAGATGTGTCTTTTGCAAATATCTTCTACCACACTGTGGCTTTTCTTCTAAGTCTTTTGATATTATATTTTGCAGAACAGAAGTTTTTAGTTTTAATGAAGTCCAGCTATCAGTTATTTCTTTCATTGATGATGACTTTGGTGTTTGACATGGTTAAAAAGTCATTGCCATACCTAAGGTCATCTAGGTTTTCTTTTATGTTATCCTCTAGAAGTTTTTAGTTTTACACTTTACCTAGTATCATGATCCATTTTAAGTGAATTTTCATAAAGGGTGTTAAGGTCTGCGTCTAGATTTATTTATTTTTTTGCAAGAGATGCCGAATTTTTCCTGTACCACTTGTTGAAAAGGCTGTCTTTGCTCCATTGCATTGCTTTTGTTCCTTTGTCAAAGATCAGTTGATAGTTAGTGGGTCTATTTCTGGGTTCTGTATTCCCTTTCATTGGTCTGTTTGTGTATTCTTTTACTAATACCACACTGGTTTGATTAGTGTAGCTTGATAGTAAGTCTTGAAGTTGGGTAGTGGCAGTTCTCCAACTTCGTTCTTTTCCTTCAATATTGTGTTGGCTGTTCCACGTCTTTTGCCTCTCCATATAAACTCTAGAATCAGTTTGTTGTTATCTACAAAATAACTTGGTGGGATTTTGTTTGGGATTGTGTTGAATCTATAGATCGAGTTGGGAAAAACTGACATAATGACAATATTGAGTCTTTCTAGCCACGAATACGGACTCTCTCTTCATTTATTTAGTTCTTCTTTATTTTGCTTATCCGAGTTTTGTACTTTTTCTCATGTAGCTCTGGTACATATTTTCTTAGATTTATAACTAAGTTTTTTTACTTATTTGGGTGGTAATGTAAATAATATTGTGATTTCATTTTCAATTCCAATTGTTTATGTCTGGTATATATAAAAGTGATTGACTTTTGTATGTTAACCTTGTATCTGCAATCTTGCTATAATCACTTATTAGTTCCAAAAGTTTTTTGTGGATTATTTTGGATTTTCTACATAAAGAATCATATTATCTGATAACAAAGATGGTTTTATTTCTTCCATCTCCATATGTATACCTTTTGTTTCCTTTTCATGGCTCATTGTATTAGCTAGAACATCTAGTACAATGTTGAAAAGGAATGATGAGAAGGGACATCCTTGTCTTGGTCCTGATCTTAGTGGGAAAGCTTTGAGTTTTTCACCATTAAGTATGATGTCATGCGTAGGTTGCTTGTAGATTTTTTAAATCAAGTAGTGGAAATTCCCCTTTGTACTTAGTTTACTGGCATGTTTTAATCATGAATGGATGTTGGATTTTGTCAAATGCTTTTTCTATATCTCTTGATAAAATCATGTGATTTTTGTTTTTTAGGCTATTGATGTGATAGATTACATTAATTGATTTTCCACTTTTGAATCTGCCTTGCATACCTTTTATATTCACTGCAGATTAATTAAACTTTGTACTCAAGAAGGAGAAAAATGAAAGAGGTAGAAAGGGTCTGAAAGAATATAGCCTTGCATACCTGATATAAATCCCTGTAATTTATTTTTTATAAATCGTTTCATATAGGAAATTTTTTTTCCATTTCTAACTCAAGCATTTGTGTAAACACATTTGAAGCTGTTTGACCAATCCTCATGTGGGTTGCTGTGTCTAACACAAACATGATAATAAAAAACAAATACAATTTGCATTTCTATTCATATTAAAATTATTTATAAATCTCCTATCTCTCCTTTACATAGAGAATTTGTGGCACTTAGGACAGGTGGTTTTCTAACTTGTGCCGTCATTATTCCTACTGACTACCTTGCTGAAAGTGGATGGAATAGAGCTCTCCCTGAGTAAGGAAGAGAAGAGCAGAATTCTGGTTATTTGTATCAGGTGGTTGTTTTTCAGAAAGCAGGATCATCATCCACATGAGGTCTTTGAATTTCTTTTTCATTTTGTTGTTGCCAATCCTCTTTATTTATACCATCCAAGACCTAAATTTTCTTTTTCAATCCCGTTGTTGGTTAGTCTGGCTGGTTCCAAACGAGATCATCACGTATTGAAGGACCTGTTCTTCTTGGATTGCAAAACCATGAGGATGACTAGGTGAAGGGGGCAGGGTGCAGGAGGGTCTAGGAGGCAAAGATCTGAAAGGGGCTGCTGTAAAGGTAGCAGCCCAGAGCCTGAAACTTTAGCAGAGATGGAACAAATCTGTGCATTCCCTACACTTGGTTACCAATTCTGCCCCCACACTGGATGAGTTCAAACCCTTTTATATTCACTGCAGATTAATTAAACTTTGTACTCAGGAAGGAGAACAATGAAAGAAGTAGAAAGGGTCTGCAAGAATATAGCACGTGTGATATTGTACATGAATTAGAACAAAATAAAAATGTAAGTGGGAGGTGGTGCCTGTTTCTTCCTCTCCGACCTCATCTCCTACCGGCCTGTCCTTCCACTCTCACCAAACTCTGGCCATGCCTCCCCCTTGCTGCTCCATGAACACACCAAGAGGCTGCTGTTGTGGATCTTGCCACTTTGACCATAGCACTCTTCCCCGAGTCTCCCCAGCCCATTAGCTCCCTTTCTTCAGTCTAGGCACACAGAAACCTGTTAATGAGACCTTCCCTGGGCATTGCCTGTACAATAACATGCCTCTTCACTCACCTGGCCCAGGTTTATCTTTCTCTGTAGCCCTTAATACCTTCTGCTGTGCTATGTATTTCACTTGTGCACATTGATTACTGTCGCTCCTCTTACTGAAATGCAAATTCAAAGAGGGAGTTTCTTGTTTCTTTGCTTCATACCATGTCTCTACTGCCTACAACGGTACCTGATGCTCAGTACATATTTGTGCTGAATGAATAAATGTATTCAGATTATTCAGCTAAGACATGGGGAAGATAAGGTGTGAAATGATATCCGATTGCTGGTTTTTTTTTTTTTTTTCTTAGAGACCCCATTTTAAACAAATATAATATTCCAGGATGAGGGAAATATACTTCTAATGTAGTTTTTGTTCATATCATTTTTGCTCACTGGAAGCATAAAAGCAGCATTGTAAGGGCGGGGGCAGGTCAGGAACGTGGAGAGAAATCCCTTTGGCATCCAGCGGGTTTGCTGACTGCAGGGCAGTGGGCTGCTGATGGCTAGGGGAAGGACAGTAGGTTGCAGAGAGGTCTTCACGTTACCTAAATCTTGATGCTACCTAAATTTTGCCAGCCACCAATGCTTCCCCCTACTTGTCTCCCTATCACCCAACCACTAGTCAGAAGAGCAAAGGAAACTCCACAGACATCTTAAAAACTGGCGCATAGGCAATAAAGCATGGAGTGACCTCTGGAGCATTGCTGCTGTTCAAATAACAATTTCTGATTGCACCATGGAAATATTTGAAGGCATTGGTGACTAGAATTTAAGTAAAGCCACAACAAATCCAGACCCAGCTCAACTACACATTAGACCTACTCAGCCTGGAACTGCCACAGCATCATTTCTGTTGCATTCTGTTGGTCAAGCCAGTTAACAAGGTTAGTGCCAAGTCAAGAGTAAGAGAAATAATCTTCATCTCCTGATGTGAGGAGTGAGTAGCATGCACACGCGGAGAGGGGAGGCGTTGTTGGGACCTCTGTTTGTAGATGAGTTACAATATTAAGCAATACATTTAAAAATAACCCATTGTTCTAGGAATAAACCGCAGTTTTAAGAATAAGTTCTCAAATAGTTTTAAGAATTTAAAATTAGAAAATATTTTAAATTAAATTAATATGCAACCTATCTAAATTTGTGGAATGCAGCCAACACAGTTCTTAGAGGAAAATTTATAATGTTAAATACTTATATTAGAAAAGACAAAAGGTTTAAAAATAGTATTCTAAGTGTCCAATTTATGAAGGTAGAAAAGCAAGTTAAATCCAAAGTAAGAACAAAAAAGTAATTAATAAAGAGAAGAAATCAATGAATTACAAAATGGACAAACAATAAAGTCAACAAAGCAACAAAGCCAAAAGCTAGTTCTTTGAAAAGATTTAAAAAATGATAAAACCCTAGCAAGATAGCTCAAAGGAAAAAGGGGGAAAAAATCTCACAAATGCATAATACTGGAAATAAAAAATGAGATATCACAAAAAGAGATAATAACTTATGCTGGTAAATTTGGCTGTTTAGATAAAATGAGTAAGTTATTTGATAGACACGTATTACCAAAGCTAATGCAAGAAGAAGAAGAAGATTTGAATAAACACAAATGAATGAAAGAAAGTGAATTGTCATCAATCACAAGAAAACTTCAGAAGCATTTATTTTTACAAATTTTTTCTATAAAAGAAAGGATGAGAGAACACTCTAACTTGTATTTTGAGCATATCCATGATACCAAACCTGAAAAGGACACTTCAGCTTAAGAAAAATAGAGGAATATTTCTCATGAACATAGACACAGAATCTTTTGGTAAAATATTAACAAATAATTCCAACAGTGTATAAGAAAGTAAGAAATAAAAATGTTACCAAGTCCCCCACCAACTGAACAGACCCCTTCTTGGCCAAGGGGACCCCAGAGAAACCTTAAAAACTGTGTTTCCAGCCATGACAGGATGGGAGGTCAGATATGCCTCCCTTATTAACCTTCAACCAGGATTCTTTCCTAAGGAATGAGCAGAGACCAGCTTTAGAAAACAAGACATGGATGCCTTATTCCTTTATGTCCTTTAGCCAGTCATCTGAGGGCATGGCCAGACTTCCTTACAATGCGTTGCTTCCTAAAAACTGACCACCATCTCCAGGCCGGTTTTGGCTGACTTGTGCAGAGATGTGCAGTAAACGTTTACATGTCCTCTGCTTCACCTTTTGACAGCAGAGGGCTGACAACTCCACCCTCAGATCATGCTAACGCTGCCAGTTTTTTGAACACGTGACCTATGAAGAGGCATGTGCATGGTTTCTCCTTTCATAAATATTTATGACTCCTCTTGTAGCTTATTAAATATGCATATTTGACCACCCTGCTCAGCGTGAATTCCTATTTCCTTTGCCCCTTCCTCGAAGTGCTTGTTCTTGGCTTTTACTGGAGACTATGCTTCCCAGCCAGTAGGATGGGCAACCTGCAGATTGTGGGCCTTTATGAGAAATAAAGCTCTCCTTTCCAAATGTACGAACCTTGTGATTCTTCAATTGACAAAAATATGATAAATGTATTACATTAAAACATGCCATGGACATTCATTAAACCAAGGTAAATATTATTGTGTTAATGTAAACTAGTCATTTTTTAAAAGAATTTGAGGCACAGTCTCAGTTTGTCACCTAGGCTGGAGTGCAGTGGCATGATCATGGCTCATTGCTTCCTCAACCTTCCCAGGTTCAGGTGATCCTCCCACCTCAGCCTCCTGAGTAGCTGGGACTACAGGCATAGGCCACCACACCAGGCTAATTTTTTGTACCTTTTATAGAGACAGGGTTTTGCCATGTTGTCCAGGCTGGTCTTGATCTCCTGGGCTCAAGTAATCCACCTGCCTTGGCCTTCCAAAGTGCTAGGATTACAGGCATGAGCCACCACACCCAGCTTAATGTAAACTAATCTTAAAATGATTATATAGTTTAAAAAAATTGATGATGGAGGATGACAGATATGCTTTTCAGTATCACAATTACAGGATAGGTTGTTGGGTGTGACTTTAACATACTTGAATCATTAATTCTATTAGGCATGTTAACTAAGTTTGGCTGTTGCCTTCAGGCTGTTGAATGTTTAATAATTTGAAGTACAGTTACTGATAGAATTTATGTCTATATCTCTGTATCAATCTGTGTATGTATGTATGTATCTACCTATCTAATCTGTCTATATGGTCAGCATTAATCCATTTTCTTTAATCATATTCTTATTTATCTTTCTACACTAGTGCTTACATGTGTTGATCACAAATTCTACAGGCTGTTAATAGTTTAAGTGAAACCAAACAGGCTTCTTTAAAGCCAGAAATTTCAAAGCGTTAATGGCCCTGATGCATGTAATAATACCAGAGGTGGCCTACTTGGGAGCCTGCCTGTGACTGTCAATGCACTCCCCAAACTCACCACTCTGACTTCAGACACCTTAAAGAATAATGTGGATCTTAATCATTGGTATTCTTGAAGAGATAAACATAGTTTATGTAGTAAATTACAAGGCAGAACATTCCTTTATCCATCATTTAAGCAGCTACTCAAAAAATACCTTCTCTTTGCCCTATAATCTTCCTTTCTCCTTCCTCCTTTTCCCACTTACCTGTCGGTCTATCCATCATTCTGTGTTCATCTGTCTTTCCACCCGTTAATCTGTTCAGTCTCATTCTTTTTCTACTCCTTTGTGTTTCTACTCCCCACAGTTCTTCTTTTTTCTTCTTTTTCCTTATTTGCTTTATATATATATATATATACACACACACATGTGTATATATATACACATGCAGACACGTGTGTATATATATGTGTGTATATATGTATATGTGTGTGTATATATACACACACACATATGTGTGTATATATATGTATATATGTGTGTATATATGTATATATGTGTGTGTGTATATACACACACACACACACACACACGTATATATATATTCTGTTCCTAATATCTTTGACAGCAACCTTGGAATTTTAACACAGTCTATGCTGTGTTTTCTTTTTTCCCTTCCTTTTCCCTTTCTTTTCTCTGCCTCTCCTTGCCTCTCTTCTCTCTTTTTGCCTCTTCTTTCTGTAGAAATAAGAAGTACCTTGAAGTCCTGGTGAGAAAAATGTTTGATCTAATTATATTTCAGTTTTCTAAGAGAGGTGTATATATGTTATATAATGTGTACTGTTTCCTAAGCTTATTTAACCACATAATTTTTTGAGGGGCATTTTTGAAATTGATTTTATATTGAAAAATTGGGATACCCTGCTGTATTTTAATAAATTATATCTTCCTTTTTTGCTTTTAAAATAATAAAAGGAAAATAAATACTTACTATAAATGAAAATTTTGCAGAAGTGTGTAAAGTAAAAAAGTTAAAATTCTCTATACATTTCAACTAATGGTATGCTCCATAAAGGGAGGGGCCAGGCTCTATCAGGTTCACCACTGTGTCGCTGTGCCCAGCACAGTGCCAGATACTGAGGAGATCCTAAATAAATGCATGTTGAATCTTCTAAACTAACACAAAAATATATGATGCATTGGTTATTTATCAGGAGCTAAAATGTATTTCAACTATTTTGCATTTACATGTCATATAGTTTTTAGTCAGTGACTCACAATGAACTCATAGTTAATCCAGTTATTCTATATAATGTCAAAGTCCTTGTCGAATAGAGCAAATGAAATCCAGGGCTTTAGAGTGGATCATTGAACAATTTAGGACTGCATTCTCAGAAGTAATGAGCTACTGGGACTCTCCCTGCCCAACCTTCATTTAGAAACCCAGGATTGTATTATATGCAGCAGTCTCTAGGGTCACCTGCTATCTATTGAATGCCAATCACATTTTCTCTGCATCACCACTGGCAATGGTAGCTATACTCTCATTCAGGAACAATATTAGAAACCTTCAAATCACAGTCTCAAGTAACTGCTCTTCTGTCTATAGGGGAAATCAGTGTTGGCAGATGTCTTATAATTTACAACTATGTTACCCCACATATTATCTATGCAGATCATAATTTAAACTTATTTTGATAACCAGTTCTTTAAACTTGAAAACAAATTCATGCAAGTTGTAAAATGATTAAACAGCATGGAAGATAATACAGTATAAATAAGTGTAGTGACCTCAACCCACCTAACCTGCCCTTTCCAGAGATAAATGCTCTGATAATTTCCTGTGTTTCCTTCCAGACTTTTTTTGATCACAACTTTTATCTTCCAAGGTTGTTTTTTGGGAACAAGTTAAAGGCATATAGAGAAAACACATAAGAAGAGATCATTAAGAAGAAAGAAAGAAAAAAGGAAAGAAAAATAAAAAGAGCCTATTAGATTCTGTATACTAAAACAGGAGATAGAGATTAGAAGAAACACACATACACACCCACCTTTTGTACCTCAAATCTCTTGCTTTTCATGTCCTTCATGGGGTGCTGAGAATCCTAGCAAATTTTTTTGTGAATAAAAACTCATGGAATGGGAGGTGTCTTGGCTGTTGTCTTAGAGGTTTCACATTTGATCACTCCTTCTAAGAAGGAGTCATTTTAAGAAAAATTCCTTTCTCTATTCATAACTTCTTGTGTCATTTTATAATCAATCAAAGATGTTCTCAATGTGACAATGACAGGTGGGGTGATACAGGTTTGGAACTGGGCACATTTATATGAGCTGTCTTTAAACCAGCAATTTTGTCTTCCCAGGGAACATTAAGGAGCAATTTTGTCTTCCTGGGAAACGTTAGGCAAAGTCTGGAAACATTTGGATTGTCATGGCTGGTGGTGGTTGAGCATTGCTGGCATCTAGTGGATGGAGGCCAGGGATGCTGCTTAACATCCTGCAAGGCACAGGACAGCCCCTACAGGAAAAACTTATTTGATTCAAAATACAATTGTGCTGAAGTTAAGGAACTCTACTTTCTCTTATTTAATTTTTTTTGAAACAGAATCTTACTCTGTCACCTAGGCTGGAGCACAGTGGCATGATATATGGCTCACTGCGGCCTCTGCCTCCTGGGTTCAAGCAATTCTCCTGCCTCAGCCTCCCAAGTAGCTGGGATTACAGGTATGTACCACCATGCCCGGCTACTTTTTGTACTTTTAATAGAGATTAGATTTCACCATGATGGCCAGGCTGGTCTTGAACTCTTGACCTCAGGTGATCTGCCTGTATTGGCCTCCCAAAGTGCTGAGGTTACAGGCGTGAGCCACCACACCCGGCCAGGAACTCTACTTTAAATGAACTCTTTTACAACTTTTTTCTTTTAGGGACAGTGATTTTCATTAGAGAAACAACTCAAAATAAGCATCAATATCAACAGCAATAAAATCTTAACCAGTTTTCCACTGGGTTTAAAGTTTGGGCTCTTGAACCTCAGAACATAATGGATGAGTTTGGTGTCCTACTGATTCAGCCAGAAAAATAATTTTTCATAGCATTACCGATCCTTGGCTTTTTCCCTTTTTAAACTTTCTGATTATATTGCCTATGGAAAAAGCCAATTTGTTTCAGTCAGATGAAACTTGAACAGCAGGGAATAATAGCAAATAACTATATATTTGTTTGGAAAATAGTAAAAAATAGACAATAAGTCCCATGTTCATTTTCTTTTGCCAAGTTTTGTTATCAGCTACTTTAGAATCTTTTATTATTATTATTAAGGGTGGTTACATAAATCCTTATTAGGGTGAAGCCTGATAACTGTGTTCTGGTGGGATAATTGTATTTAATCTGCTCATTTCTGAATGCCAGAACAGATTAAAGCATATGAAAAATTAAATAATGTGAGATTGCAATGACTCTGGGTTAGAAAGATTCTTGACCCATAGTAAATCCTATCATTGCTTCTTTAGAGTGGAGTTTATGGCCTAGAGAAAAATGTGGAATATTCAACATTAAAGTTGTCTTAGTGAATAAGGGAATTAGACCATTGGAACTGCAATAAAATGGTTTAGAGGGTGTGGAACTTACTCTTTTAAGTTGTTGACTAGAAAGTAGAGGCTCTAAGCTGATAAGTGACTGGTTCTGGGTCAAGGTTAGTGGCACTCCTGGGGCTAGAGTTCAGGGCCCCTCATCTGAGTCCAGTGTTCTTCTGGCACTATTTCTATGCTGCAGCTTATAATTATCTCTGTGTGGCCAGAGCTACCCAGAATAAAATATACCAAAGACAGACCATAATGCCTTACATGTATTCATCACTTCAGAATATTCAAACTACTTTCACACATATCCTCTCATATAAAAATCAACCTTAATACCTAAATAGGACAAGAATCTTGTCTCCATTGATCAGAGAAAATTAAAATTCAGAGATATGAAGTCACTCATTTGAAGTGACTATTTAAATAGCTATTAATAATAGACCCAGATGTTTCAGCCCAGGACTCTCCTCATCATTTAATTGCAGGTTTATTACAGGAACAAACTAGTATACAATTAGCCTCTCTTTATAGGTGGCTTACCATGTGCCTGATACTGTGCTAAGGGCATGAATTAGCCCATTTTTTCCTTACAATGACTCTAATAGGTTGATATGATTTTTATCTCACTTGTTTGATGAAGAAACTGAGGTTTAGTGAGGTTCAGTATCATTGATTTAGCTTAAGTCTGTATTAATAATAGCTTTTGACCAAGATCCGTTTCATGCCAATATCCATGTTTTAGTCATTATGGTATACGACCAGCATTGTTCAATATGGTGTTTCTGTGTCTATTTTGGTAACTAATACAATGTTTGATTGAAATAGCCATTGCACATTCAATTTTATGTACTGATGTTCTGATTTTCACCAAAATCTTGATTGAAATAGCCATTGCACATTCAATTTTATGTACTGATGTTCTGATTTTCACCAAAATCTTTTCCCCTTTTTAGCCCTTATTTATAGCCAATGTTGGGGAGAATGGAGGCCATAGGTTAACATAATTTTATTTTTTTCCCTTTTGCATTTATCCAGTAATTTCCATCTGATTTCCCTCCCTCAGCATTCCTACACTTATCCATTCAATCTAACCTACCCAGTGCAACAGGGGCAGGCTTTTTAGGAAAGATATCTCATTGTGTCATTACTTAGAAGGCTTTAATGGATCACTCATAACTTCAGACACAAGGTACTGCATGATCCACTCCCTGCTTTTTTATAATTTTATGTCTTGCTAATTCACTTCAGACTCTGTTCCAGCCACCCTGCAATTTAGTATCTCCTCAAGCTCAGGGTGTGTGCATTTTCATATTCTTTGAATTACCTCTCCACACTGCCCCCTGCCTCCTTCCTCTGCCCCAGTGTAGCCCTCATTCTTTTGTTCTTTAAAGCTTCGTTTGAGAATATTGCTTCTGAGCTCCCCAAACACCCAGAATATAGTTCGATCATGGCTCTGTCACTGCAGATGATAATTGACTTTCCTTTCCAACTATGCTATGAACTTTTGATAGAAGGGACCATTTCTAAGCCTGGCATAGTAGCTGATACCTGTAGACCCAGGCCGAGGCTGAGGCAGGAGGATTGCTTGAGACCAGGAGTTTGAGACCAGCCTGGGTAAAATAGCAAGACTCTGTTTGTAGAAAAATAAAACACTGGCCAGATGTGAAGGTGGTGCGCCAATAGTCCTAGCTACTTGGAAGGCCAAGGTAGGAGGATCACTTGAGCTGAGTCTGATGTTGTAGTGAGCTGTGATTGCACCACTGCACTCTAGCCTGGGTGACAGACAGAGTGAGGCCCTGTCTCTAAAAAATAAAATAAGAGGGGACCATTTCTTAGTGTCTTTATTTCTCCAATGCTTAGCTCAGTTCCTGGCCTGTAATAGTAAGCTAATAAGGTTGAATGATCATGGTAGTATCAAAAGAAGTTGAGGATTGAATAGATATGGAAAGTATAGGGAAGAGAAGCATGAAAGATAGTTTCATGAAAGAAAGAAAGACATCTCCTTTGGGTAACTGCGAAGATCTTTATGTTATTAATTGAAACAGGATATTTAAGATAATGAGACGAGTCTGCTGGGGAAAAGGGAAGTTGGTCAATTTGGTTTGCTCACGTGATATGTACAATATAATAAGGTGACCGTAGAATAGTAATCTCCAACCAGCTGTAAACATTATGTATCTAGTAGTTAGAAATTTAGGTTTCATGGACCAAAACAATTTAAAAAGACTCTGTTAGCCTTTGTAATTGTAAAATAAATAGATCCTAAGTTCCTCTTCAATGCATGTATTTATGAGAATGAAAGGAAAGAATGAGGCCGACTTCCTCGCTCAGACTACAGGTTTCCCTCCATTACCTTTTTGACATTGCTCAGGCAGAAGCAGATATTGACCCTAAACTTTACAAGCAGCTGATCTGCAGCAAGCGAGTGAACTTTATGAGCTTAGTTGAAATGGGATGCTATGTACAAATGGAATGTTTTTTTTTGGTAGCTAAGTGGCTCTTCAAAACGTCGTATAAATATCATTCGTTGCATTAGCAGAGTAGGAGTAGTTTATCTTAAGATATTTATGTCTTTGGGTGAATATGCAATCATATTGTTTAAGCAGGAAATTTGTTTGTGTAGGTGGACCTTTGTTCTTAGGGTCTGGGCTGTGGGGACTCAGTTTCGGTTGGAAACAAAGAACAGAGAACAATCCTGTGAAGAATAAGGTGGCTTTGTGAGAATGATACAGATAAAACAAAAGTGTAGATAGTACGTGGCTAACTTGATCTTTCCAGAATGGACTCATCTGGTTTCTTCACTAATATTTTATCTCTTACATACTTTGCAATCTTTTGGCAAAATTTAGCCACAATAATTTCTAATTCTATAAGATTTTGAATGTATAGAGAGCCTCTCCGATTCTCTGGCAGAGGGCCTAGTGAGTAAAGCATAGAATTGTCTTAACAGAGAACTTATTGTGAATGCAGTTTCAATATTTAAAAGGTGAGCTCATTGGTGGGCAGTAGGAGTCTCATGGAAGTGCTGGATAGCATCACAATTTGGGCCTTCCCAGGCCTTTCTCAGCTCATGTCAGTGAACAACTGAATATGAGCATTCTGAAACAAGGAATGCATCTGCTATATGCTGAATTGTAATGCTTCCCCAACACCCAAATTTACATTTTGAAGTTCTAACCCTCAAATTTGACCATATTTGGAGATAGGTCTTCATAGGGGTAATTAAGTTAAAATGAGGCCATTAGGGAGGGCCCTAATCCAATATGCACTGGTGTCCTTGTAAGAAAAAGAAATTTGGATGCAGGCACACATAGAGGGAAGACATGGAAAAACATAAGGGGAAGATAGTTATCTAGAAGCCAAGGAGAGAGGCCTCCATCAGATCCTTTCCCCATGACCCTCCTTCCTCAGAAGGAACCACCCCTACTGGCACCTTCATCTTGGACTTCTGGCCTCTAGAAATGTGAGGAAATAAATTTTTGTTGTTTAAGCCATCCAGTCTGTGGCACTTTGTTATGGCAGCATTAGCAAACTAACATGGCACCTTCTTGCCTTTGTAACCCCAGGCCTTATTTCAGGCACAGCCTGGGATATAGCAAGTTTTTAATAAACGTTTTTGAACCAAAGGAATAGAAAAGAGTTAGCACAACTTCTAGGACTATGCATAATCCACAAACTATTATCCATTAAAAAAATTCACCAATCAACCAAGAGTTGCCACAGATTTATATATTAGAGCTTGTAGTGGGTGCTGTGTGTCCACTGTACTCACAGATATAGGTGTCAGCCTGGCCTTAAAGAGGCTTCACCTGGGTTTGCTCCTCCTAGAAAAGTACAGACTTAAGGAGTGGTCCCACGGTAGCCCTCTCTGCACCGGTGGTCCTCCTGCCTTGTGCCTCATCTTGAAAGTCATCAATAGTTTAAAAAGCCTCCTAAACACATACATTCAAGTTTTCCTGTCAGTAGGTGGGGGAGTAGGCTGGCATAATCGGAGGTTGTTTTTTGCCCTGGGCTTCAGGCTAATGATCAGATGATCATTAGGGTCCACTGGAATTTAGGCATTCTCCATTTCTGAGTATCATTTTAGTGTTCTTTACTTCGCTTTTTAGCAGAAGAGGATATTTACCCTGTAGATAGACTATTAACTGAATTTACTGTGGAGTTGAATGAAACATAAAATACACAAGGTTAAGTGTAAGTTAGACCAAAAATCTTTTCTCATATTGAGAACTGGCAGATATTCTCTAGCCATCCAAGGATTCTTCAACATTTCAGTCTTGCTTTCTGGGAATGAGAATTATTCTTCTTCACAACATTCTCTGTTTAGCATACATGTCGTTGTCTCTTTGTAGGTGCCATTTTATTTCATTCCTACAACAACTCTAGGCAGTGAATACAATTGTCATAGCCATTTTACAGATGAGGCGATTGAGGAACACAGAAGTTAAGATCGTTTGACGATTAAAGCTAAGGTTCAGGGAGTTTGGCCGATTAAAGCTAAGGTTCAGGGAGTTTGGCCTTTCTCTGGGGCCCATGGCCCTTGCTGTGCCTCATTATATCCCTGTTTCCCTTGATGTTCTTTTGATCCCTGTCTCCTAGTCTTTTCCTTTGGATGGAGTTTGTGCAATGGGTAGAGGTTGGGAGGACTTGCAACCTCCCAATGGCAATTTCTTAACTCCTGCTTCTTTTCTTATGCTATTCTTTGTGACTCTGTGATTCCTCTCCCAAGCATCTTCACTGAAGGAAGCTGTCTGCTCCATGCCTTGCTACTGTATGTCTTAATACTGTGACTTCTCCCTCCTCACCACTCTAGCCCTTCATTTTGAGATTTCAGCCTTGTCTGCTTCATCATCATCCACTTTTTTTTTTCTTGTATCCTTTGTGTTTTCTTTCCTTGCATTGCCTGATACTATACCTGTTTATCTCTGCACCTGTCTGCCTTCTAACCTATTATTGGGCTCACCTAACAGGCCTGGACATTGGATAATTGGTTTCATATAGTCTTGTGGTCCCACTTAGTTGATTTGTCACTTTATAGGTGAAATGGAAGCATGTCTTTTGTGCTGGAAGCTTCCCTCTTTAAGTGGAAAAAGACCTACCTGTGAGATGACCTGGCATGAAAATTATATTCTCCACACACAAAACAAACTTTTTATGATGTTCTCACATTTTCTTATTTTCAAGAGACCCCATGACTGATAGATATCAAATCACATAGAAGCTTTATTCCATATGCTTCTAGACTTGAATTTTCTAGTGTATTCCAAGGAGTCTTAGTTTTGTAAGAATCTCCTTAATTATTAACATCATGGTAACATCTTCCTTTTGCCAGAGACAGGATATTGGAGGTGGAAGGAGCCAGTCACAGGACTCTGGGTACTCCTTATGGCGTCATCTGTGCCCCTCACTCCTGACCACATTCCCCATCTCTCCACCACAAAGTGCCCAAGAGACCCACTGAAGGAGGCTACAATAGCACTCAATCGTCACTTTCTCCAGGATGTCATCGAGCCCTGCATCCTCACTTTCCTCAGTTACTGCAAAAAACCCAAGCCTCCCACTCATGCCCCATCCCTAAGACCCTTATTCTCACTTTCTTAATATAGCTGTGCACAATCTCTGATGAGTTTCAGTCTCCCCGCCTTCCCAACAATTCTGCCATACATTCTGGAATTCACAGTGTGTGTATAAATCAGAAGAAGCTAGATTTTACTGTAGTAGCAAATCAGGCACACACACATACACACAGTGCCCTAAAACACTAACTGGTTCCTTATAAAACAAAGGTTTATTTTTCACTTTATATTCCACACTGGTTGGGAGGGAGTCAGTATTCCAGAGTCACCCAGAGACGAAGCTGACAAGGACTTCACAGTCTTCTGTCAAAAACATCTGGAAATGAAGCCTTCTTGGTGGCCTCAACAGGTTAAGAGTGAAATGAGAGACTTGCTTATAGATTTTTCACTGTCTCAGCCTGGAAGTGACACATGTCATTTCTCACATTTCTGTGCCAGAAATATTCAGATGACCTTGCCTAAGCACAAGGGGGTTGAGAAATCCTCTCTTCCCCGTGGCTAAAAGAGTAGGGGAATGATATTAGTATTGTCTGTCTCTGAGATTTAAAAACTCCCCATCTTCAATCTCTGCTCATAAATTTCCCTTTGACTTCTCGTTCTAAGTAAAATTGGCTTTTCCTAAGGTCACTGCTTCCCCTGAGCTCTCAAACGGTGGCTCTATTTTCCCCTGCATCCCAAGTGCTTCTGGGCTTGAAGGTATGATAGTACATCCTTTGCTTCTCACTTCTTCTCCCAGAATAAGGTTTTCTCTTGCTTTCCTCACTTTTCCCCAACATCTCCTCAGTTCCCTTAAAGCTCATACCATCTGACTGCACCATCGGATCCCCTTCCTGTCACAGTCATCTGTCATCCTTCCTTCCCTCTGCAGACACGTGCTAATGGAACATTTTAGCACTTACTATATTTTGATTTACTGCATTTTTCTCCTTCGTGTCTTCTGTCATTTGTCTTGGTGACTTCAATAGCCATGAGTACAGTTCTTCTCATACCTTGTTCTTGACCTCTTCCCTTCAAAATGTTTTGCCTTTTCCTTACCTCTGACACCTATTCTCTTCACCATCCTCTAGACCTTTACCTCTGAAACCTCAATTAATAGCATCTCACTTACTAGCCATCACTTTTTGTTTTTCCATCTTAACCCCCTTGTTATGGGCTGAATTGTGGCTTTCCCAAATTTATGTGTTTAAGTCCTAAGCCCTGGTACTTCAGAATGTGAGCATATTTGGAAACAGGGTTTTTAAAACGGTACTTAAGCTGAAATGAGGGCATTAGAGTGAGCCCTAATCCAAGTGACTGATGTTCTTATAAGAAGAAGAAATTAAGGCACTGAGGGGAGATCATGTGAAGATACTGGAAGAAGATGGCAGATAGGATTTGGTTGTGTCCCCACCCAAATCTCATCTTGAATTTTAGCTCCCGTAATTCCCACATGTTGTGGGAGGGACTGGTTGGGAGATACTTGAATCATGGGGATGGTTTCCCCCATACTGTTCTTGTGGTAGTGAATAAGTCACACAAGATTTGATGGTTTTCTAAGGGGTTTCACCTTTTGTTTGGTTCTCATTCTCTCTTGCCTGCCACCATGTAAGGCGTGCCCTTACCTTCTACCATGATTGTGAGGCCTTCCCAGCCATGTGGAACTGTGAGTCCATTATACCTCTTTTTTTTTTTTTTTTTTTTTTTTTTTTTGAGACGGAGTCTCGCTCTGTAGCCCGGGCTGGAGTGCAGTGGCCGGATCTCAGCTCACTGCAAGCTCCGCCTCCTGGGTTTACGCCATTCTCCTGCCTCAGCCTCCGGAGTAGCTGGGACTACAGGCGCCCGCCACCTCGCCCAGCTAGATTTTTGTATTTTTTTAGCAGAAACGGGGTTTCACCGAGTTAGCCAGGATGGTCTCGATCTCCTGACCTCGTGATCCGCCCGTCTCGGCCTCCCAAAGTGCTGGGATTACAGGCTTGAGCCACCGCGCCCGGCTATACCTCTTTTTCTTTATAAATTACCCAGTCTCAGGTATGTCTTTATCAGCAGTGTGAAAACAGACTAATACAATGGCTATTCATAAGCTAAGGAGAGCGGCCTTAGGAACAACGATGCTGGCACCTTGATCTTGGACTTCTAGACTTTAGAATAAGTTTCTGTTGTCTAAGCCAACCAGTCTGTGATCCTTCGTTATAGCAGCCTTAGCAAACTAGGGTTAGTTTGCTAAAAGAAAACAACCCTCGTGCAGTCCATGCTGGGCCATCTCATTTTCAACATTTCTCTAATCCTTCCTTCTCCTTTTCTCAGAAAAAGCTAGTTTAGACCATCTTCTTGGTCCTCAGACTACCAATCCCCTCTAAATTCTCAGCTGATGATTTGCTTCTTTTTCTAGGCCAAAATAGAAGAAATCGAAAAAGATGGCATGATTCTCCCTCCACCAAATCTACTAATTTCCCACCTTCTGAAAGCTCATACTCTGACATCTTGTCTGTAAAAGGAATGAATCATTCACATGTCCAGCTAAGGCAAGCTGTTTGCTTGTGCTTTGGATTGCCTACTCAAGGAAATTGCTCCTGCAGTTGTGTCCCCGACCTCCTGCATCAATGCCCTCCTGGTTTCTGGAGAACCCTTTCTATCAGCATACTCATGTGCCTCAATACTTCATGAGAAGAAGTTTTTTTTGGTGGTGGTTGTTTGGAGCTATAATACCAGCACCCAATCTTAATATATACAGTAATGATTCATTTCTTGCTCATACAACATCAAATGTGTGCCAGATGAGTCTCCAGGGCCGCTCTCCTTCCTGAGAGTGATGTGGGGATTCCGGTTCCTGTAATGTGTAAGGCCACTGCCTCAACACATGGCTCCCCGTGTCCCTGTGGCAGAGGAAAAGAGAGGGGAAGATGGCATACACATAGTAGGGGAAAGAGAAAAACATTAAAATGATTTTTTTTTCATCCTGGGACAAGCTGCTTTAGAGATAAATAAAAATCCATGATATTTTAATTTTAAATGTGCTATCCACTATGTGAGAGGCCATGAACCACTGACAAATAAAATGAGGATGATGATCTCCTTTGTATGTTCCAGACATAGTAGTTATGCAGTTTTCTGTCATTTCCTTTGTGTGTATGAGTGTATGCATGCATGTGTGTGCATGTGTATGTGTGTGTGTGTGTGTGTGTGTGTGTCTTCTCCATAGAATTCATGGTAGTACATTTCTCTTACCTTTGGAAGATAAAGGATGATTTCATTCAATAAGTCTGCAATGGGAGAGAGGAATGGTTCCTCTGGATTAAGTTTTTTTTTTTCTTACTCTGCAGAATATGGCATAAAATGATCTGAATTCATAAATGAAAGGAAACTATTTGCTGTCCATTCATGTCAGGGTGAGAGCAAGTGAATTTGTTTATGCCTGTGCATATATCTGCTTGGGGTTTTCTGTAGGCGTTCATATTGCTCCAAACTAATCTTTCATTGATTAATGTGTGGATGAAGTGGAAGAGAGAGGGTTACTAGAGGGATGACAGATGGCTGCGACAAGAAAGAGCATCTAGTGGTCCAGTCAGAAGGCATGTGTTAATCTTTGGTTTTAAGATTTCAGTGGCATCCACTTTGGGAGACCGACATGGGCAGATCACCTGAGCTCAGGAGTTCGAGACCAGCCTGGGCATCATGGTGAAACCTTGCCTCTACCAGAAATACAGAAAATTAGCTGAGGTTGGTGGCACGTGCCTGTCCTGCCAGCTACTCAGGAGGCTGAGGTAGGAGGATGACTGGGAGGTGGAGGTTGCAGTGAGCTGAGATCACGCCACAGCACTCCAACCTGGGTAACAGAGTGAGATCCCATCTTAAAAAACAAACAAAAAATAAAACAAAACTAAACTAAGCAAAAAGAATCCAGCAGCATCTTTGTATTTACAAATATGTCCTTCAAAACTGATGGAACTAACGAAGAAGAATATGGTATATAGTTGCTTTTTGTTATATAACAAACCACATAAAAATTTTAGTAGCTTAAAACACAAGTTTATTGAGCTTATGATTCGGTGGGTTAGTGGTGTTTCCAATTTCACTGGTTTGCAGTCAGGTGCTGATTAGCTAGACATTTTTGCTTCTGAGGGTTTGCTGGCTATAGGCTGGGGTGAAGATGGAGATCCCTGGGTCACGTCTCTCATCTTCCTTCAAGACAGCCCAGATATGTTCACATGGAAACTGGGTAGGATCCTAAGAAAAAGAGTGGAAGATATGTATACATATGTAAAAAACCTGCACGTTGTGCACATGTACCCTAGAACATAAAGTATAATAGTAAAGAAAAAGAAAAGAACAAGAGTGGAAGAATGCAAGGCTCCTGGACCCAGGGTGTAGTACTGGTACACTTGTAGCTCTGCCACAGTCAGACAAGGTCAGACGGGGCACAATCGCAGCCCATATTTAAGGAGGAAGGGCAAGAATTCCTAAGTTAAGTGCAAATGGCTATAGAAAAATAAAGAGAAATAATTCACGGTCATTTTGTAACCTATCACATAGGACAAACATTTGAGCAGTGCAGCCTAGGATATTTAAAAATCGTTCCCTCACCTACAACTAGCTAGTGAAGAAAGCAAAAGTCAGAAGCAAGTCTTTAAAAACTCGGCCTTACTAAATATTTATCTTTTGCGTGTCAACCTCTACTATCACTATTAAGTAGTTTTAAGAAAATAGTCTTTTTTTTTTTTTTAACAAAAAGCTTCCATTTCTAAGCTCATTTATTGTATAGTGGAAATAGTATTTCTGAAAGAGGAAGTGTGTTGATTGCATTGAGAAGGACCAACATCTTGTCCCCATGGTGATGGCATCTTGAATTCTCCAAGTGTTCACCACCTGGTGTTTTGAAGCCCAGTAGCCATATAGTAACACATTATACAATGTAGAAGAAAGAATCTACATGTATAACATGTACAATGACAGTGGGCCCACAGGTGAAGGTTGGAATCAGATTAAAATTATGGCCTATGAAATAATAAGAATATGGTTAAATTGCTAAAAATAATAATCATAGTAAATTAGTCTTTCTTGTAGAAGATACCTGGATAGCTTTGCTACCTGTGAAAACTACTCTTTCCAACAATGTAGGAATAAACCATGTTTTAATGCTTTGTGAATTCATCTAAGGCATGAGGTTTACATGCACACGTGCAAACACACAGGAATATATATATATATATATATATACACACACACACACAGACACACACACAGACACACACACACACACAATTGTTGAGTCTTGAATTTGAACCAAAATGATAGCAGCCATAGTTGGCCATTCTTAATTACTGGATTATTTAAAATGATTACTCCTATCCTGACTTACTATAGTCTTTTAAAGAAGATGTTTACAAAATACAATGTCTAAGTCATAAGATATTTGGTGAATGGTTGTCTTTCCACAGAAATTGTTCTCTCCCCCAAACCCTTGTCTCAGTTTGTGTCACTGGGGCTTTTGAAAATTAGAATTTAGATTCAAATCAAGCTGCATTTTTATGCAGCAATTTTAGGTATATAAGTGACAGATTTGATATCTGTCACTATCTATGACTACTATTAAGCTGCACAGGAACCATGAGAGAACAAATCCTTGCTCACTGTGATAGCTGAATGGCTGCCTTTACTGCTGAAACTGTGAAGCAATTTTCTATTGTAAAACCCACAGTAATAGAATTCAGGAAGGTGGATCCCTAGGGGGATTGAAGACGGGATGTGTGTGGGATGTTTTTGAATGAGTCACTGGGCAGAGTTGGAGGTGTTCTTCAAATTAGAAACAGGAAGCTAGTGTGTTGCTTGGAAAGGCAGACATGAGCTTTGAACTAAGAAGAGATGGAAGTCTTCCTGGACCCTGGGAAGATTCTGACATGAGGCAGACAAATTCCCAGGATGATGTTATCCTCCTAGAGGGAATACACAAAGTATGAAACCTAAATTCCGGCACTAACTGCAAACATGCAAACAGTAGGTTAAGACTTTCCCCCTCATTGGCTACTGTCATGATTAAAGAAATCATCATGGCAAATGTTCCTTAAAAACTGTAATCTACAAAGCACTTCCCTCTTCACTGGGGGTTCCTGCAGGAGGAGTAGTGAAGAAAAAGAAGGTGGGGGAGATTTTATGAAAGAAAACATTGCCAATGTACACCTCTCTCCCCTGTTCTCCTTCCCTTTTCCTCTTCCCCAAGCTACGAAGAAGCCAGCTCCCACAGGTCTCTGAGATCTAGGATATGAAGGAAATATAGAGTGGAAGACCTTTCCAGTTGTGTCTCTCAGGTCACTTGACAACTGGATGTTGGTTATCTTAGGAGAAGGAATTCTGCTCAACAAAGATTTTCCTTGCTTGTCCTTGGATTCCATGAGGGCCCATTTATAATCCACCCGAGATAGTCACACAGATGCCTATCCTCTGTATGTCATTCATTTGTCATTATCACTCTATGATGAATGTATTTGTAGGTCACTAATCCCATATCTGCAATGCCAAAATCTAGAAGGCTCTATATTGGAAAGTTCCTTTTATAGTTTTGGTGGCAATACCTGACTTGAATGCCATGAAAATAGTAATACATTTTATTTATCTCTTTCAGTGGATTATTGATATATTTTGCTGAAGGAATATCAATATGTTTGCTTACTAAGTGCTACCTCAGACATTAGGGGTGTCATATAAAATTCAGTATATGCATAACATTATAAAATTTTAAAAAAAAACCTGAAATCTAGTCACAAGAACTTCATGTAAGAGACTATGGATGTGCATTATCTTCAAATGATGTTCAGTGAAGTTAATGGCTGGGCTTGAGGTTACATAGCCAGGAAATGATGGGTTGTGATTTCATCTCAGGTATATTGAACCTCCGTAGTTTCTTTCTCTACCAAACAGCAAACAGTTTCAATGAATTCTTTGTTTCGGGGTTAGGGAATTATTTTGATATACCACTTCCAAAAGAATAATGTAAAATATGTTTGAGAGCTGTTGCCATAGGCAAGCACTCACCATCAATCTATCACTCAAGTTATAGAAGATAGAAAAACCTTCCATTGTTCTTTCACCTAGCAGAAGACTATTCATTCCTTACTCTTTTCTCTTTGGCATTAGTTTTTGGCTGACATACTGGCTTTCTGTCATCCCAAGCTGATATGCTTTGGCTCTGTGTTCCCACTCAAATCTCTTGTTGAATTGTGATCTGAAGTGTTGGAGGTGGGGCCTGGTGGGAGGTGGTTGGATCCTGGGGGTGGTTTCTAATGGTTTAGCACCATCGCCCTAGTGCTGTCTTGTGATAGAGTTCTCACAAGATCTGGTTGTTTGAAAAGTGTGTAACATCTCCCAATCTTCTTTGCACGCTCTGTCTCCTGCTATTATGTGAAGAGGTACTTGCTTCCCCTTTGCCCTTCTGCCATGATTGTAAGTTTCCTGAGGCCTCCCCAGCCATGCCTTCTGTACAGCCTGTGGAACTGTGAATCAATTAAACCTCTTTTCTTTACAAATTATCCAGTCTCAGGTAGTTCTTTATAGCGGTGTGAGAATAGACTAATACACAACCCGAATGTCTTAGTAACACAAATAAAACATGGTGAGTTTAAAGGTAGTTCCAAACACAATGTGCTTGCCCAACTCTTCCACTCTCATGGACCCTCAATATATGAAGTCTGAATCTTGAAATCAATGTCACTCTTTCCAGATTTGGTTCTTCATCTTAATCTGTGTCTATATTCTTTTGTTTTTCCTTTTACACACTCTGGGAAAGAGTGTGGTCTGATATGATGCAATTTCGACATTTTCAGGGCTTTTTCTAAAGGGCTTATTTTTTCTTTGGTTCCAATCCTGTGCCAAATCATAGGATTTCATTGATTTAGTGGTGAATAGTTAGGATTTCATGATTATAATCACGTTTATTTTAGAAATGGAAAATTGAGTAAGGCAGAAATCATCTATTCAATATGATCATAATCTTTTAATATTTAAAAATGCTACATAGGTGTGCATATAATACAGGATTGGGAACTGGAAAGTTAGGTTCTGATTTCTGCTTTGCTATTGTGAAAAAACAAAACAAAACTTAATCTTTGGACTTCTGTTTCATTATATGTTAAAGAGTAAGGCGGCTCTAAATGGTTTTCCTATAATAACCCAGTTTAAACAATTTTGTCAAGAGTCCTAACACTATGCTATGTGTGAAACAGAGCAACAGAGCAGTAATAATATCTCTAAAATATACTTTAAAGACTTTATCTATGGCCAGGCATGGTGACTCACACCTGTAATCCCAGCAGTTTGGGAGGCCGAGGCGGGTGGATCGCCTGAGGTCAGGAGTTCAAGATCAGCCTGGCCAACATGGTGAAACCCCACCTCTACAAAAATACAAAAATTAGCCAGGCATGGTGGTGGATGCCTGTAATCCCAGCTACTCGGGAGGCTAAGGCAAGAAAATTGCTTGAGCCTGGGAGGCGGAGGTTGCAGTGAGCCGAGGTCACGCCATTGTACTCCAGCCTGGGCGACAAGAGTGAGACTCTGTCTCAAAAAATAAAAAATAAAAAAAGACTCTATCTAACTTCACGTTTTCTTACTAGTGAGTGATTTATTCATCTTCTGACTTGGTGCAAACGGATATTTCCCTAGTTTCAACGGTTCTGAAATTAAGTTTTTCAGCTTCTGCTTAGTGGATATTTATACAAGAGGTAATACTTGCCTTTTAATTTCTTTTCAGCTTTTCTACTGCTCTCTTTTTCTTATTACTTCTTTTTAAGTTAGCTCTGACTTTGCTATTTTTGGAGAGAAGCAATAGGGATGGCACAGTGGTTACAAGAGGTTAGAAACAATTGAGATGAAAATCCTATTTTTATTGATGTAATTTATATGCAATTTGTAGCTTCAGAATTAAACACTGACATGGTCACCTTTTTAAAACTAAAAAATGGTATAAAATTCCCAGTGCATGTGTTTAAAAAAATTCTTTCATAGTGAGCAAATCATGCAAGATATTAAGTTTTTTCCCTAAAAGACTATTCTACAGTCTCCCTGAACATGTCACTTCAGAATGTAAACAAAGAAACAAAACTATCATCTGTTGGGGTTGGGTGTGATTTTTGTCCTTTGTCTTCTCTGTCACACTAGTTTTCAGTTGTTTGCTATAAAGTGGCCCACTTTTCAAAGATGCAGTTGTGTGAATTTCAGGGGGCCATCAGCTTGCTTTCCCTAGGTGCTCTGGGCCAGCTCTGGTCTCCAGATACCTCTGATGGAGGCGAGTCCCAAAGTTGATAACTAGGAAGAGACTGTGTATGCCAGGGACAGATGACAAGATGTGCGGAGCCTTGGGAAGACGCGGCAGGATGTTACTAATGAAAGAGGGCCCTGCTGCTGTGGGAGGGGAAGGAAGCAGATGTGAGGGCAAGATTCAGGTGACAACCTCAGCATTCCAGAGATACAGGATATTATGGAGGAGGGAGAAAAGTAAGTTGGCATTTGGCAGAATGCACAGAGGCGAGACTCGAGAGTGGGCGGTGGAAGCTGAGGCTTTCAAAGATTTCTGACCTTCTGCCTGCCAACTTGGAATTACATTTCTTGATGGAGGGGGAGAATGGGGAAAGGGGGTAGAAAAGGCAGATGCCAAGAGAGATTACTGATTTGGCAACCAGACAAAAGGAGGCTGCGGCTGGCACCTGCAGCAGAGAAGGGCAGAACGGTGTAGCCAGTAGGTCTAAGGCAATGGGCTGAGTGCCAGAGTTTGAGCTGCTTACAGAGCGTCCTGAGATGGCCTCTTTTTTAGACACGAGAAAATAGTCTGTAGAGAAAAACAATTTAAAAATGAGAAATTTAATATCTTTGGATAGATTTTTAGGATTGGCATTTAGAAGCGTATTCAGTTGCCTTTCTCCTGTCTGAGGGGCATAACCTTTTGTGGTCTGATTGATGATGCTCTTTAAAGAAAATCCCAGTAATATTGTTACATTTCCAATTCTAAAACTAAAGTGGTGGGATTTGACTACAGGTTTCCCATTTCCCCAGCAGTGAATACTAAGTGACTTTTCCATGTCCCAAATGTTGACCCAGAACAATAACTTTCCCTGTGAGACAGGAGTAACTGATTACGTTAGAATACAATTTTGTTGACAGAGAAATCAGGAAACTTTAAATTTAGCAGCTTCATTCTAAGGGTTTTTGCTCTGGGCTTTCACTAAGCGTTTGCGTTTCTACGTCCTATATCACCATGCACCACTAGATGTCACTGTTACTCGGGCCTTTGGGTAACAGAATCAACAATATATCTACCCTTTTGTGCCTGGGGAAAAACAATCTTCAGAAGGGGAGGATAATACTGTCTGTGTGGATTTAAATAAGACCTCTTTACCTAGCATTTTTATCGAAAAACAGATACTCCATATGTTGTGTTGATTGCTGTTTCTCTTTCTGTTTTGAAAGGGAGAGACTGAATTATATGAATTTCTTCCCACAAATGTACCTTACCTTTATCCTTATTCTCATTTCTCCCTTAAAATGTAGCTTTTAGCTCCATAATATAAGAAATATTTGTTAGAAAATTAGGAAAATCATCATACTATGGGTATTTAGAATCTATATATGGACTCCAAATGTTTCTTCCCTAATCTCTTCCTAACCTTAGAGAACTTGAAAATGCATTGTCTCATTTCCTAAGGAAAAATGTAACTCTAAGTAGGAAAAGAATCCTGTGAGAGCACAACAAGTCAGCGTTAACAACAGAATTTTCATGACTACCCTCAGATACATCCTTGAACCCAAGGGACAAATGTTGCCGTGAGTTTCAGGTTGTTTAAATGGTGGTGTTGGACACACAAATCATTCATTTTCCTGCTAAATTTCCTTTTCTTTTGTTGAATATTGGACAGAGGTATGTCTTTTAAGATGTGGTCATTGATTCATATATACCAAAGCATTATTTAAACATGAAATTAAATAAGATAACTAAATAACAATGCATTTATAAAGCATTCTTGAAAATAGATTAATTATTTAGAGCATTTGAGTGAAAAGTCTCAACACGATTTCACTATAGCAAATGATAGCCATTAATAAGTCATAACAAGATGATAACATAAAACAGAAAATGAAAACCTCACAAAATATGTCTTAAAAAACAAAGTAAGGCTTTACTTTGAGTTGAGTTGGTGGTACAAAATGAATCAATTTGTTCTTTTTGGAACTTTATCTCCAACCATGTAATATTTGTGTCTTTAACTGTTGGCTGCCTCCAGCAGTTACTGAGCCAATTGACCTCCAAACTAGGACTACATCAATCTGTTTTCTCTCTAGCTGTGACATCACAGTATTTATAGGTTATTGTGCACTGGAATTTTACCCGCTGGAGATAACTTGTAGCTATGGGCCGATGCCAACTCAGTCTGACTCAGGTGGGAATAATGGTCCTTGAGATGAAGTTGCCATGGACTTTAAGAATGTTTGGGGTCTTATTCTCTCTGCTCCTCTTCTCAACTCCTCACACTTTTTTCACTCCTCTGTCCTCTTCCCTTCAGTTCTCTATTCTTCTCTATCTCTTTCTTTTTCCTCCTGCCCTTTCTGTGTTTTCCTTCCATATGTGTGACCCTTAGATTTATTGTAGAATTGTATTGGAGATAGAATTATGATCACTTCTATATTAGTTTCCAGTGGTTTCTGTAACACATTATCCAAATTTGGTGGCTTAAAGCAACAGGCATTTATTATTTTTTAGTTCTGGAGGTCAGAAGTCTGAAATCCATTTCCTGGATTTCAGGGTCCTCCCTCTGAAGGTTCTAGGTGTATGTTTCCTTGCCTTTTCCAACTTTTAGAATTGCATTCCTTGCATTCTTTTGCTCCCCACCCCATCCTTCAAAGCCAGAACTGTAGTATCTTCAAATCTCCCTCTCTGTTGAGGCCATGACATTGTCTTCTCTCTTTTGTGTCAAATCTCCTTCTGCCTCCCTCTTGGGACACTTTTGAGCGTATTTAGGGCCCACCTTGATAACCCAAGTTAATGTTTCCATGTCAAGATCCTTAATCACATCTGTAAAGCCAGTTTTTGTTTGTTTGTTTTTTTTTTTTTTTGTAATATAAAGTAACACTACAAGTTCCAGGAATTACGACCTGGATATATTTTGGGGCCATTATTCAGTCTCCCACAGCTTTTTAGCTGTGTGTTTGTGCAATTTACTTAGTCCCTCTAAATTTTAGTTTCCTTGCCGAATAGTGTTACAGTGAGGATGTAATGAGAAAATGCTTGCAAAGTGCTTAGGATATTGCTTGGCAAAGAGTTAAAGTCACTTTAAATTAAAATAATTTAAGTGCTAATAAATATGATTACTGCTATCAAATAAGATTATCTCATTCTTTCCCTCCCAGTCATCTCTATGGTACTTCAATCTACCTTCTGACCTCATCACTCTACCAGAGCATTTATTTCAAAATCTCCACTCTCTTCTGGCTGGTCAAATTCTTGGGCTTCATTTAGCAGCACTTAATTAGGTAAACCACTTATTTTACATATTTCCTGTTTTTTTTTTTTTTTTTTTTTTTTTTTTTTTTAACTTCACTGGATACTTCTGTTTTCTTTACCATCTTCTCCTTCTTTTAAATCTACAATAAAATATTGGTGTTCCTCAGAATTCTGTCTTGAATACTCTTTGTCTATTTTATACTGAAATGAGGAGTAGCCTGGCAGTTTGGTGATCTTAAAGAAGATAGAGGGGCGGGAATACAGACAACAAGGGGTGGGAATGGCCTGGGATAGAGCTGAAGTTGTGGTCTGGATCAGATTCTGTGGTGACTGACAGGCCCTGGTATAAGGATTTTGACAGTAATCTTAGGAGTTGTGAGATGTGTCTTAAGCCTCAGAAATAGATTTGACATTGGTGTATTAAATGGATATCTGAATCAGTTTGAGTTGCGATAACAAAATACCACAGACTGGGTGGCTCATTTATTTTTCACAGTTCTAGAGGCTGAAAGTTTGAGATCAGGGTGGCAACATGATCAGTATCTGGTGAAGGCCCTCTTCCGGGGTCTAGACTGCTGACTTCTTTGTATGTGCACATGATGGAAGGAGGGTGAGAGAGCTCTCCGTGGTCTCTTTTGTAAGGGCACTTGTTTCATTCATGGAGGCTCCACTCTCATGGCCAATCACCTCCCAAGGCTCTACTTCCTAATGCCATCATTTTAGGGGTTAGGATTTCAATGTATGAATTCTCAGTGGGTGTTGGTAGTGAATGACTGAATTATTTGCTCTCCAAAAGGTCTACAGCTGATGACCTTCTCCTTTCTGAAAGCTGCTGAGCCATGAGCTAACCTACTATCTGGTAATTCTGGGCTTGGATAAAAGGGCAGGAGAGAGATGTCAGAGGTGTGAGTGGAATGTCAGGGGCTCAGCTTTAAACCCTATATTTAGTAAGAACATGGGTATTTCCTATGAGTTGGAAAAACACCACTAATTGTGTCTGTGATTTAGGCAATATTGTAAATACCTTCTGCTGTGGCTGGTGTTAAGGCAAGAAGGAATAGCCTTAGCTATAGCCTGGTCTTAGGAGACTAGGAGCCAAGGGACCATGCAGTGGGAGAGGCCGAAAAGGCCCTCCAAGAAGCTACAAAGAGCCAATGCTTGGAAAACTCTCTCAAAGGTTGAAAGTGCCAAGTAGTCAGTGTTTAACAGAGAAAATAGCATCAACCTGAAAGAAAGAGAATGGTGGGCCTGTCACCGTTCATCGTGGTTGCTCAAGTAACTATTTCTCTCCCTGCCTCCTCTCACTGCTGCTGAAGCTTCGATGGAGGGTGCTTTCTCTGGAGACCACACCCCTTCCTCCCTACCCTCAAACACTTCTAGTTAGTAGTGTGTCCTGCTTTTGTGGAAAACGGAGGTATTTAAATAAAGATAAGAAAATCTTAACCCAAACTGAAGAAATGTCGTAAGAATGAGGTGAGAGATATATAAGGAGCTTGTACCTAGGTAAAAAGAAGGTAAAAGGAGACATTTGATAGGTATTATTTGGGAAGATGGGAAGATAATTCCATGTTTATAGTTTAATGAGTTGAGATTCTTCAATCAAACAAGTAAACATATATGATTTAATTTTATTATCATTTTGCTCCATATAACAAAACTTAGAGTTAAGTGTTCCAAACTCTGATCTTGCAGATAAGTAAAATGAGGTTTCATGAAATCAAGTGACTTGCCCAAGAGCGCCAAGATAGCAAGATGCAGATGAAGGACAGAGGTCTTCTTGTTCTTGACTTTGAAGCCTGTGCCCCTTCTCACCCACTGTACTGTTACATACACCATGCTGTTAAATTGGTCTCATGGCAGTGGTGAGTTTCGAGTTTAAAATGAGTAACTATTAATGATATTACAATTCCACATAGATCAGTCACCTAAAATTGCAAAGAGTAGGATGATGCAAATAATTGGCTAACTCTGAAGGCATAATAGTTCCGATTTGGACGTTAGATTCTGCTAAGACTACAGAAAGAACTATGCTACTCCCCTATGTGTTCTTTATCCCATCACTCTGGATTATTTTAACCATGCCATATTATTTTTGTATTGTCTATTTTCCTTCATCGCCCCCTTTAGAATGTCAGCTCAATGACCTTTTTGTCTTTTTTGCTGATGTTTCACGAGCAACCTAGAACCAGAGCTTGGCACTTAAGAGGCCCTCCTTAAATGTATTCTGAGTAAATGAATGAAAGAGGAAGTGATATGTAAGCTACCACCTAAATTCTACCCTGGAGTCAGAGGCAAAAAAGAAGGATAAAAAGGAGGAAGAAGAAGAGAACCTCAGTACAGCACCCATCTGGTTATTCAAGAGTCAGTGGTTGGCAACGTTGCATAAACATGTCATTATGGGCAGTGGTTGCCTTTATAATGGGTTTGGTGACACTTGCATAAAAAATCTGTGAAGTGGCCGGGCGCGGTGGCTCAAGCCTGTAATCCCAGCACTTTGGGAGGCCGAGACGGGCGGATCATGAGGTCAGGAGATCGAGACCATCCTGGCTAACACGGTGAAACCCCGTCTCTACTAAAAATACAAAAAAAAAAAAAAAAAAAAAAAATCTGTGAAGTGAGAGTTACCATAAGAACCCAGTTGCATCAAAATTCTTTTTCCAAAAGACTAATCAGGTGCTGAGCTGCTTTGTACCTGGCCTACAATTTCTAAGACTTTTGTCACTTATTTGGGTGGTTGGGGTCAAAGAGACTTAGACAAATAAGCATAACAGATATGCTGGTACGTCTGCCAGAAGTTTCTTTCTAGAGAAACCAATGATCTTCTTGGTGAGATAATTTATTCTTAAAGGGATTTGATGTTCATCCAGTAATGAAGATTTCTTGTTTGGGTGCAAGAGCATAAAAGGCTGGAGTGCAATGGTACAATCTCAGCTCACTGCAGCCTCTGCCTCCCAGGTTAAAGCAATTCTCCTGCCTCAGCCCCCCAAGTAGCTGGGATTACAGGCACCTGTCACCATGCCCGGCTAATTTTTGTATTTTTAGTAGAGATGGGATTTCTCCATGTTGGCCAGGCTGGTCTTGAACTCTTGACCTTAAGTGATCCACTTCCCTCATCCTCTCAAATTGCTGCAATTACAGGCATGAGCCACCATGCCAAGCCTGTCAGCCTAACTTCTATTACACGTATAGCTGAATTATATGGTGGGTGTAGGTAGGTGTGTGTGGCAGAGGGGATGTGTTTGTGTTCTGAGAGCTCAGAGTGAAAAGTTGCTGGACTCAGGTCATCATAAGATATCAAGGTCTGGGCCGGGCATGGTGGCTCACGCCTGTAATCCCAGCACTTTGGGAGGCTGAGGCGGGCGGATCATGAGGTCAGGAGATCGAGACCACAGTGAAACCCCCTCTCTACTAAAAAAAATACAAAAAAATTAGCCGGGCATGGTGGCAGGTGCCTGTAGTCCCAGCTACTTGGGAGGCTGAGGCAGGAGAATGGCATGAACCTGGGAGGCGGAGCTTGCAGTGAGTCACGATCTCGCCACTGCACTCCAGCCTGGGCGACAGAGTGAGACTCCATCTCAAACAAAACAATAAAAAAAAGATAGCAAGGTCCAAGCAGCCCTACTTTGAGATCCTTTCTTAGGGGATCCAACCCTGGTAATGCAACTAGGGGTATTTTTTGAATAAACTGAATGGCATTGGTAGAGTCGTTCATGAGTTCATATGAAATGCTTTGCAGAACCTCCCAGAAGATTGTGACAGGGTTTGAGGGATAAAGGCCAGTGAATCCTTACTGTTGTACTCAGTGCAAGTATGCAAGTAAATTTACCTAGGTGTTTGAATACATATAACTACTTTTCAAAACTCATCAATCCGTAGTCTGCTTAAAGGCAACATACATAATTGTAATAGTTTCCTGACAAACATAGTCACCTTCATTCTGTTGTTTTAGATGTAAAAGGAATTAACTAGATTAATTAATTAACTCCCCTGCCTTCTTCTCCAAGTGAGCATCATTGTCAATGTCCTGATGCTGGTCCAAGCTATCTTTTGGACATTGCATCCACTAACATGCATCCACTAACTGAGATGCCACTCATCCTGTCTGGTGTTCGGCCTTTGGTGTCACTTCTTGCTACCATCATTGGAGATGTCAGTGTTACCATTTGGTGGCTGGTCACAAAGCTCTCTGCTGCAGGGAGGTTCCTCGTTCTGACCCCAGGACACTTCAAGGACCCCCTTTCAGCTAAGTTCTACATGCTTCTAGGGACCAGAGAGATTGGGCCTTTCTCCCATGCTATTGCTGGCTGGGCAAAGGATGTCTTTGTTTGACTGCCTCAGGTGCTCTCTGACAAACTTTTCTCTGTTGCAACTACACCAGGGGATCCTGCATTGGGAGGGAAACTGTAGGACTTATTCCCTCTTTAGAGACCCCACCTAGGAAGATAATATGCTTTCTTTTTGCTCAGATTTTAAAGCGTTTCTGAGAGTTCTATTATTGTCTCCCATTTTGAGGCTAGTCAAGTCATATTTTGATTATACACAAAGGTGGATGCTTAAGATCACCTTTCAGGACTGAACTCTTGGCCAGGCATGGTGGCTCACACCTGTAATCCCAGCATTTTGGGAGGTCAAGGCAGGTGGATCACTTGAGGTCAGGAGTTCAAGAGCAGCCTGGCCAACATGGTGAAACCCCATCTCTACTAAAAATACAAAAATTAGCTGGTCATGGTGGTGGGCTCCTCTAGTGCCAGTTACCCAGGAGGCTGAGGCAGGAGAATTGCTTGAATCTGGGAGGCAAAGGCTGCAGTAAGCTGAGATTGTGCCACTGTACTCTAGCCTCAGTGACAGAGCAAGACTTCATCTCAAAAAAAAAAAAAAAAAAAAAATCCTGAGCTCCAATTACAACTGTTTCTCTTCCAGTCTTTCTCATCTTAGAAAAGAGCCCCCCATCCACCAGGGGAGTCATCTCCAGGTTCTGCCTTTTTCATCCACTGCCACATTTACTCCAACACCAATCCTGTCAACTCAGCTTCTGAAACACCATTCCACCACCTCCAGCATGGCCACCTAGCCACCACTGTTTTCTAGATGGTTCTGACAACAGCCTTCTATGTCTCTCCACATCTACTTTTGCTTCTACAATCCATTTTCCACAATGCGGACAGAGAAGCTTCATAAAAGTGTGAGTCTGAGCCCACTACTCTGTAGCTTAAAACCCTGATAATGGCTTTCCCTTGCACTTTGTGCAAAATGAAAACTTACATAGATTAAAGTGATTTAATTCTTTTCTAATAGAATCCTACTTCTCTTCTCATCCACCTTGCTCTGGCCACACAACCTTTCCTTAAGTTCCCAGACATGGGATGCTTTTCCCTACTTTGACCATGCTCTTCCCTCTCCCTGGTCTCACCCCTGCTGCCACGGCATGGCTGGCTTCTCAGCCTTCTTGTATTCATTGATGTATACCACTAGAACCTAGCACAGTTACTGGCACATAATAATACTAAAGGAAAAGCTTGCTGAATTAATGAATACTTGAAAAGAAACCAGTGCTGTGGAATGTCATTGTTAGGAGAGAGGACTCTGGGGCAGACTTTTCTGAATTCAGATCCCTTCCCAGTTGTGTGACTTGGGCAAGCCACTTACCCTCTCTGTGCTCAGGTTCTTCACTGATAAAGTGAGGGTCATAACTATACCAACCACATAGGGTAGTTTTGAGGATAAATATTTTAAATATACTGATATATATAAATATGCCTGGCACATAGCAAGCACTATGTGTTAGTGATTGATAGAAGAGGGGAGACAGATGCGAGACCATTGTCCATGTGGACCTAGAGAAGGTGAGTTGGAAGGTGGGGGAGAGATCTTGGCATGACATTGACAACCCCCCGGTGAGAGGTTGGCATCATGGGCTGTGGAGACCCAAAGGCTTCACACTGGGCAAAGAAGGGGACAGGATATAATAGGTAAATCAGAGAGACACCTTGGAAAGGAGAGCAATCTGTATTCTGTCTGAGAGAGGGTCTCCAGGAGGAGTATTATCAAATGAGAGCATCACCAACAACAAAACAGTCATTGCTGAATGTTGCCTGTGGCTTGCATGAAACTGTCTGTCATTGACAGGGACCAAACAGCTCCTGACTTGGGCAGCGATTTATGAAACTGACATTTTAGAATTTATTTTTCTCTGTGAAAAAATCCTGATCAGCAATCATGAGAGAGAAAAGGTACGCATGCTTGCAGACCTGTGGTTTGAAAATTACTTTTAATTCTCCTATTACTGTCTGCCACGAAAATACCTCAGTCTGACAAGATCAGAGCTACTGTCATCCTTTTACATTTAATTTTAATTTACACGAAATAATGTTCTTCCTGCTCCATTTCTTCCAATTCTTTTCTTCTCCTCCCCTGTTCATTTTTCCTTATCACTTCAAAGTTACTCCTTTCAGCAATGTCATCTCTTCTTGCTGTAATGTACCTCACCTTCATACAGCTAATAAAAGCATTATTTTCATTTCACATTTATGTCTTCTGTGGCTACATTTCTGAGCAGTAGAATTAAACTTAGAAAAAATAGTAAGCTGACTAATAGGAACGATTTCTCTTTTATTAACAATCACTGGCTGACATTATTTTGGAAACTTTTATTTTTGAATTTAATTTAGAAATTCAGGGAGCACTAGAAAACTCAGCAGTGTCTCTTATTTTTGCCTCCTTCTTCCCTTCCTTTTCCCTACCTGTCTTCCCTTTTTTCCTTTTCTATGCCTTTATAATATTCTATGCTTTTATAACATGAAAAAAGATATGTTTTATATTTGGGCTATGAGTTTGAACATTTTCTATACCTTGGATCTACTACTAATAGATTTACCATCAATTTTCTTTACAAAAATGTTTGCTGTGACAAAAGATTCTGCATTGGGGATTAACTTTAGCACAAGATTTCCGCTAATTGAGATACATATACAGTGCCCAACTTTAGGGGTAAGAATTTAGGTGTTTTTTTTTTTCAGGCCAGCAAGTATGCATTTACTAGTTAACACTTTTAGAGTCTGAATATAGTCCTGGATGAATCATGAACTTGGTCTAATTTGGTAATTCTTTATACTTTTATGTGCCTGCACCAGAGCTATGCATCTTATCATAATTTGTTTCCTTCATAATTGTTCTGCTTTGGAATATGGAAACACTCAGTGCTCTGATTTCTTCTTTCTGGTAAATTCAGTTCAGCTTCATCTCTCATTTCAACTCTAACCTCTTACCAAAGGTCACCACATTCATAATATCTTGTGTTGAAAGTTCTGAGAGACTTTACTTTTGCCAATTCATTTTCTCCCCCAAGAGATGAGGGCTACTATTCTTTTGAATTATTGCATCCATTTTAGAAAAGGAACTAATTATTTTTTATTTAACAAAGAATATCCTGTGACTGATAGAACTGGATTCATGTGAAAATGCGTTAAGAGGTGATAAGGAGATCATTTTCTTCAAGAAAATGTAGTTTCAAAAGTGATTTAAATGGGACATAAAGTACTCATGAATATGGTTGCTTTTATAACTAATGCAGATATCTTACTTCTATCACTGATATTCCTGAGTGTTTTATACTAGCAAATTCTCTGTAAATGTTTCTCAATATTAACAGTTTTCCAATCCTCACTTTTGTGCTGTTTCTTGGAAAATTTACATGGAGTTTTGAAATGTATGTGTGTACGTAGATATAGATCTCACGTTTTCTAAGATGATCTCATTGTTGGTGACCTTCATAGCTGTGTGTGAATGTGGCCTCTAAAGGATATGGTTTCACCAATACTTCTCTCCTTGCTGCATAAAGATCCATTTTTGTGCTCTGGCTTGCAATCCTTCCTTCAATTACAGGAAAAGCTTTGTTTCTTCCAGGGCACATGCTTTGCTGCACTGTTGGGAGTTTTATGACAATTATAAATTTACTTTTCAATTCTCTGCATTACAGATTCCATTTCAGTTCTGTAGAACTGGCTACAATTTTAAAAATATCATTATTCTGTGTATGCTACGCATCTCAGCAGAAATGGTTGGAAGATAACACTTTTCCATGTTACTGACTTGGGTGAACCTCATTGCTGCTATGGAAGGGGATCACAGCAAAGCAAAACACCCTCAACATTTTAGCAGAGAAGAGGGCTCTAGTTAGAAAACTTGGCTTGGAGTAGTAACAGTTACTGCCTCCATTGATTCATTGATCCTTAATTCAAAATCTTTAAACAAACATTTGTTAATTAAAAATCAGGACTTCTTGCTGGGACTTTTTTTTTTCCGTATCTGCTTAATTTTCTCTGAAGGAGCTTTTATCTTGTAACTTAAGGAGTATTTGTTGTTGTTGTTGTTTGGGCCATACTGTTTACATGGTGACCTTGTAGAGTTAGAATAGATTTCAGTTGTTGCTAAGAAAATGGACTAAGATGCCAGTCCATTGGGGTCTAGTTGTCACAGTCATAGACAGTTAACTGCAACACTCTTCCTTTTTGGCCTTCCAGTTTGTTAATGATCAATTTAATGTAGACACCAGCTTTTATCAATTTCTAAAGACATGTTGATCTGGGCTTGATGTTCTACCTAGTTATTCATGTCCTCCTTGCAATGAGAGGTTTCTGCTTCACTCCTGACTCCACAATCCTGGGATTCGGAAAAATATCTTCAAAACTACTGCCAACTTCTAGTTATATGTTATTGATAGAAACTTTTGAAACCTGATACAGGCTGCTGACATTTGTTTTCTATAGGCAAATTATCATTTCAGAATAATACACATCATCTAAAAAACATGTCATCATGAGATCTATAGTATCTCTAAAGTAAGTCCAGGAGCAGAGTTATCAGTGTGCACTGAAGCTTCCAGATAACTTGAGTAGTATGTTTTGTTGGTGCTTACAGATAATCCCATGCTTATTTTCAGGACTAAATAAAACTGATACCATCATGTGATATTTCATTCCTTTGCTCATGAAGGGATTAGTTAAGAGACCATTATTTCTGAAAAAAAAAAAAATACTTATATTAAAATACTCTGCCAATTCTCTAAAACTCTCTCTTCAATATTCTATTGCAGAAAATATCAAGTCACCTAGCTTCAGCTCTGCTTGTCTTTTATTTGTTCTGGCTAACCGCTGTGTTCCCCTTATTCCTTTGAGAGGGAAACATACTGATATATATGTAGTGTAAAATGAATATGGTGAATCTAGAGGGGCATCTAATGACCAAGGCATATCAGCAGGTGATATTTGGCCCATAGTCCCAAACTTCTGATGCTGTTAGGACCCATGATCTACTAGAACACAATTTCCCATGAGAATGATGCTTCTCAGACTTTTAATGGGCAATGGATCACCCATGGACCTTGTGAAAGTTGCAGATTCTTATTTAATAGTCCTGGGGTGGGGACTCAGATTCTACATTGCTACAAGTTCAAGGCCTAGAGGAGAAGAACATTTTTTTGTTTTAAATATAGGCCCTATACTGCTATGAGTTCTAGATAAAATGGACGTTTTTGATGTCCATGCAGAGAAATTGAGACCAATGAGAAGGCCTTACTGCTGAGTGGACCCACTCCAAATTCTCAGCACAGAATTCTGACAGCATTAAATTCTTTATTCTGAAAAGCACTGAACTTGTGCAGGGCCTGAAAGTATTTGACAATTTCTCCAGTCCTGTGGAAATGTAGAGACAGCTTGGATGGAGAAGGGAAGCAGAGTACTTGGAGGCAGAAGGACTGGGTTTGAGCCCAGCTTTGCCTCCGCTTGGCTTCATAGGCTTGAATAAGTCATAGACCCTCTTTCAGTTTCCATTTCCTTGTGTATAAATTAGTGATAATAGTAAAATACAACTTTATAGATTTGCTTTGATTTCAAATGTGAGAATTATGTAACAGTGTTTTGTAAATGTCAAGTGCTACACAAATATGAGTTGAGGGGCCCATAGCCTGCTATGATGATTTACACTCACATCGGTACACCAGTGTCGCCTAAACTCCTCCACCGTTTTGTTGTTTGTTAGCAATGAACATTCTGACTGAGAATGTAGGTATTTTATTGTTTCCTCTGGATGTCATTTGTATACATAGTCATTAGGTATAATTCTGCAGTCAAAAAACCCCCAAATACTATTTTTTTTTCCCTTAAAACACCAGCATTGTCATATCTATCCCAGTATATTTTGGGGAAAGGGGGAGGGATGGCTAGCTGTATGAGAGATATTTTAGGACTCTGAGAGATCTAACTAGTGTTGTGTGGTGGTCATAGATATCCTGATGTATCCACAACTTCTGAGAATTGCTTGATCAACGTGGAGGTAAAGTTGGTCTGAGGAGAACATGCTATCCTTATCACCTAGGGAAGAAGTTGGCCTACAGGCAGCTTGCATTTTAATTGATTTTTTGATGGGCATTACTTTATTAAATCCTATGCAAAATGCCCCATGACATCTGTCAGTGATAAGTGATAAAAAAGACATTAAATGTTTGGTGAACGCTTAAGAATTCTTTATCAGCAGGCATTGACTGAATACCCTCTGGATAATGATGATAATACTTGGCATTTATAACTTGCAAGATATTCCCACAATTCTATTTATGGTACAGTTTCCATTGAATCACTTCCCTTTTCTGACATAAAAACCCATCCTCATGGGGCTTGGATTTTTTTATGCATATTATAGACTGCAGCAAAGCTTTTATTTTAGGGAGAAAAAAATATATCAAAATATACATCATTGCAAAACTAAAGTGCCCAGTAGCTGCTTTGCCATTTGCCTGGTTTGATGTAGGCCCATTTTCTGCTGCTTTTCTTTCCAGACCTTCTCTGATTTTTCCTCCAGTCTTGGCTGTGTCTTTTCATGCCTGTCATTTCTCTTCTATAATTAGAATACACTGGGGATTTGTCATTAAAGTTTAAGTTATATGAAGCATCCATGGTCTTTCATTTAAGGTACTGTTTGGAACAAGGTAGATGACACTTTCCATGGACATCTGGCTTACAGGGTCTTCCCATTGCAAATGAGGCCCCACTGGAATTATTGGACTCATCACTCGGCTGGCCAGACTTATGGTTGAACAGGTGGCTCCTGGGTGAGAATCCATTCACTCGCAGGTGCTTCTGAAGTGCCTGTTTTGTCTCAGACTCCTGTGGTGGTTGCATTCATTGGAAGACTAGTTCAAAATAAGGGGGAAAAGGCCAATAAGAATTTCTGAAAATTCCAAGTTGAGGAATATGTAGAGAAAATGGAAATTTATTTGTCAAAAATATATGGAACATATTGTATCTGATGTAAATCTGCATCTACACATGAGGAAGTTAGAAAGAAAGAGAAATGAAATAACCTGCTATTAATAAACAGAACTTTTCTAAATGTTTGCTGCTTGTATTCAATCATTTGTGTATAATAGAATTTATGTTTAATCACACCCAAAGCCTTGCCAAGTAGGTCCCACAGGAATTTCTCTAATGAATACATAAGCAACTCTTGTAGTGAGCATAGTAATTGCTTATATGCAAATGATTTTAAGTACTTGAACAGTTTGACTTAAGAAGGATAAACATTATGTCTGTAATCTTGTGTATGATATTCATTTGCTTAGCAAGCCATTTTCTGATGGATTATATAAAAGCAAACTTTATAATCAACTGAATACAAATTATCCTGAGTTTGGAAAAACAGATTAATGAGGTTTTATGATCTTGAGTTCCAGACCTCTCCACCATCTGATTCAATATGGGACAGTAACATAGCATGAGTTGATACAAATGACTTGTAATTTACATTGATGTTTTAGTCTTTATTTTTTTTCCTATTATCTTTTCTGTGAATCCCTAGGTAATTTTGAAAAATAGAATTTGTATTAGCATTATGGAATTAGATCATCGGGCAACTCGGTTTACCGGTATTAGTGATAGCACCTTCTCCCTTCACGCCGTTTGTGTGAATAGGTCTTCTAGTACATTTGTCAACCAAAGGCAACCTTGGCGATACTTCTCTTGGATCTCAAGGTATCACCTATCTATTTTAGGTGTTAATTTTTTTTTCTTTTTTTTGAGACAGAGTCTCGCTCTGTTGCCCAGGCTGGAGTGCAGTGGCACAGTCTCGGCTCACTGCAAGCTCCGCCTCCCGGGTTCACGCCATTCTTCTGCCTCAGCCTCCCCAGTAGCTGGGACTACAGGCACCCACCACCACGCCTGGCTAATTTTTTGTGTTTTTAGTAGAGATGGGGTTTCACTGTGTTAGCCAGGATGGTCTCAATATCCTGACCTCGCGATCCTCCCACCTCGGCCTCCCAAAGTGCTGGGATTACAGGTGTGAGCCGCTGCGCCTGGCGGTGTTAATTCTTAAATATGAAAAAGTATAATCATAATGTCTCAGAGTTGTCAGGACCTTTGAGCTTAGCAGAAATTATACTTTCCAGAAAATCTTTTGTTCAGGTGATAAAATAATTTATTATTAGAGGCAAAAAGCATATAACTAATTTTGAACCACACATATATGGGTCCCTGTACCTGAGAAACAGGACTTTGATTCTGATCACCGAGTCACCAATTGATATAAGAGAAAGAAAAAGAGAGCTCCCTTCAAAATCCATCGGAAGTTTTTTTCAGAATCTGTCCAAAACTCCCCTAATCAGAATTTTGCTTTCTGTTTATTCATTTTTACAGACATGTGACCTTTTGGATCCTAGATTTGAGAAAAATTTCCTGTGAATGTATTTGCCAGGATATACCCTCTATGTGTTCATGTGTTCTCATCATTTAGCTCACTTACAAGTAAGAACATGTGGTATTTGGTTTTCTATTCCTGCATTAGTTTGCTAAGGATAATGGGCTCCATGTCCAAGGCTCCACATCCCTTCAAAGGATATGATCACATTATTTTTTTATGGTTGTATAGTATTCCATGGTGCATACGTACGTACCACATTTTCTTTATCCACTCTGCCACTGATGAGTATTTAGGTTGATTCCATGCTTTTGCTCTTGTGAATAGTGCTGCAATGAACATATTCATGCATGTGTCTTTATGACAGAAAAATTTCTATTCCTTTGCGATATACCCAGGAATGGGATTGCTGGGTCAAATGGTATTTCTGGTTTTAGGTCTTTGAGGAATTGTCACACTGTCTTCTGCAATGGTTGAACTAATTTACACTCTCAACAACAGTGTATAAGCATTCCGTTTGCTCTGCAACCTCACCAGACATCTGTAATTTTTGGACTTTTTACTAATACCCATTTTGACTAGTGTGAGGTGGTATCTCATCGTGGTTTTGATTCACATTTCTCTAATGATCAGTAATGTTGAGCTGTTTATCATATACTCATTGGACACATGTATGTCTTCTTTTGAAAAGTGTCTGTGCATGTCCTTTGACCACTTTTTAATGGGGTTTGACAAATATTTATTATCTACTATCTGGTGAATACAGTGCAAGATGCTGTAGATATGATGATGAACAAATTATTATCATTGCTGCCTTCATGTTGGTTATGGTCCGGTAATAAAAACAGACATTAATCAACTAATTACACAAATATATAATTAAAATGAGATAATAGTATAGGAAATGTATAGAATGTTATGGCAGACTATTTGAGGAGGATCTTGTGTAGGTTTGGATTATTTGGGGTCTAGAGAAGGCTTCCCAGGAGAAGAGGGAAAGCAGAGCAATGCAGAAATGGAACAGTACATACAAAGGACTTGAGATGAACAGAACCATGAAGTTTAAGTGTACTGGAAGCACACACAGGGAGGTTAAGTGGAGGCCAGAATGAGCAAAATGTCTATGGTTTTATTAAAGACCATTTTTGAAAGAGAGTGGCATGATCAAATTTTCATTTTAAAGTAACATTTTGGCTGCAGTACAGAGATCAGAGTAGACGTGGGTGTTATGGACTGAACTGTGTCCACACACAATTCATATGCTGAGACCCCAAACCCCAATGTGACTATTTGGAGGTAGGGACTATATGATGGTAATACAAGTTAAGTGAAGTCATAGGTAGGGTCTTAATCTGATGGGACTTGTGCCTGTTTAAGAAGAGGAAGAAACACCAGCATGTGAGATTGTGAGATCTTTCTTTCTCTCCCTTTCCCTCTTTCCCTATCCTGCACCTGCAATGTGCACATAGAATAGGCCATGTGAGGACACAGAAATAAGGTGGCTGTTTGCAAGCCAAGAAGAGAGGCCTGACTAGAAACCAAGCTTGCTGGCACCTTGATCTTGGACTTCTAGGCTCCAGAGCTGTGAGAAAATGAATTTCTGTGGTTTAAGCCGCCCCGTCTGTGGTATTTAGTTACGGTAGCCTGAGAAGACTGATATAGGAAACTGCAATGGATATGGGAGTTCTGGGTAAGGGACCACAGCAGTAGTTCAGGTACGAGATGGTGGTAGTACGTATGACAGTGGAAATGGCAGAGAAAGGGAAACATTTACAAAATTGGGAGCCTTTTTGTATTTGTAGAATTAACAGGATTTGGTGTTGGAGTCCATATATAAGGTGAGAGAAAGAGGGATTAAACTTTGTAACTTAAACTAGTGTGACCTGCACAACTAGATGTATGGCTTGCTCACTTTAGAAGTCACAAGAGGAGGATCAGGTTGGGGCCATAACCCATAAGTTCAGATTCTCTCACATGAACTTTTGGATGCCTTTGGATATGACAAAGGGACAGATGGGACTAGAGCTTGAAGAGAGAAATATTAAACAATGATCACAGAATCTGTTACTACGTGACTTCTCGGGATGTTTGATATGTGTAAATATATTATTGTGAATGTGACTCTCTCATACAAGCTTATGGTTTCTTGCAGGTTTCTAAACATTGACCTCTTTTCTGAATGGAGAATCCCCCAGGGCTAGTATTCTGTAGAATATATTTGGTAAATGCTTGTCTATAAGTGTATTTTTAATCATTCTCTTTCCCTGCTGCTTGATATCAGTAGCTTTTGATTTTATTTAATAAGACGTATTTTGGGCACATGATGGCCAGTGGATTCTCAAGTCGTGGGAATGAAACGGAGAAGGATTTAAGACAGGAACTTTACATTTTCTCAGAGTTCCGCAGTGAGCACTGCCAAGATCTTTTAGAGTGCCTGGTGGTAGCAGAGCTGAAGGCCCAGTGTAGAGCTGGAATAGCCCCTGCCTTCCAGGCCACTCCTAGATACTGTACTGAGAGAGAGAGTGATTAAATACCACCACCATCCTCAAGTGCTTGTCCCTTTATATAATTGTTGACTATTTTTCAGAGCTATACCATTCCTGAGGTTGAATCTATCTTAAAAACTTAAAACATGTATGTCTTTTTTACATTGGCCTATACCAAGTTTTCGAAGTTATTATCTAGAGGTTCAAGTCAATGGAGTTGTATGGGCTTAGAATTTAGATAAATAGAATTTAATAAGTTGTAACTCTACTTCGTGTTTCTGGCAAATATATCATACTGTGAGCAACTTTCTACAACTGACTTTTTCATTCAGCTTATATTCTGGAAATTTATTCATCTAACTACATGTAAATTTACCTATTTTTAAGCTACTGCATAATATTCTATGGTATAACCATGTCAAAATATGTTTAGACATTTAATTATATTCAACTAGACTTAAAAAAAAAAGAAACACCATATATACCAGGTAAATTATTAGCAAATACAGGAAGAGGAAGATCAAATACAAGAATTAAATAATTCTGCCTGCTCTTTGCCCAAAAGCTTACATGAGCTACAAAAAGTTTACTTTAGGGGGCGGAGCAAGATGGCCGAATAGGAACAGCTCCAGTCTCCAACTCCCAGCGCGAGCGACACAGAAGACTGGTGATTTCTGCATTTTCAACTGAGGTACTGGGGTCATCTCACTAGGGAGTGCCGGACAATCGGTGCTGGTCAGCTGCTGCAGCCTGACCAGCGAGAGCTGAAGCAGGGCGGGGCATCCCCTCACCTGGGAAGTGCAAGGGGGAAGGGAATCCCTTTTCCTAGCCAGGGGAACTGAGACACACAACACCTGGAAAATCGGGTAACTCCCACCCCAATACTGCGCTTTAAGCAAATGGGCACACCAGAAGAATACATCCCTCACCTGGCCGGGAGGGTCCCACGCCCATGGAGCCTCCCTCATTGTTAACACAGCAGTCTGCAGTGATCTAACCGCAAGGCAGCAGCGAGGCTGGGGGAGGGGCGCCCGCCATTGCTGAGGCTTAAGTAGGTAAAGAAAGCCGCTGGGAAGCTCGAACTGGGTGGAGCTCACAGCAGCTCAAGGAAACCTGCCTGTCTTGATAGACTCCACCTCTCGGGGCAGGGCTCAGCTAAAAAAACAACAGGGGAAGCAGCAAAGGCCTGAGCGGACACGAACGACTCTGTCTGACAGCTTTGAAGAGAGCAGTGGATCTCCCAACACGGAGGTTGAGATCTGAGAACGGACAGACTGCCTGCTCAAGTGGGTCACTGACCACTGAGTAGCCTCACTGGGAGACATCCCCCACTAGGGGCAGTCTGACACCCCACACCTCACAGGGTGAAGTACACCCCTGAGAGGAAGCTTCCAAAGTAAGAATCAGACAGGTACACTCGCTGTTCAGCAATATTCTATCTTCTGCAACCTCTGCTGCTGATACCCAGGCAAACAGGGTCTGGAGTGGACCTCAAGCAATCTCCAACAGACCTATAGCTGAGGGTCCTGACTGTCAGAAGGAAAACTATCAAACAGGAAGGACACCTATACCAAAACCCCATCAGTACGTCACCATCATCAAAGACCAGAGACAGATAAAACCACAAAGATGGGGAAAAAGCAGGGCAGAAAAGCTGGAAATTCAAAAAATAAGAGCGCATCTCCCCCTGCAAAGGAGCACAGCCCATCGCCAGCAACGGATCGAAGCTGGTCAGAGAATGACTTTGATGAGATGAGAGAAGAAGGCTTCAGTCCATCAAACTTCTCAGAGCTAAAGGAGGAATTACGTACCCAGCGCAAAGAAACTAAAAATCTTGAAAAAAGAGTGGAAGAATTGACAGCTAGACTAATTAATGCAGAGAAGGTCATAAACGAAATGACAGAGATGAAAAGCATGACACGAGAAATACGTGACAAATGCACAAGCTTCAGTAACCGACTCGATCAACTGGAAGAAAGAGTATCAGCGATTGAGGATCAAATGAATGAAATGAAGCGAGAAGAGAAACCAAAAGAAAAAAGAAGAAAAAGAAATGAACAAAGCCTGCAAGAAGTATGGGATTATGTAAAAAGACCAAATCTACGTCTGATTGGGGTGCCTGAAAGTGAGGGGGAAAATGGATCCAAGTTGGAAAACACTCTTCAGGATATCATCCAGGAGAACTTCCCCAACCTAGTAGGGCAGGCCAACATTCAAATTCAGGAAATACAGAGAACACCACAAAGATACTCCTCGAGAAGAGTAACCCCAAGACACATAATTGCCAGATTCACCAAAGTTGAAATGAAGGAAACAATCTTAAGGGCAGCCAGAGAGAAAGGTCGGGTTACCCACAAAGGGAAGCCCATCAGACTAACAGCAGACCTCTCGGCAGAAACTCTCCAAGCCAGAAGAGAGTGGGGGCCAATATTCAACGTTCTTAAAGAAAAGAATTTTAAATCCAGAATTTCATATCCAGCCAAACTAAGTTTCATAAGTGAAGGAGAAATAAAATCCTTTACAGATAAGCAAATGCTTAGAGATTTTGTCACCACCAGGCCTGCCTTACAAGAGACCCTGAAGGAAGCCCTAAACATGGAAAGGAACAACCGCTACCAGCCATTGCAAAAACATGCCAAAATGTAAAGACCATCGAGGCTAGGAAGAAACTGCATCAACTAACGAGCAAAATAACCAGTTAATATCATAATGGCAGGATCAAGTTCACACATAACAATATTAACCTTAAATGTAAATGGACTAAATGCTCCAATTAAAAGGCACAGACTGGCAAACTGGATAAAGAGTCAAGACCCATCAGTCTGCTGTATTCAGGAGACCCATCTCACATGCAGAGACATACATAGGCTCAAAATAAAGGGATGGAGGAAGATCTACCAAGCAAATGGAGAACAAAAAAAAGCAGGGGTTGCAATCCTAGTCTCTGATAAAACAGACTTTAAACCATCAAAGATCAAAAGAGACAAAGAAGGCCATTACATAATGGTAAAGGGATCAATTCAACAGGAAGAGCTAACTCTCCTAAATATATATGCACCCAATACAGGAGCACCCAGATTCATAAAGCAAGTCCTTAGAGACTTACAAAGAGACTTAGACTCCCATACAATAATAATGGGAGACTTCAACACTCCACTGTCAACATTAGACAGATCAACGAGACAGAAAGTTAACAAGGATATCCAGGAATTGAACTCATCTCTGCACCAAGTGGACCTAATAGACATCTATAGAACTCTCCACCCCAAATCAACAGAATATACATTCTTCTCAGCACCACATCACACTTATTCCAAAATTGACCACATAATTGGAAGTAAAGCACTCCTCAGCAAATGTAAAAGAACAGAAATTATAACAAACTGTCTCTCAGACCACAGTGCAATCAAACTAGAACTCAGGACTAAGAAACTCAATCAAAACCGCTCAACTACATGGAAACTGAACAACCTGCTCCTGAATGACTACTGGGTACATAACGAAATGAAGGCAGAAATAAAGATGTTCTTTGAAACCAATGAGAACAAAGATACAACATACGAGAATCTCTGGGACACATTTAAAGCAGTGTGTAGAGGGAAATTTATAGCACTAAATGCCCACAAGAGAAAGCAGGAAAGATCTAAAATTGACACTCTAACATCACAATTAAAAGAACTAGAGAGGCAAGAGCAAACACATTCAAAAGCTAGCAGAAGGCAAGAAATAACTAAGATCAGAGCAGATCTATCTATCTCCTGAAGGATCTATCTATCTCCTGAAGGAGATAGAGACACAAAAAACCTCCAAAAAATCAATGAATCCAGGAGTTGGTTTTTTGAAAAGATCAACAAAATTGACAGACCGCTAGCAAGACTAATAAAGAACAAAAGAGAGAGGAATCAAATAGATGCAATAAAAAATGACAAAGGGAATATCACCACCGACCCCACAGAAATACAAACTACCATCAGAGAATACTATAAACACCTCTACGCAAATCAACTAGAAAATCTAGAAGAAATGGATAATTTCCTGGACACTTACACTCTCCCAAGACTAAACCAGGAAGAAGTTGAATCCCTGAATAGACCAATAGCAGGCTCTGAAATTGAGGCAACAATTAATAGCCTACCCACCAAAAAAAGTCCAGGACCAGATGGATTCACACCTGAATTCTACCAGAGGTACAAGGAGGAGCTGGTACCATTCCTTCTGAAACTATTCCAATCAATAGAAAAAGAGGGAATCCTCCCTAACTCATTTTATGAGGCCAACATCATCCTGACACCAAAGCCTGGCAGAGACACAACAAAAAAAGAGAATTTTAGACCAATATCCCTGATGAACATCGATGCAAAAATTCTCAATAAAATACTGGCAAACCGGATTCAGCAGCACATCAAAAAGCTTATCCACCATGATCAAGTGGGCTTCATCCCTGGGATGCAAGGCTGGTTCAACATTCGCAAATCAATAAACATAATCCAGCATATAAACAGAACCAAAGTCAAGAACCACATGATTATCTCAATAGATGCAGAAAAGGCTTTTGACAAAATTCAACAGCCCTTCATGCTAAAAACGCTCAATAAATTCGGTATTGATGGAACGTACCTCAAAATAATAGGAGCTATTTATGACAAACCCACAGCTAATATCATACTGAATGGGCAAAAACTGGAAAAATTCCCTTTGAAAACTGGCACAAGACAGGGATGCCCTCTCTCACCACTCCTATTCAACATAGTGTTGGAAGTTCTGGCTAGGGCAATCAGGCAAGAGAAAGAAATCAAGGGTATTCAGTTAGGAAAAGAAGAAGTCAAATTGTCCCTGTTTGCAGATGACATGATTGTATATTTAGAAAACCCCATTGTCTCAGCCCAAAATCTCCTTAAGCTGATAAGCAACTTCAGCAAAGTCTCAGGATACAAAATTAATGTGCAAAAATCACAAGCATTCTTATACACCAGTAACAGACAAACAGAGAGCCAAATCAGGAATGAACTTCCATTCACAATTGCTTCAAAGAGAATAAAGTACCTAGGAATCCAACTTACAAGGGATGTAAAGGACCTCTTCAAGGAGAACTACAAACCACTGCTCAGTGAAATCAAAGAGGACACAAACAAATGGAAGAACATACCATGCTCATGGATAGGAAGAATCAATATCGTGAAAATGGCCATACTGCCCAAGGTTATTTATAGATTCCATGCCATCCCCATCAAGCTACCAATAAGTTTCTTCACAGAATTGGAAAAAGCTGCTTTAAAGTTCATATGGAACCAAAAAAGAGCCCGCATTGCCAAGACAATCCTAAGTCAAAAGGACAAAGCTGGAGGCGTCACGCTACCTGACTTCAAACTATACTACAAGGCTACAGTAACCAAAACAGCATGGTACTGGTACCAAAACAGAGCTATAGACCAATGGAACAGGACAGAGTCCTCAGAAATAATACCACACATCTACAGCCATCTGATTTTTGACAAACCTGAGAGAAACAAGAAATGGGGAAAGGATTCCCTATTTAATAAATGGTGCTGGGAAAATTGGCTAGCCATAAGTAGAAAGCTGAAACTGGATCCTTTCCTTACTCCTTATATGAAGATTAATTCAAGATGGATTAGAGACTTAAATGTTAGACCTAATACCATAAAAACCCTAGAAGAAAATCTAGGTAGTACCATAGGCATGGGCAAGGACTTCATGTCTAAAACACCAAAAGCAATGGCAGCAAAAGCCAAAATTGACAAATGGGATCTAATTAAACTAAAGAGCTTCTGCACAGCAAAAGAAACTACCATCAGAGTGAACAGGCAACCTACAGAATGGGAGAAAATTTTTGCAACCTACTCATCTGACAAAGGGCTAATATCCAGAATCTACAAAGAACTCAAACAAATATACAAGATAAAAACAAACAACCCCATCAAAAAGTGGGCAAAGGATATGAACAGACATTTCTCAAAAGAAGACATTCATACAGCCAACAGACACATGAAAAAATGCTCATCATCACTCGCCATCAGAGAAATGCAAATCAAAACCACAATGAGATACCATCTCACACCAGTTAGAATGGCAATCATTAAAAAATCAGGAAACAACAGTTGTTGGAGAGGATGTGGAGAAATAGGAACACTTTTACACTGTTGGTGGGATTGTAAACTAGTTCAACCATTATGGAAAACAGTATGGCAATTCCTCAAGGATCTAGAACTAGATGTACCATATGACCCAGCCATCCCACTACTGGGTATATACCCAAAGGATTATAAATTAGTCTACTACAAAGACACATGCACATGTATGTTTATTGCAGCACTATTCACAATAGCAAAGACTTGGAATCAACCCAAATGTCCATCTGTGACAGACTGGATTAAGAAAATGTGGCACATATACACCATGGAATACTATGCAGCCATAAAAAAGGATGAGTTTGCGTCCTTTGTAGGGACATGGATGCAGCTGGAAACCATCATTCTTAGCAAACTATCACAAGAAGAGAAAACCAAACACCGCATGTTCTCACTCATAGGTGGGAACTGAACAATGAGATCACTTGGACTCGGGAAGGGGAACATCACATACTGGGGCCTATCATGGGGAGGGGGGAGGGAGGAGGGATTGCATTGGGGAGTTATACATGATATAAATGATGAATTGATGGGTGCTGACGAGTTGATGGGTGCAGCACACCAACATGGCACAAATGTACATATGTAACAAACCTGCACGTTATGCACATGTACCCTAGAACTTAAAGTATAATATAAAAAAAAAAGTTTACTTTATTTGTATTAATTACCTCCTCTTAATGTTTATTTTTGAGAGAAAAATGACTGGATAAACAAATTTCCAGAAACTCTTTATGCTAAATTTTATTCCTAATGTCAAATCCTCCATGCCATTTTTCTTGTTGTTCCAAAAAAATATGATCTTTCATTTTTTTAATGCTTCCTCTCCACTCCAGTTAAATCACTTGGAAGCCTGCATTTGGGTTATTTGAGAGCCTATTAAGGCACACAGCCTCTGCGTTTGTGTCCCTTGCAGTGCCTTGCTCAAGGTGGTCCCACAGATGTTTTTGGTTGGATTTTGAGTTGAACTAGATTACTTATTCAGTACTGGCGATTGGGTGACCAATGTGTTCTTGAGCTTCATGTGTGTCGTTACCCTTCAGAGAGACAATTTTTCTTTTGAGTGAAGGGTTTGGAGGTTAATGGTTTAAACATTTCCCAAAATAGATCTATTTGTGATCCATGCCTTCTAATACCCCCTTCCACTGTGCTCTGCGCTGTGTACATGAAGTATGGCTGCAGAATAATTGCTAGATAGTTCGATCTGTTGAGCTCAATTATCAATTGCTACAAAGTAGAGAAAAGAAATTACATGAGCCATAGTTTTCATTATGAAATATTCATAGAAATGAAGTTCAACCTGTGTTACAATAAAATGTTAATAAGACTTTTAAGAAGGCAATTAAAGAAACATGTTTACTGCTGGGATAACTGAATTCAGATCTATTATTCTTCAATTTGGCAAAAAAGGGTAGTTTGGGGGTAATTTAAGTGTGAGATAGGTATATAGTTGCTTTTCTCCAGGAAAACTTCCATTGCTGTGAAGTTTCTACATGAATAATTTTAATTTTTTGAGATCTCCCTGTGGCAAAAATAAAACAATCAGAGGCATATTTATATACTTGCTTATACCTTTCCACTGTAATATGTTTAGTAGCAATTTAAATTACCTTAATTTAGGGAGGCTCGAATCCCCTAAGATCCTTTGCTGTCCATGTGAAGATCAGAGTCAAGGAAAAATGACACTGCTCAGAGCTTAGAAATTCTCAGGCAGAGACAGAAGTGGGAAGTCAAACTATCTGCCAAGAATTAATAAGCTAAAATAGGATGAGAGGAGTTCCTTCTTCCATTTCTTTTCATAGTCCTTCCTTCACTGACTCTAAGCGGCTGTGGAAAGTGTCAATGCCCTGCCACCGTGCATGGCAGGCCTAGCATCAGCTGAGCTCGTTGGCTTGTGAGCGCTGCCTTTGTCAGTTTCACTCTTGGCATCATGGAACCTGACCATCCTGGGTGTGAATGCTGCTGAGCTGCTCTTCTGAAATGTCAGAAGATATTATTGGTTGCCACTCTGGCATTTTATAACAATAGTAAGTTCCTTGACAGGCTATCTAGGCTCTAGCTTGGCCATTTACACTACAGGGGAGAAGGGACATTTCTTATATTGTGTGTGCATTTTTAGCTTTTTAAGGCAGAATTCTGGAATCAGTCTCTTTTTGTTGGAATTGCTAATGCCATAGCCTCAAATTATACAGTATGCATTGTATACTACTGTATAACACGCTGGTCACCATGACTTTGGATATAAATCATAGTAGGAAGCAAAGTCAGTATTATGTTGAATCCAAAGGAAGGAGATGAAGGCTACAGCATGAACACAGTAAGCCTGAGGTTAAAGAACCCAGGCTCTTCTGAGTTTTAATCTAGCATATTCTGAGCTTCTTAGATTAAATCTTTTTTCATTACCACATTCTTCTATAAATTACAGGCAAATGGAAGACAGATAATGTCCTCTCACTCTGGCATAAAACTACTGGCACTGAATTCTGAGTATTTTGGTCACACTGTGTATTCATCGGTATTATTCTTGTTGGTGATCGCAGCAACTGTGCAGATAATTGCAGTTATCATCTCGATATGATTCCTTCTGTGATTAAAAAGTTTTATATGTAAATGTAATTCTGGAGAGCACTGCCTTTAAACTTTATTATAAATTTTCAACACACAGTTATGCAAATCTAGGACTTCATAAATGTCACTTAATGGTAATGGTTGTCAGCTTTGTGAGAAGTTTTATCTTTATAGATGGACTGAAAGAACCTACAGAATTTTACATTTGTGGGAAATACAGTGTTGATGAAGTACCTAATTAGGAGGATGATCTTTTCTGAGAGAGAAACAAGTAAACCTTCTGTTTCTTCCTGCTTAAAAAGAACATCAGTGTTGCCTCATCTCTTCCTGAAGCCTTCCTCAGGATAGAGATGCCGTCTGAGTCACATGTCTCAGGGTGAGAAAGCCGTGGAGTGGAGATGCAGTTTTTTGTTATCCTAGTGAAATGAAATACCAGTTTTCTGGGATAAACTGTAAGTTCAGAGAAAATAGAATTTCCTGGCATGACAATTTTGGACATTCTTTGAGTGTTCATCAAAGAAGGCTGTGAATTGCTTCTGTCAGCATGACTGGCACAAGCTCTTAAAATTGTTGGCAGCTTGCAATTCTTTTTACTGACTTTGAAACACATTATCGACCATATAATGCATTAACTTTCATGTTAATGTAATAACAAAAATAAGTGATTGAATACAAAAAAACCTCATACTTAGAAATTAAACCTCAGAATGACCTATATTTATTGTCATTCAATGACCATTTGATTGTATTAGGGTTTGCACTTGGTTTCAGTTCTAAACAAGTTTTAAAATTTGAGGTGATCTCCAAGGTGTCTACGTAGTTGTACCGGTTTGGGCTAATACTGTTATTCATTTTGCTGGATAAATTGCTTATGACTTATGCTTTTACTCAGTGGCTGCTGTATTTCAAATTATGTTGTAAATTGTGTCTTAGTCAGATTGTTTCTATATTACAGCTAGCTGTGTTCTTATATGCTGCAAAATTGTTTGTATTCTAATAAAGTTCACTTGATTTATCATACTTTTACAAGCCAGGATCTCAGATGATAACATGTATTTATTATGGTGTTTAATGCTGCTTTCCACCTTTTGATTAAAGACTTATTTAGTCGAGTAAAATGGGGTTTGATTTAAATTCCAATTAACCTTTTACTTCCTCTGTGCTTTTTAAGTGCATAGTGTTATTGTACCTTGATAATAGAGTACAGTTTTATTCCTTAATTCACTGAAACCAACTATATTTATTAAGCCAGTTTGAGTCTCTGAACTCCAGTTTATACCGCTGGGATGACTAAACTAATCATTGTGAAATAAAATAAATGGTTCCCTTTATACAATTCTTAAACTTTATTTTCTGAAATTTTTGGAAATATGAATAAGCTATTTCTTAATAAAAGCTATTAAAACTATGAGTTACAGTTTTGCAAACTTGGATGAGCATCATATGAATCTAGCTTTTGACACTACCACCTACTCAAAAATATTTAATGCTTACCTTATAAGGTGCTTACCTTATATTCAATTTAATTTAATAAGACCTGGGCACTTGAGGCCATTGTAGTATGAAGTTGAATGGCATTTCCTAATTATGGAAAACTCACTACCTAGTAGGGAAGACAAGTACATGAATAATAAGTATATTACATGGTACGCTCTGATGAAGTAGTATATATGAAGTAGGGTGCAATGCTAAGAATGGAGAATCTGATCTGAGACAACAGGAGAAGGCTTTCTATGAGAGGCCGGGCATTTAAATTAGGTCTGAGTAAGAGTCTATCAGACACATGAAAGGATAGGGGATGAAATTCCAGGCAATAGAATAGCATAATCAGAGGCAGAGAGCAATGAAAGTATATCGTGGATTTGGAAAACTCTGAGTAGTCAGGAATAAATAGTTCATGGTATGTGTGTGGGAGGTGGCGAAGGTGGGTAGAAAGGTTGGTATAGGAAGGGTAGTATATTAAGATAAAAAGTTTGCATGGCCACATGGCTTTTTTAAAACTCTTATTTTAAGTTCAGGGTTACATGTGTAGGTTTGTTATGTAGGTAAACTTGTGTCATGTGGGTTTGTTGTACAGGTTATTTCATCGCCCAGATATTAAGCCTAGTACTCATTAGTTATTTTTCCTAATCCTCTCCTTCCTCTCTGCCTCCATCCTTCAACTGGCCCTAGTGTGTATTGTTCCTCTCTATGTACCCACGTGTTCTCATTATTTAGCTCCCATTTGTTAGTGGGAACATATGGTATTTGGTTTTCTGTTCGTGTGTTAGTTTCCTAAGGATAATGGCCTCCAGCATCATTCCTATCTCTGAAAAGACATGATCTTACTCTTTTCTGTGTCTGCATAGTATTCCATGGTGTGTATGTGCCATAATTTCTTTATCCAGTCTATCATTAATAAACATTTGAGTTGATTCCAGGTCTTTGCTAGTGTGGATAGTGCTGCAATGAACATATGTGTGCTTGTATCTTTATGATAGAATGATTTACATTCCTTTGGGTGATTTATATTCCTATGGGATATGAATTGGGAATGATTTATATTCCTTTGGGTGATTTATACCCAGTAATGGGATTGTTGGATTGAAAAGGTATTTCTGTCTTTACGTCTTTTAGGAATCACCACACTATCTTCTACAATGGTTGAACTAATTTACACTCCTACCAACAGTGTGTAACTGTTCCTTTTTCTCTGCAACCTTGCCAGCATCTGCTATTTTTTTGACTTTTTACTAATAGCCATTCTGACTGGTATGAGATGATATCTCATTGTGGTTTTGATTTTGCATTTTTCTAATGATTAGTAATGTTGAGCTTTTTTTATTATTATACTTTAAGTTCTGGGGTACATGTGCAGAATGTGCAGGTTTGTTACATAGACATACACGTGCCATGGTGGTCTGCTGCACCCATCAACCCGTCATCTACATTAGGTATTTCTCCTAATGCTCTCCCTCCCCTAACCCCCCACCCCCTGACAGGCCCCAGTGTGTGATGTTCCCGTCCCTGTGTCGATATGTTCTCATTGTTAAACTCCCACTTATGAATGAGAACATGCAGTGTTTGGTTTTCTGCTCTTGTGTTAGTTTGCTGAGAATGATGGTTTCCAGCTTCATCCATGTCCCTGCAAAGGATATGAGCTCATCCTTTTTTATGACTGCATAGTATTCCATGGTGTATATGTGCCACATTTTGTTTATCCAGTCTATCATTGATGGGCATTTGGGTTGGTTCCAAGTCTTTGCTATTGTGAACAGTGTCACAATAAACATACATGGGCATGTGTCTTTATAGTTGAATGATTTATAAACCTTTGGGTATATACCCAGCAATGGGATTGCTGGATCAAATGGTATTTCTAGTTTGAGATCCTTGAGGAATCACCACACTGTCTTCCACAACGGTTGAACTAATTTACATTCCCATCAACAGTGTAAAACATTCCTATTTCTCCACATCCTCTCCAGCATCTGTTGTTTCCTGACTTTTTAATGATATCCATTAACTGGCAAGATGGTATCTCATTATGGTTTTGATGTGCATTTCTCTAATGAGCAGTGATGATGAGCTTTTTTTTAAATATGTTTGTTGGCTGTGTAAATGTCTTCTTTTGAGAAGTGTCTGTTCATATCCTTTGCCCACTTTTTGATGGGGCGGTCTGTTTTTTTCTTGTAAATTTGTTTAAGTTCTTTGTAGATTCTGGATATTAGCCCTTTGTCAGATGGACAGATTGCAAAAATTTTCTCCCATTCTATATATTACTCTGATAATAGTTTCTTTTGTTGTGCAGAAGCTCTTTAGTTTAATTAGATCCCATTTGTCAATTTTGGCTTTTGTTGCCATTGCTTTTGGTGTTTTAGTCATGAAGTCTTTGACCGTGTCTGTGTCCTGAATGGTATTGCCTAGGTTTTGTTCTACAGTTTTTATAGTTTTAGGTCTTACATTTAAGTGTTTAATCCATCTTGAGTTAATTTTTGTATAAGGTGTAAGGAAGGGATCCAGTTTCAGCTTTCTGCATATGACTAGCCAGTTTTCCCAACACCATTTATTAAATAGGGAATTCTTTCCCCGTTGCTTGTTTTTGTCAGGTTTGTCAAATATCAGATGCTTGTAGATTTGTGGTGTTATTTCTGAGGCCTCTGTTCTGTTCCATTGGTCTATATATCTGTTTTGGTACTACCATTCTGTTTTTGTTACTGTAGCCTTGTAGTATAGTTTGAAGTCAGGTAGCATGATGCCTCCAGCTTTGTTCTTTTTGCTTAGGATTGTCTTGGCTATGCATGTTGCTTGGGATTGTCTTGGCTATGCAGGTTATCATATCAAATTTAAAGTAGTTTTTTCCAATTCTGTGAAGAAAGTCAGTGGTAGCCTGATGGGGGGATAGCATTGAATCTGTAAATTACTTTGGGCAGTATAGTCATTTTCGCAATATTGATTCTTCCTATCCATGAGCATGGATTTTTTTCCATTTGTTTGTGTCTTCTCTTATTTCCTTGAGCAGTGGTTTATACTTCTCCTCGAAGAGGTCCTTCATATCCCTTGTAAGTTGTATTCCTAGCTAATTTATTCTGCTTGTAGAAATTGTGAATGGGAGTTACTCATGATTTGGCTCTCTGTTATTGGTGTATAGGAATGTTTGTGACTTTTACACATTGATTTTGTTTCACGAGACTTCGCTGAAGTTGCTTATCGGCTGAAGGAGATTTTGGGCTGAGATGATGAGGGTTTTTTAAATACACAATCTTGTGTGTAAACAGAGACAATTTGACTTCCTCTTTTCATAATTGAATATGCTTTATTTCCTTCTCTTGCCTGATTGCCCTGGCCAGAACTTCCAATACTATGTTGAATAGGAATGATGAGAGAGGGCATCCTTGTCTTGTGCTGGTTTTCAAAGGGAATGCTTCCAGTTTTTGCCCATTCAGTATGATATTGGCTGAGGGTTTGTCATAAAGAGCTCTTATTATTTTGAGATACGTTCCGTTGATACCTAGTTTATTGAGAGTTTTTAGCATGAAGGGGTGTTGAATTTTGTCGAAAGCCTTTTATGCATCTATTGAGATAATCATGTGGTTTTTGTCATTGTTTCCGTTTATGTGATGGATTACATTTATTGATTTGCATATGTTGAACCAGTCCTGCATCCCATGGATGAAGCCAACTTGATTGTGGTGGATAAGCTTTTTGATGTGCTGCTGGATTCGGTTTGCCAGTATTTTATTGAGGATTTTCACATCGATGTTCATCGGGGATATCGGCCTGAAACTGCCTTTTTTGTTGTTGTTGTGTATGCTGGCCTCATAAAATGAGTTAGGTAGGATTCCATCTTTTTCTATTGATTGGAATAGTTTCAGAAGAAATGGTACCAGCTCCTCTTTGTAACTCTGATAGAATTCGGCTGTGAATCCATCTGGTCCTGGACTTATTTTGGTTGGTAGGCTATTAATTACTGCTTCAATTTCAGAACTTGTTATTGGTTTATTCAGGGATTTGACTTCTTCCTGGTTTAGGCTTGGGAGGGTGTATGTATCCAGGAATTTATCCATTTATTCTAGATTTTCTAGTTTACCTGCATAGAGGTGTTTATAGTATTCTCTGATGGTAGTTTGTATTTCTGTGGGATCAGTGGTGATATCCCCTGTATCATTTTTTATTGTGCCTATTTGATTCTTGTCTCTTCTTTATTATTCTGGCTAGCGGTCTATTTTGTTGATCTTTTCAAAAAACCAACTCCTGGACCCATTAATTTTTTCTTTTCATTTTTTTTTCTTTTCTTTTTCTTTTCTTTTCTTTTTTTTTTTTTTTTTTTTTTTGAGATGGAGTCTTGCTGTGTCACCCAGGCTGGAGTGTAGTGGCATGATCTTTGGAAAGTGCAGGCCCTGCCTCCTGAGTTCACACCATTCTCCTGCCTCAGCCTCCTGAGTAGATGGGACTACAGGCACCCACCACCATGCCCAGCTAATTTTTTGTATTTTTAGTAGAGAAGGGGTTTCACTGTGTTAGCCAGGATGGTCTTGATCTCCTGACCTCGTGATCCACCCACTTCGGCCTCCCAAAGGGATTCATTTATTTTTTTGAAGGGTTTTTCATGTCTCTATCTCCTTCAGTTCTTCTCTGATCTTAGTTGCTTCTTGTCTTCTGCTAGCGTTTGAATTTGTTTGCTATTGCTTCTCTAGTTCTTTTAATTGTGATGTTAGGGTGTCAATTTTAGATAGTTCCTGCTTTCTCTTATGGGCATTTAGTGCTATAAATTTCCCTCTACACTTTGCTTTAAGTGTGTCCCAGAGATTCTGGTACTTTATGTCTTTGTTCTCATTTGTTTCAAAGAATATCTTTATTTCTGCCTTAGTTTTGTTTTTTACCCAGTAGTCATTCAGGAGCAGTTTGTTCTGTTTCCATGTAGTTGTGCAGTTTTGAGTGAGTTTCTTAATCCTGAGTTCTAATTTGATTGCACTGTGGTCCAAGAGACTGTTTGTTATGATTTCCATTTTTTGCATTTGCTGAGGAGTGTTTTACTTCCAATTATGTGGTCAATTTTAGTAAAAGTGCGATGTGGTGCTGAGAAGAATGTATATTCTGTTGATTTGGGGTGGAGAGTTCTATAGATGTCTATTAGGTCCGCTTGGTCCAGAGCTGAGTTCAAGTCCTGGATATTCTTGTTAATTTTCTGTCTCATTGATCTGTCTAATATTGACAGTGGGGTGTTACAGTCTCCCACTGTTATTGTGTGGGAGTCTAAGTCTCTTTGTAGGTCGTTAAGAACTTGCTTTATGAATCTGGCTGCTCCTGTGTTGGGTGCATATATATTTAGGATAGTTAGCTCTTCTTGTTGCATTGATCGCTTTACCATTATGTAATGCCCTTCTTTGTCTCATTTGATCTTTGTTGGTTTAAAGCCTGTTTTAAACAGACACCCAACCCTACTTCGGCTTGCCTGCACCCATTGTTTAACCAGTCCCGATGAGATGAACTGGGTACTTCACTTCGAGATGCAGAAATCACTTATCTTCTGTGTCGATCTCGTTGAGAGCTGCAGACCGGAGCTGTTCCTATTTGGCCATCTTGCCAGCTACCTGAGCTTTTTTTTCATATGATTGCTGTCTGCATATACGTCTTCTTTTGAAAGGTATCTGTTTATGTCCTTTGCCCACTTTTTTAAAGGGGTTGTTTTTTCTTGAAAATTTAAGTTACTTATAGATGCTGATATTAGACTTTGTTGGATGCATAGTTTGCAAACATTTTCTCCCATTTGGTAGGCTGTCTGTTTACTCTATTGATAATTTCTTTTGCTGTGCAGAAGCTCTTTAGTTTAATTAGATCCCATTTGTCAATTTTCAGTTTTGTTGTAATTGTTTTTGGCATCTTCGTCTTGAAATCTTTGCCTGTGCCTATGACTTGAATGGTATAGTTTAGGTTGTCTTCCAGGATTTTTATAGTTTTGGGTTTTACATGTAAGCCTTTAATCCATCTTGAGTTAATTTTTGCATATGATATAAGGGAGTGGTCCAGTTTTAATCTGCATATGACTCTGCATATGACTAGCCAGTTATCCCAACACCATTTATTGAGTAGGAAATCCTTTCCCTATTACTTTTTTCATCAGGTTTGTTCAAGATCATATGGTTGTAAGTGTGTGGTCTTATTTCTGGGTTCTCTGTTCTGTTCCATTGGTCTATGTATCTTTTTGTGTACCACTACCATGCTGTTTTGGTTACCGTAGCTCTGTAAAATAGTTTGAAGTCAGGCAACGTGATACCTACAGCCTTGTTCTTTTTGCGTAGGATTGCCTTGGGGCTCTTTTTTGGTTTCATATGAATTTTAAAACAGTTTTTTTTCTAGCTCTGTGAAGAATCTTCATGGTAGTTTAATAGGAATAGCATTGAATCTATAAATTGCTTTGGGCACTATGGCCATTTTGATGATATTGATTCTTCCTGTACAGAGCATGGCATGTTTTCTCATTTGTTTATGTCATCTCTGATTCCTTTGAGCAGTGTTTTATAGTTTTCTTTGTAGATCTTTCCCCTCCATAGTTAGCTATATTCCTAGGTATTTTATTCTTTTTGTGACAATCATGAATGGGAGTTTGTTCCTAATTAGGCTCTTGGCTTGATTGTTGTTGGCATATAGGAGTGCCAGTGATTTTTTGCATGCTGATTTTATATCCCAAGACTTTGCCAAAGTTGTTTATCAGCTTAAGAAGCTTTTGGGATGATACTATGGGGTTTTCTAGATATAGGATCATGTCGTCTCCTAACAGGGATAGTTTAACTTCCTCTCTCCCATTTGGAGGTCCTTCATTTCTTTCTTTCGTCTGATTGTCCCAGCCAGGACTTCCAACACTATGTTGAATAGAAGTGGTAAGAGAGGGCATCCTTGTCTTACGTGAGTTTTCAAGGAGAATGCCTCCAGCTTTTGCCCATTCAGTATGATGTTGGCTGTGGGTTTGTCATAGATATCCCTTATTATTTTGAGGTTCCACATGATATTTTGATGCAGCCTAAAATGCTAAAATATTTAAATTATTTTTGAAGGGTCAAATAACACGCACAAAGGTACTTTTACTCCATTTCTGACACTCTTACTGTTACCCCTTCCCTAAACTACCTAGCAATGGGGTAAAGATCAAGATTGTAGGGGGCTGCGAGAGATGGAAAGGACATTAACCAATGTCCATTTTTGGCTTCCCTAGATATCTTGAACTACACAAATTATAAAGAATGAGCCAGAACAATCGCTTTAAGTTTATCCTTTACACTAATAGGGCTTAAAGGTGAGCACTTGCATTATGACTAAAACCATGCCTCACTAAGGATTTAACTGTAATTGGCACCAGGACTAAGGTCCCACATCTAGAGACTTCCTTGACTCTGTGGAGAGAGGTCAAGAGAAACTTCCAGATACCTACTCCTCCTTACCTCTAAACTCAGGTCATCACCCACGCTATCTACCTTCAATCTATCAGAACAAATCTTATGCCTTCCATCCATGATTTTTCAGACACTAAAAGAAGCCCCCAAACCAGCCATTCATCTCTAGCACTCCTGTAAGGCTTTGCATGACTATAGTTTCCCTTTTCCTGTCTATCTTCAACTCCTGAAATATTTCCATTGTGTTCCCCAGAAATCAGGGTCCTGCAACAGGAAATACTCCATATGTGACCACCTTCTTACAGAAACATTTAAATCACTTGTTTTGCTCTAATGGAAGCCTGTTTCTCCACACCTCTACTCTCTGAATCCTTAAAACATGACTTCCCCTTTAGCTCTTTCAACTATTGTTAGTTTTTATCTCACAGATCTCATACTCCCGGAACTTGGGTAGAGTTTTGTGTCATCAGCTTATGTTGTCATCTGCTTATTCACTCGCTGACATTTTATTGCTATCTCAACCTCTGAGTTGTTCACCTTCTTTCATGGATTTTTAATTTTTATTTTTTTAAGATGGAGTCTCACTCTGTCTGTCGCCCAGACTGGAGTGGGGAGGCGTGATCTCAGCTAACTTCAACCTCCGCCTCCCGAGTTCAAGTGATTTTCCTCCCACGGTCTCCCAAGTAGCTGGGATTACAGGCACACAACACCTCTTCCAGCAATTTTTTTTTTGTATTTTTAGTAGAGAAGTGGTTTCGCCGTGTTGGCCAGGCTTGTTTCGAACTCCTGACCTCAAGTGATCTGCCTACCTTGGCCTCCCAAAGTGCTAGGATTACAGGCGTGAGCCACTGTGCCTGGCCTTTCTTTCATAGATGTAAGCAACTAACTACCTGACACTTTTATCAACATCATTCCTGCCCTATTCAATTTTAATTTGATGATCCTTTCAACATTCTGTTCTCCAATGATCTTGTTCTTTACCTTATTTTATCTCTCACTTATATGATATTATTCTAAACCCTGTCCTTACCAATAATTACAGCCCAACCAACATATTAATTTTTGGCATTTTGCTCTCTGACTAGACTTGAATTCTATGGGCAATCATTATAGATGCTTCTTGTACACATGCTCCATTCTTTTGTTCCTCTCTTGCTTCATCGAACTTACTTGGATAAACCACAGCCCTGGTTAAAAGAGCTCTTTGTCTATTTCATGCCTGCTCTTGTTCACTGACTGGAGAGAAATACCTAAATGTGCTCAATGGTCACATTTTAAATTCATGGTCATGAACATCAAATGAGTTTTTAATGTTAGCTGGCAATCATAATGAACTTTCCTGGACTACTGTGGACTCCTATGCTTCTATTTCATGCTCTCTCCTCTTTCCTCAAACCTCTTAAGCCTTGCTCTCCATTTGCTATCTCAACTAATGATACTGGTCCCTATTTTACTAAGAAAGTGTAAGTACCCCTAAAAGAACTTCTGAGGACTCCCACAACTGCATCTACTGATCAAATAGCTTTTGCACTAATATTTGTTGCCTTCGTGCTTATATCTGGGCTCTGATCTAAAGCCAATCCTTCCACTTGTTTACCAGATTCCATTCTTGTTTCCCTGTTTTATTCTCTTTCCTCTTAGAACCTCAAAAGTGCACTTAGCAATTATCTACATTCTTTTATTTTTTTAAAAAGCAACTATATTGAGATATAATTTATATTCAATAAGTTGCAGATGTTTGAAATGCACAAACTGATTAGTTCTGGTATTGCAGACATCATGAAACCATTCCCATTATTTAAGATAATGAACTTACCCATCACTCTCAAAAGTTTCCTCATGTCCCACCGAAATCCTTCCCTTTTCCTCCCTACCCACTTTCCTATCTCTAGGTGACCACTGTTTTGTTTTCTGTTACTGCAAAGAATATTTCTTTTTCTAGAATTTTATATGAATGGAATAATACAATATATACTCTAGTTTATCTGGCTTTTTGAACTCAACATATTCATTGATGGTATGTATATGAATAGTTTATTCCTTTATATTGCTAAATAGTATTCCATGTGTAGCTACACCGAAATTTATTTATCCATTCATTTTGTCAATTTCTACAAAATGGATCAGTTCTAAGGAAATTGCCATGTTAAAAATACTAAAGTTTTTGACACATGAATATGGTTTAATTCTATTTATTTATGTTTTCTTTCATTGTCAGCAATGTTTTATAGTTTTGAAAGCATAGGTACTGCACATTTTTGTTAGTTTTATTCCTAAGTAGCTTGTATGTTTTGTGTTATAAATGGTATATTTTCAGGTACCAATTGTTCATTACTAGTATTTAAAGATAAAATTGATTTTTCATATTGATCTTGAACCCTGCATTCTTGCTGAACTCACATATTAGTTTTTTTTTTTTTTTTTTTTTTTATTATACTTTAAGTTCTAGGGTACATGTGCATAACGTGCAGGTTTGTTACATAGGTATACTTATGCCATGTTGGTGTGCTGCACCCATCAACTCGTCAGCACCCATCAATTCATCATTTATATCTTGTATAACTCCCCAATGCAAGCCCTCCCTCCTCCCCCCTCCCCCCTCCCCATGATAGGCCCCAGTGTGTGATGTTCCCCTTCCTGAGTCCAAGTGATCTCATTGTTCAGTTCCCACCTATGAGTGAGAACATGCGGTGTTTGGTTTTCTCTTCTTGTGATAGTTTGCTAAGAATGATGGTTTCCAGCTGCATCCATGTCCCTACAAAGGACGCAAACTCATCCTTTTTTATGGCTGCATAGTATTCCATGGTGTATATGTGCCACATTTTCTTAATCCAGTCTGTCACAGATGGACATTTGGGTTGATTCCAAGTCTTTGCTATTGTGAATAGTGCTGCAATAAACATACGTGTACATGTGTCTTTGTAGTAGAATAATTTGTAATCCTTTGGGTATATACCCAGTAGTGGGATGGCTGGGTCATATGGTACATCTAGTTCTAGATCCTTGAGGAATTGCCATACTGTTTTCCATAATGGTTGAACTAGTTTACAATCCCACCAACAGTGTAAAAGTGTTCCTATTTCTCCACATCCTCTCCAACACCTGTTGTTTCCTGACTTCTTAATGATTGCCATTCTAACTGGTGTGAGATGGTATCTCATTGTGGTTTTGATTTGCATTTCTCTGATGGCGAGTGATGATGAGCATTTTTTCATGTGTCTGTTGGCTGTATGAATATCTTCTTTTGAGAAATGTCTGTTCATATCCTTTCCCCACTTTTTGATGGGGTTGTTTGTTTTTTTCTCGTATATTTGTTTGAGTTCTTTGTAGATTCTGGATATTAGCCCTTTGTCAGATGAGTAGGTTGCAAAAATTTTCTCCCATTCTGTAGGTTGCCTGTTCACTCTGATGGTAGTTTCTTTTGCTGTGCAAAAGCTCTTTAGTTTAATTAGATCCCATTTGTCAATTTTTGCTTTTGCTGCCGTTGCTTTTGGTGTTTTAGACATGAAGTCCTTGCCCATGCCTATGTCCTGAATGGTACTACCTAGATTTTCTTCTAGGGTTTTTATGGTATTAGGTCTAACATTTAAGTCTCTAATCCATCTTGAATTAATCTTCGTATAAGGGGTTAGGAAAGGATCCAGTTTCAGCTTTCTACTTATGGCTAGCCAATTTTCCCAGCACCATTTATTAAATAGGGAATCCTTTCCCCATTTCTTGTTTCTCTCAGGTTTGTCAAAGATCAGATGGCTGTAGATGTGTGGTATTATTTCTGAGGACTCTGTTCTGTTCCATTGATCTATATCTCTGTTTTGGTACCAGTACCATGCTGTTTTGGTTACTGTAGCCTTGTAGTATAGTTTGAAGTCAGGTAGCGTGACGCCTCCAGCTTTGTCCTTTTGACTTAGGATTGTCTTGGCAATGCGGGCCCTTTTTTGGTTCCATATGAACTTTAAAGCAGCTTTTTCCAATTCTGTGAAGAAACTCATTGGTAGCTTGATGGGGATGGCATTGAATCTATAAATAACCTTGGGGAGTATGGCCATTTTCACGATATTGATTCTTCCTATCCATGAGCATGATATGTTCTTCCATTTGTTTGTGTCCTCTTTGATTTCACTGAGCAGTGGTTTGTAGTTCTCCTTGAAGAGGTCCTTTACATCCCTTGTAAGCTGGATTCCTAGGTATTTTATTCTCTTTGAAGCAATTGTGAATGGAAGTTCATTCCTGATTTGGCTCTCTGCTTGTCTGTTACTGGTGTATAAGAATGTTTGTGATTTTTGCACATTAATTTTGTATCCTGAGACTTTGCTGAAGTTGCTTATCAGCTTAAGGAGATTTTGGGCTGAGACGATGGGGTTTTCTAAATATACAATCATGTCATCTGCAAACAGGGACAATTTGACTTCTTCTTTTCCTAACTGGATACCCTTGATTTCTTTCTCTTGCCTGATTGCCCTAGCCAGAACTTCCAACACTATGTTGAATAGGAGTGGTGAGAGAGGGCATCCCTGTCTTGTGCCAGTTTTCAAAGGGAATTTTTCCAGTTTTTGCCCATTCAGTATGATATTAGCTGTGGGTTTGTCATAAATAGCTCTTATTATTTTGAGGTACGTTCCATCAATACCGAATTTATTGAGCGTTTTTAGCATGAAGGGCTGTTGAATTTTGTCAAAAGCCTTTTCTGCATCTATTGAGACAATCATGTGGTTCTTGTCTTTGGTTCTGTTTATATGCTGGATTACGTTTATTGATTTGCGAATGTTGAACCAGCCTTGCATCCCAGGGATGAAGCCCACTTGATCATGGTGGATAAGCTTTTTGATGTGCTGCTGAATCCGGTTTGCCAGTATTTTATTGAGAATTTTTGCATCAATGTTCATCAGGGATATTGGTCTAAAATTCTCTTTTTTTGATGTGTCTCTGCCAGGCTTTGGTATCAGGATGATGTTGGCCTCATAAAACGAGTTAGGGAGGATTCCCTCTTTTTCTATTGATTGGAATAGTTTCAGAAGGAATGGTACCAGCTCCTCCTTGTACCTCTGGTAGAATTCAGCTGTGAATCCATCTGGTCCTGGACTTTTTTTGGTGGGTAGGCTATTAATTGTTGCCTCAATTTCAGAGCCTACTATTGGTCTATTCAGGGATTCAACTTCTTCCTGGTTTAGCCTTGGGAGAGTGTAAGTGTCCAGGAATTTATCCATTTCTTCTAGATTTTCTAGTTGATTTGCGTAGAGGCGTTTATAGTATTCTCTGATGGTAGTTTGTATTTCTCTGGGGTCAGTGGTGATATCCCCTTTATCATTTTTTATTGCATCTATTTGATTCCTCTCTCTTTTCTTCTTTATTAGCCTTGCTAGCGGTCTGTCAATTTTGTTGATCTTTTCAAAAAACCAACTCCTGGATTCATTGATTTTTTGAAGGGTTTTTTGTGTCTCTATCTCCTTCAGTTCGGCTCTGATCTTAGTTATTTCTTGCCTTCTGCTAGCTTTTGAATGTGTTTGCTCTTCCCTCTCTAGTTCCTTTAATTGTGATGTTAGAGTGTCAATTTTAGATCTTTCCTGCTTTCTCTTGTGGGCATTTAGTGCTATAAATTTCCCTCTACACACTGCTTTAAATGTGTCCCAGAGATTCTGGTATGTTGTATCTTTGTTCTCATTGGTTTCAAAGAACATCTTTATTTCCGCTTTCATTTCGTTATGTACCCAGTAGTCATTCAGGAGCAGATTGTTCAGTTTCCATGTAGTTGAGCGGTTTTGATTGAGTTTCTTAGTCCTGAGTTCTAGTTTGATTGCACTGTGGTCTGAGAGACAGTTTGTTATAATTTCTGTTCTTGTACATTTGCTGAGGAGTGCTTTACTTCCAATTATGTGGTCAATTTTGGAATAAGTGCGATGTGGTGCTGAGAAGAATGTATATTCTGTTGATTTGGGGTGGAGAGTTCTATAGATGTCTATTAGGTCCGCTTGGTGCAGAGATGAGTTCAATTCCTGGATATCCTTGTTAACTTTCTGTCTCGTTGATCTGTCTAATGTTGACAGCGGAGTGTTGAAGTCTCCCATTATTATTGTATGGGAGTCTAAGTCTCTTTGTAAGTCTCTAAGGACTTGCTTTATGAATCTGGGTGCTCCTGTATTGGGTGCATATATATTTAGGAGAGTTAGCTCTTCCTGTTGAATTGATCCCTTTACCATTATGTAATGGCCTTCTTTGTCTCTTTTGATCTTTGATGGTTTAAAGTCTGTTTTATCAGAGACAAGGATTGCAACCCCTGCTTTTTTTTGTTCTCCATTTGCTTGGTAGATCTTCCTCCATCCCTTTATTTTGAGCCTATGTATGTCTCTGCATGTGAGATGGGTCTCCTGAATACAGCAGACTGATGGGTCTTGACTCTTTATCCAGTTTGCCAGTCTGTGTCTTTTAATTGGAGCATTTAGTCCATTAACATTTAAGGTTAATATTGTTATGTGTGAACTTGATCCTGCCATTATGATATTAACTGGTTATTTTGCTCGTTAGTCGATGCAGTTTCTTCCTAGCCTCGATGGTCTTTACATTTTGGCATGTTTTTGTGATGGCTGGTAGCGGTTGTTCCTTTCCATGTTTAGGGCTTCCTTCAGGGTCTCTTGTAAGGCAGGCCTGGTGGTGACAAAATCTCTAAGCATTTGCTTATCTGTAAAGGATTTTATTTCTCCTTCACTTATGAAACTTAGTTTGGCTGGATATGAAATTCTGGGTTTAAAATTCTTTTCTTTAAGAACGTTGAATATTGGCCCCCACTCTCTTCTGGCTTGTAGAGTTTCTGCCGAGAGGTCTGCTGTTAGTCTGATGGGCTTCCCTTTGTGGGTTACCCGACCTTTCTCTCTGGCTGCCCTTAAGATTTTTTCCTTCATTTCAACTTTGGTGAATCTGGCAATTATGTGTCTTGGAGTTGCTCTTCTGGAGGAGTATCTTTGTGGCGTTCTCTGTATTTCCTGAATTTGAATGTTGGCCTGCCCTACTAGGTTGGGGAAGTTCTCCTGGATGATATCCTGAAGAGTGTTTTCCAACTTGGTTCCATTTTCCCCCTCACTTTCAGGCACCCCAATCAGACGTAGATTTGGTCTTTTTACGTAATCCCATACTTCTTGCAGGCTTTGCTCATTTCTTTTTCTTCTTTTTTCTTTTGGTTTCTCTTCTCGCTTCATTTCATTCATTTGATCTTCAATCGCTGATACTCTTTCTTCCAGTTGATCGAGTCGGTTACTGAAGCTTGTGCATTTGTCACGTATTTCTCGTGTCATGGTTTTCATCTCTGTCATTTCGTTTATGATCTTCTCTGCATTAATTAGTCTAGCTGTCAATTCTTCCACTCTTTTTTCAAGATTTTTAGTTTCTTTGCGCTGGGTACGTAATTCCTCCTTTAGCTCTGATAAGTTTGATGGACTGAAGCCTTCTTCTCTCCTCTCGTCCAAGTCATTCTCTGACCAGCTTTGATCCGTTGCTGGCGATGGGCTGCGCTCCTTCGCAGGGGGAGATGCGCTCTTATTTTTTGAATTTCCAGCTTTTCTGCCCTGCTTCTTCCCCATCTTTGTGGTTTTATCTGTCTCTGGTCTTTGATGGTGGTGACGTACTGATGGGGTTTTGGTATAGGTGTCCTTCCTGTTTGATAGTTTTCCTTCTGACAGTCAGAAGGACTGTCTGTTGGTCTGTTGGAGATTGCTTGAGGTCCACTTCAGACCCTGTTTGCCTGGGTATCAGCAGCAGAGGTTGCCGAAGATAGAATATTGCTGAACAGCGAGTGTACCTGTCTGATTCTTCCTTTGGAAGTTTCCTCTCAGGGGTGTACTCCACCCTGTGAGGTGTGGGGTGTCAGACTGCCCCTAGTGGGGGATTTCTCCCAGCTAGGCTACTCAGGGGTCAGAGATACACCTGAGCAGGCAGTCTGTCCGTTCTCAGATCTCAACCTCCGCGTTGGGAGATCCACGGCTTTCCCCAAAGCTGTCAGACAGAGTCGTTCGCGTCTGCACCGGCTCCCGCTACTTCCCCTGTTGGTCTTCAGCTGTGCGCTGTCCCCAGAGGTGGAGACTACAGAGACAGGCAGGCTTCCTTGAGCTGCTGTGAGCTCCACCCAGTTCGAGCTTCCCAGCGGCTTTGTTTACCTACTTAAGCCTCAGCAATGGCGGGTGCCCCTCCCCCAGCCTCGCTGCTGCCTTGCCGATAGATCGCGGCAGACTGCTGTGTTAGCAGTGAGGGAGGCTTCGTGGGCGTGGGACCCTCCCGGCCAGGATTGGGATATATTCTCCTGGTGTGCCTGTATGCTTACAGCGCAGTATTGGGGTGGGAGTTACCCGATTTTCCAGGTGTTGTGTGTCTCAGTTCCCCTGGCTAGGAAAACGGATCCCCTTCCCCCTTGCGCTTCCAGGTGAGGCGATGCCTCGCCCTGCTTCAGCTCTCGCTGGTCAGGCTGCAGCAGCTGACCAGCACCGATTGTCCGGCACTCCCTAGTGAGATGACCCCAGTACCTCAGTTGAAAATGCAGAAATCACCGGTCTTCTGTGTCGCTCGCGCTGGGAGTTGGAGACTGGAGCTGTTCCTATTCGGCCATCTTCACATATTAGTTTTTGTATCTTTTTTGCATGTTTCATAAAATTTTCTATGAGGATGACCATGTCAACTGTAACTAATGACAGTTTTACTTTTTTTTTCCCCAGTATGGGTGCCATTTATTTATTTATTTGCTTACTTTATTGCACGGGATAGAACCTTCAGTGTAATGTTGAATAGAAGAGATGTGGACAGATATCCTGGTCTTATTCCTGCTCTTAGGAGAAAAGCAAACATCTTTTTACCATTTAATATGATGTTAGCTGTAGATGTTTCATAGATACCTTTTATCAGTTTGAGGAAGTAACCTTCTGATTCTAGTTTGGTGAGAGTTTTTATCAAGAATGGATGACATATTTTGTCAAATGCTTCTTCTTTGACTATTGAGATGATCGTGTGGTTTTCAATTTTAGTTGGTTGCTATGGTGAATTACACTGATTGACTTCTTCTTTTTTTTTTTTCTTCTTGCTTTTTTTGAAATGGAGTCTATCTCTGTCGCCCAGGCTGGAGTGCAGTGGCGCGATCTCGGCTCACTGCAACCTCCGCTTCCCTCATTCAAGCAATTCTCCTGCTTCAGCCTCCTGGGTAGCTGGGATTACAGGCACCCGACACCACGCCCAGCTAATTTTTGTATTTTTAGTAGAGATGGGGTTTCACCATGTTGCCCAGGCTGGTCTCAAACACCTGACCTCAAGTGATTTGCCCGCCTCGGCTTCCCAAAGTGTTGAGATTACAGGCATGAGCCACCATGCCTGGCCTACATTGATTGACTTCTGAATGATTGAATCAATCATGCATTTCTATGATAAAACTCATCTGATTATGATATTGTTCTTGCTATATATTGTAGGAAGTAATTTGCTGATAGTGTGTCAAAAATTATTGTATCTGTGTTTGTAAACAATCTTGTTCTGTAATTTTCTTTTCTCATAATATATTTATCTGGTTTCAGTATCTGTATAAAGCTGGCTTCATAGAATAAGTTAAGAGTATTGACTCTCCTTTAAATTTGTGGATGATTCATGTAAAAATGATATTATTTCTTTCTTAAGTATTTGGTAGAATTCTCCAATGAAACCATCTGGCCTGAAGTATTCTTTGTGGTAACGTCTTCAACAACAAATTCAATTTTTAAAATAGATATAGGGCTATTCAGAATATATATTGCTTTTTGAGTAAGATCTGGTAGTTTGTCTTTCAAGATATTTTTATTTAATCTAAGTTGTTGAGTTTATTGGCATGAAGTTAATAACATTTCCATATTATGATCTTAATAGCAGTATGAGATTTATAATTTATCACCTCTGTCACTCCTGGTATTTATAATTTGTGTCTTCTCTTTTCCCTAATCAGTATGGCTGGAGGTCAACTAATTTTATTAACCTCAAAGAATAAGTTTTTGTTTTATTGATGTGTATTGTTTTCTGTCTTCTGCTTTATTTATTTCTGTGCTAATATGTACTATTTCCTTTCTCTTCATTCTTTGGGTTCACTTGGCTCTTCATTTTCTAGATTCGTAGGTAGAAGCTGAGGTCAATGATTTAATATCTTCTAAGTTGTGCATTAGGGCTGTAACTTTTTTCTACATTTAATTTTTATTTTAAATTTGAGGGTACATGTGCAAGTTTGTTAGAAGAGTATATTTTGTGATGCTGCAATTTGGGCTTCTATGGATCTCATCACCCAGACAGTGAAGATTGTACTCAATAGAAAGTTTTTAGTCCTTACTCCCCTCTCTCTTTTCTAAGCCCCCAGTGTCTATTGTTTCCATCTTTATGTGGGCACCCAGGATGTTTCTGTGACTTTGCTATTGTGAATGGTGTTGTGAAAAATACATGAGTACAGGTACTTTTTGGGTAGAAAAATTTATTTTTCTCTGGGTATATACCTAGTAAGGGGATTGCTGGATGAAATGCTAGTTCTATTTTTAGTTCTTCGAATAATCTCCACACTGCTTTCTACGTGGGCAGAACTAATGTACATTACCACCAACAGTATATAAGCATTTCCTTTTCTCTGCAGCCTCACTAACAGTTTTTTTTAAACTATGAACATTCTGTATCTCATTGTAGTTTTGATTTTTATTTCTCTGATGAGTAGTGACTTTGAGCATTTTTTCATATATTCTTTGGCCGTTTGTGTGTCTTCTTTTGACAACTGTCTGTTTGTGTCCTTTACCTACTTTTTAATGGGGTTATTTGTTTTTTTCTTCTGGATTTGTTTAAGGTTTTTTTTTTTTTTCACATTGACTTTGGAAACTCTGACAACTATGTGCCTTGGGGATGGTCGTCTGGTATAATATCTTGCAGTAGTTCTCTGAGTTTCTGGAATTTGCATGTTAACCTCTGTAATGAGATGGGGGACATTTTCATAGATTATATCCTCAAATATGTTTTCCAAGTTGCTTACTCTCTCTTCTTCTCTCACAGGAATGCTAATGAGTAACAAATTTGGTCACTTTGCCTAATCTCATGTTTCTTGGATGCTTTGATCATTTTTAAAAATTCTCTTTTGTTGTTGTTGTTGCCTGACTGGGTTGATTTGAAGGACTGATCTTTGAGCTCTATAATTCTTTCCTCTGCTTGATCTAGTCTGCTGTTAAGGTTTTAAACTGTATTTTGAAATAACCGTAGTGAGTTTTTCAATCCCTGAAGCTCTGTTTCATTCTTTCTTAATATAACTATGTTGTCTTTCAAATCTTGGATGGCTTTTCTGGCTTTATTGGATTGGATTTCAACTTTCTCATGGATCTTGTTGCTTCTTTGCCATCCAGTTTCTGAATTCTATGTCTGTCACTTCAGACATTTCAATCTGGTTAGTATCCATTACTAGGGAGCTAGTGTGATCCTTTGGATGTGATGAAATGCTCTGGCCTTTTGAATTGGCTGAGTTCTTGCTCTGATTCCTTCCCATCTGAGAGAGTGGTGACTTCTTTTCCTTTTTGAATTTGCTGTTGTTTGGATGGGGTTGTTTGTTTTTATATTCTTTTTTCCCTTAAGGGTTTGACTGTGGTGTATGAATTATTTATTTATTTATTTATTTGTTTATTTTGGGATGGAGTTTCATTCTTGTTGCCCAGGCTGGAGTGCAATGGCGCGATTTCAGCTCACCGTGACCTCCACCTCCCGGGCTCAAGTGATTCTCCTGCCTCAGCCTCCCGAGTAGCTAGGATTACAGGCATGCACCACCATGCGCAGCCAATTTTGTATTTTTTAGTAGACACGGGATTTTTTGTGACATCTTACAAGAGAAGGAAAAAATATTTCCACTGGTAGTTTGAATCCTATGATTTTGGAAAATATGTTTTTTAAAGTTGGGTTAGCCTGAATTCCTAAAGTTTCTTTGAATTTATAAAACATATTATTATAACCAGATACATATTTGGTTACACATAAACCTACAGTATAGTCTAGAACTCCTGACCTCAGGTGATCTGCCCGCCTTGGCTTCCCAAAGTCCTGGGATTACAGGCATGAGCCACTGCCTGACTGTGGTGTATGTTTTATTTAGTCCATTGGCTTTGCTTCTGGGTACTTGCAGAGAGCCAAGTCTCTGTATGGTTTCCATGGTTGTAGACAGGTTTCTGCAGTGGGTTTCACAGGTGCTGTACATTGAAACGATGTATTTTTGTTTGATGGTGTAATTCAGGCTGCAGCCCAGTAGATGGTGCATAGAGTTAGGACCAGCCTATAGGCTTTTACCTGCACTCACCCCTCCTTTTGTATTTCAGTGCTCTGGGGAGGGGTGCAAGAGATGATTCCCTCTCCCAGTGTCTTCCTGGGCCTTGGTGCTGTCCTCTTCAATTGCACCACTGAGCCATGTTTTCTTTGTCCCAAAGGGGGCTTTGGAGGGCTGCATCCCCTCTTTCCTTAGGGGTGGTCCATGCCGAAATTTAGGTTGCCAGGAGGCGTGTGACTCTCCAATGATTCACAGTTCCTTGTGCTTGCTGGGATCAGAGTGCGTTGTGGGGTATGGCTGTAGGTGGTCTGTTGATGCAGTGGGTCAATGGTGGAGGATCCCCAGTCAGAACAGTGATGCTGTGAGTGTGCAACCAGTATGCTGCCCACAGCCTGGGGCTTTCAAAAACATTGAACTATGCAGATATCTCTCAATATGCCTTGATCTTCAGTATCTCATTGCCTCGCACATGCTATTCCCTTTCCTTGATGTACCCTTCCTTGTTCCTCATCCACTTCTTAGTCCAGGCCATCAAAGCCACATATACACATCTGACTCGCTTAATGAAAATTGGTTTTCTCTTAGTACATGCTTTTAGTATATTTAACATTCTGAATCTAATTGTTTGACTATGCATCTCTTTTCACATCTAGCTGTGATTGATGAGAAATATTTGATTTGTGCTTTTTATTTTATTTTTTAGTGTACCTAGTAACTAGCATATTATTTGGTACAATAAGTGAAGTTGTTAATAAATTAGTTGGGATGATAAAACAAGATGATGAGGGAATGAGTTGCAGTGGCAGAGGATGGAAGAGAGAAAGAGAGAGAGAGAGAAAGAGAGAGAGAGTAAGAGAGAGAGAGTGTGTGTGTGTCTATAAGCACGTGCGTGTGGCAGAAAGGTAGTTAATCAGTTGGATGTGAGTCATGAAGGAGATAGAGGCATCAAGGATGTCATTTATGTTTTAGCTTGGTCCCTTGGATAAATATTCCAGTCACCAGGAACACTAGAGGCTGTGGTGGACACAAAGATAGTCTTTATTCTCCTTTAGGAGACAGTGGAAAAAAATCCCTGAAATGTTTTATGTACTCTCTAACTTATAAAGGAAAATATGATGCCTGCATGCTTGTTCTTACCTGGAACATGAGTCCGATTCTGAGTCAACTAAGTGTTGAAAAAAATACTTTTTCCAGTATTGGGTTATCCTTAATTAAGCACAATATTGTACATCCACTGACAATCTAACCACATTTACAGTCATTAATATCTTTAGAAAATTTATAGCTGCTAAATTGAAGAGTTTTTGTATAAAAGAATTCTAAAGTGGTGATATGATAGCTTGGGTGATAGCATATAATTTGATGAATCACCCGTGGTTCTATAGATGCTGACTGAGAATAATTGATCTGAAGGAAATCTAGAAGATTCACTTTGGAAACCAGTTCACTTTGAGGTTTCTATTTTGGGTCACAGTGGTACATTTCAGAGGAGTAATATAAAATTAAGTCAGAGTGGACATTCTTGTTCCTTCTTTCTTCGATGGTAATCTGCCCTATTGTCTGATGGGTAATCATCATATAGAATCACAAATATAGTTTCTGGCTGGAGTTGAATCACACAAACTCCAAATCCACAGTTAAATTCTGGAAGAAGAGTCTCAAATATAAAATAAAGGGGCAAGCATATTAAGATTTATCAATTTTATTAGTGTCCATTAGCTATGCTGAATGTATCAATGGGAGAAGAATCTATATTGAAACAGATTCTTTATAAATCTCCATTGCTTTAAATAAATGACATATATGAATTAATATTGGACCAGTCTTAGAAATTGTGGGTAAAGTGTATTCTAGCCTATGTAACAGGTCATGTATGTCTTGAACTTAGGTATTTGGAAACATCTTCCACAATTGTGTCATATGGAAATCAGGAAAACTAATATCTTTTTACTCATTATGATGCTACTGTTTTGAAGATAAAAGGAACTCTCTTTGAAAGAGAAAGAATACTTCATTTGTACATGTGGGAAAGAAATACTTCCAGTCTTCTCTATGTACTTAGAAGCTTCCATTTCTGTTTACCTCTTCTTATATCCATCCTCATGAGAGAAGACTATGTATTGAGTCATATTTGAGAAGTGGGCGGGCCATTGTGTTACAACTCAGACAATGTGCTCAATTCTTTTCTAATAGCAAGGTGGAATAATGGATTTAAGTCAGTTCTTGCTATATTTAATCTTTTACTCTCTGTTTAAATGTCATCACCTTTGTGATTATAGGGGACAGGTAGTTGAGCCAGGCTCCATTCTATAAACCAAACTGACATGTTTAATGCCATTCTTCCTCGTAGCATGTAGATTACAATCAATGGAGTTAGAACTGTCACGTTAATCGAAAGAGTATTTAGAGAAGTTTATTTTCTTTATCATATGAGTATGCCTTTTCACAGAGAACACACACTCATAAAGATGCACAAAACACAGGCAGTCTTTTGGTCCTCTCTAGATACAATATAGAAAAAGGGACAGATTTCTAAACAAAGATGAGAGCAGAGGAGTCTATTTGTCACCATTCCAGGCAGTGTGTGGTGCAGGCTGATGGCAAAGAATAGTCATCTTGTTGTTTTAACAGCCCGAGAGTTCCAAAGCAAACTAGAGGAGGGAAACAACATTGGTCTTTGTAAGTACAACGTATCTATTCTATTGCTGGAAGCTATTTTGAAGGTAATGGTATTTGTTTGGGATTAACAGCATCAATTTCAAAACTGATATCTGGTTCCTTATACTGTTTTAGGAGGTAGTATTAAGAACACATGCCTTAGATTCAAATCCTTGGTTCCAGTCTGAGATTTTCTGCTTATTAGCTGTTGACTCAGTTTCTTTCTTTCTTTCTTTTTTTTAATTACACTTTAAGTTCTAGGGTACATGTGCATAACGTGCAGGTTTGTTACATATGTATACTTGTGCCATGTTGGTGTGCTGCACCCATCAACTCGTCAGCACCCATCATTTTTAAAAGAAAATTTCAGTAGCTTTAGGAGTACAAGTGGTTTCTGGTTACATGGATGAATGTTATAGTGATGAAGTCTGAGATTTTAATGCACCCGTCACCCGAGTAGTGTACATTATACCTTATATGTTGTTTTTGTTAATCTGTCCCCCCTTTTCTGAGGCTCCAATGTCCATCATACCACTCTGTATGCCTTTGTTTACCCATCACTTAGCCCTCACTTATAAGTGAGAACATATGGTATTTGGTTTTCCAATACTGAGTTATTTCACTTATAACGATGACCTCCAGCTCCAACCAAGTTGCTGCAAAATACATTATTTCATTCTTTTTTATGGATGAGTAGTATTCCATGCTGTATGTATACCACATTTTCTTTATTCACTCATTGGTTGATTAGCACTTAGATTAGTTCCATATCCTTACAATTGTGAATTGTGCTGTGATAAACATGCTCGCAGGTGTCTTTTTGATAATAATGACTTTTCCTTTGGGTATATAGCCAGTAGTAGGATTTGTCGATCAAATGGAAGATCTACTTTTACTTCTCTGAGAAATCTTCATACTGTTTGCTATAAGGGTTGTGCTAATTTATATTCTCCCCAACAGTGTATAAGCTTTTCCTTTTCACCATATCCACACCAACACCTATTGTTCTTTGACTTTTTAATAATGGCCCTTCTGGCTGGGGTAAGATGATCTATCATTGCAGTTTTAATTTGTGTTTCCCTGATGACTAGTGATGTTGAGCATTTTAAAATGTGTCTTGGCCATTTGTGTGTCTTCTTTTGAACCATATCTATTCATGTCATTTGCCCACCTTTTGGGGGGATTATTTGTTGCCAACAACAATAAAAAGCCCGTGGCCAGACAGATTCACAGCTGAGTTCTACCAGATATTCAATAGTTTTAGTAGGCGCCAGGCCTATTGAAACTATTACAAAATATTGAGAAAGAGAATCCTTCCTAACTCATTCTGTGAAGCCAATATCACTCTGATACAAAGCCAGGAAAGGAGATAACAAAAAAGAAAACCCTGACAGACCAATATCCTTGATTAACATAGATGCAAAAATTCTCGACAAATTACTAGCTAACCAAATCCAACAGCACATAAAAATTATAATTTACGATGATCAAGTGGGTTTCATTCCAGGGATGCAGGGGTGGTTCAATATACACAAGTCAATAAATGTATGTGTAATTCCCTTGGGAATGGCTTAGAAAGAATGGGTGATCGGCAGGACAAGATTTAGTAATTTCTGGGTTTCTGGAGGTAACTACATCAATTTCTAAAAGAACTAGTTATTTCTATTAGCAATTTGAAGACTACTTGTATCATCTGTGTAGTTTAGCATAATGTCTTGCATATGGTCGGTGCGCAGTAACTACCTGGAATGAATAAGTAAATCCTTGAACCGTCTCTGTTTATGAGGAAGTGAGCTGTGACACAGAGAGGCGAGAGATTAGCTAAACACCACACAGTTAGGTACCAACAGACCAAGATTAGAGTCCACCCGTTCTGATGGCATCGCAGTCCATTACTTTTAAAATGGTTTCCACTGCTTCTTGAATTGTTTTTGTATTACTTTAAAACGACAACTCTTCTCAAGGGTGCAGAAAAAACATTATCCATCTACCTACAAAGCTACTAGAGCTGAGAAATCAAATGACAGCTTTGAGATACTGAGTATTGTGTGCAATCAAATTCTACTTTGGATGCTAGAAATCAGAAACCAAGAGGCAGCTCTTCTGAATAACACATTCATGTAAACGACACTGCAAGTTCCTGGCACATGGTAGTTATAGGCACGTATATCAGTTCTTACTGATTTTATCTTGATTTCTGAGGTGTTTAAGGGTGGTAAGTAATCATGAGAATGGCTACTCAAAGCACAGAGGGTTCCTTCTGATTAAAGCACTCATGGCCTAAATACTTTAGCAGGATTTACTCAGAAAGAGAAATATTTGAATACTTTGAATAATTATTGAACATTGACCTAATTTTTAAGAAAAAATTTCTAAAATATTAGAAAAAATACTGTAGGTTTATGTGTAACCAAATATGTATCTGGTTATAATAATATGTTTTATAAATTCAAAGAAACTTTAGGAATTCAGGCTAACCTGACTTTAAAAAACATATTTTCCAAAATCATAGGATTCAAACTACCAGTAGAAATATTTTTTCCTTCTCTTGTAAGATGTCACAATAAAACCATTTGAATTAAAAATCTGGAATATGAATTGTTTTCACTTTCAAAGAATGATAATTTCAGCATCATTTGAGAAGACACTTAGTTGTAACCCTTGAAATGTCAATGTCTTAAATTACATTTTAATAGGATTTAATTTCAAAATAGAAATACTTATGCCATTATTATATTTAATACTATAATATCAACTCCTCAAGGTTATAAGCTATTGTTTAATCACTTAAAAAATTGTATTAATGCTTGATATTGCCAGGGTAGTGTATGGAGATACGAGAACAGGTAAATCTCAAATTCTGCCCTCTGTCTGTATGGTGAGATGAGTAAATGAGTAAATAAGTAAAAACCAGACAGTGTGATTTGCATAACAGTAGTGGTAAGTGCAAGGTACTCTGGAAGCATAAAGAAGATTATGAACAGGAAATATTTCTTGGAGTACACAGCTGTTCTAGAGTCTCTTTTTGAATACTCTTTAAATACAGTATCAGATATGCCTCATGCATGTCTTAGAAATCATCATAATGCAAATATTTAAGGATAAAGTATTAGCTTTCAAGTACTTAATCATCCAGAAGAAAATAGAGCACATCTAATTTAGCAAATGTTTGAACAGAATCCTGTTGCCATTTGTGAGGAAATTTGCTCTGGGAGAGTATGTGTGAATTACTACTGGAATGTGCTTCTTCCTTCTAACCTTCCACTGTGCTTTCTGTAGCTCTGTATCTGGCAGGCTAGTCTTCTTTCTAGGTTTTGCTGAACAGATAATAAAATTCGCTTTTTCTTAAGCTGAATGCTTCATCCCGGGAAATACTAGGAAAAACAGCAAACATATCCCACATTACATTCTGTCATAATAAATCTTTCAGTGCAGTTTAGTTTCTCTCTTTTTATGTGTAGTTTTTTTTTTTTTTTTTTTTTTTAAGGTGTATTTTAAATTATCAAATTAGATTTTCAATGGGGAGGAGAAAAAAGCGAAAAGAAAATGGATAGTTGCAGATAGAGAGCGGGAGAAGAACTTGATTATCTCTGAATTGCAGCCTCTGCTGATGCAGACAGAGGATCTGCATGTGCTGTGTGCTCTGCAGAGCCCTGGAGAGCTGCCAGCGGTGATCCACCTTAATATTTAATAGACATTTGTACAGAAACACTGCATGAGAGATGTTAATTGCTCATAACATTTTATTTTTTCTTTTTTAATTTGCCAGGCTGCTAGTCATAAAATAAAGAATGTTGTTTGGCTAGGTTGAAATTTTTAATGTTTAGCTCTTAAATTTTTCTATGAGATAATTTTTCCTGTGAAAAAGTTAGTAATAAATACTTTGTACTTGTATCATGCCTCACTCCAAAGAGATCAAAGTCATTATCAGAAAGTCACTGATATGGCCGGGAGCGGTGGCTCACGCCTGTAATCCCAGCACTTTGGGAGGCCGAGGCGGGTGGATCACGAGGTCAGGAGATCGAGACCATCCTGGCTAACACGGTGAAACCGCATCTCTACTAAAAATACAAAAATTAGCCGGGTGTGGTGGCAGGTGCCTGTAGTCCCAGCCACTCGGGAGGCTGAGGCAGGAGAATGGCGTGAACCCGGGAAGCGGAGCTTGCAGTGAGCCAAGATCGCGCCACTGCACTCCGGCCTGGGAGACAGAGTAAGACTCCGTCTCAAAAGAAAAAAAAATTACCTGATATTTGGAAAGAATTTCAGGGCCTTCTCAGTTATTTGTCCTGTGGCAGACATCTTAAATCCTGAAGGCTCACAGTCTGTCTGGTTCTATCACAATCACTGAATGATTTTTTTATGTTCTCTTTAAATTTCATTCACAAATCAGTTTTAGTTTAGAGAGCATTATGCAAAATATGTGTATAGAAGCACCAAATAAAACAGTTTCAAATAACTTCTTAAGGATTACAGCAAAAAGAGAAGTGATACCTGATGATAGTGACAGGATGTATTTTAGTAGAGAGTTCTGTGATATGTGACATCATAGCATCATACATGTTCTATAATTCTGTGTTCCTTCTTTTTTTTTTTTTTTTTTTTTTTTTTGAGATGGAGTCTCATTCTGTCGCCCAGGCTGGAGTGCAGTGGCGCGATCTTGGCTCACTGCAAGCTCCCACTCCTGGATTCCCACCATTCTCCTGCCTCAGACTCCCGAGTAGCTGGGACTACAGGCACCTGCCACCATGCCCAGCTAATTTTTTTGTATTGTTTAGTGAAGACGGGGTTTCACCATGTTAGCCAGGATGGTCTCCATCTCCTGATCTTGTGACTGCCCGCCTCGGCCTCCCAAAGTGCTGGGATTACAGGCGTGAGCCACCGTGCCTGGACAATTCTATGTTCTTTAAATGCAGCATGCTATAGCTTCTGATTTTAATGTGTTTCTCTTCACTACTTTGAAGTCTTTCTTTTTTCTTTTTCTTTCTTTTTTTTTTTTTTTTTTTTCTGTTCAAAAGTTACCTCCTCTGAAAAGTTTTTCCAGACCTGACCACAAGGCTCAATTTATTACTTTTCTATTCTAGGTTAAATGTTTTCTCAAGTGTAGCAGTGCTTATCCATGGTACTTTAATTATTTGTATACATGTTTGTCTCTCTTACCATGCTGTGAACCCTTTGAAGAGAGATCATCTCTTACTATTTTCTGAATCTTTATTGTCTAACAGAGCTGGACCCATACAAAGTGCTCATAAGTGTTTGTAGAAAAAATGCTTTTATAAATTAACAAAAGTTTCTACATAATTTAAAATGGCAACAGATGTGTAATTTCAAATAGGCTCCTCCTGCCTTCACCGAATCAGCATCAGTTCGGAAGACATGTTATTGTCCATGCTTTAAAAATAACTCAACCATTTCTTGTATTAAATTTACATGAGCATTTGCGAAAGAAACAGGAAAAAGGGAATAACCTATACATATACAAATTAGACAAATAATTATGGAACAATGTTAACTTTATAAAGTGAATTTGCTGTGTTAAAGTGAAACATTTTAGGAGTTTAAACAGAAAAAAAAAATGGTTGCTTATGAAAGGCCAATAAGGTGTTTCAATTTCTGGAAACTTCTACAAATATGTTAAATGTAATCCTTTGCAATATTGCTCCTGGAGTAATATAGTCACTTGTTTGCTTTTGTATGTTGGACTAGGCTCTTCATTTTATATCTTGTTTTGTCTGCTTGAATGTTATAGCACACAGTCTAATCTTCAAGAGAACGTGAACGTAACCTTCCTGTTCTTCCTTACTCCATAGAACCTCGAGGCAGTTTTCTAACAAAATTGTTCAGTGAATTGCTTTAGGCCACAGAGCAAGTAAGTTGTCATAAAGGGAAAAGAGTTCAGATCTCTTATTTCTCTGCAACCCCATCTACTCTATGAAGATTGTAATGTTCTATCATGAGACCACATATTTCATAATGTCTGTAAAAGAGTGTAGATTTTCTGAGGTGGTGTGATTCTCCATAAAGAAATAAACTTCACATAAATAACAGACCCTTAATATAATCTATGTGAAATGAAGAGCTTTAAAAATGTTTATCCCCACCCGAGTACGGTTGCTTATGCCTGTAATCCCAGCACTTTGGGAGGCCAAGGTGGGTGGATCACCTGAGGTCAGGAGTTTGAGACCAGCCTGGCCAACATGGCGAAACCCCATCTCTACTAAAAATGCAAAAAGTAGCCACGTGTGGTGGTGGGTGCCTATAATCCCAACTACTCAGGAGGCTGAGGCAGGAGAATTGCTTGAACAGGGGAGGCAGAGGCTGCAGTGAGCTGAGATCATACCATTGCACTCCAGCCTGGGTGACAAGAGCAAAATTCTGCCTGGAAAAAAAAATGTTTATCCCCAGTAAACCCATTCCTGAGACTCTCTTAAGGAAATTATCCCTCTCTATTACATCCTCTCATTTTACATGGTACTAGTTTCAGTCTTTTATTTTTATCTAGTTTTTATATCCCACAATTTTTTATTTTCTTAGCATCAGATAATGATATGAAGAACTTCATGTCACTATCTTAGTAAAGAATGGAAAACTATTATATGTTCAACAATGTAGACTGTAAATAAGTCACAGTACACCTATACGATGAAATAAAAAAACAAAAATGTAGGTGTTAGAAGATGTTTATAAAGACATTGGAGAGTGGCCACAAAATAACATTACATAAAGAAAGATAATAACAAATTGATATATAAAAAGAAAAAACATGTAATTTTAGCAAAAAGTATATGTGCATACACACATACATATTAGAATAAAAATGGAAAAATTAGAATAAAAATGAAAATATTAGAATTTAAAACCAATTATGTTTTTCCAGAAATTTTGCCCATCCCATAATGAGCATATATTGCTATGAAATGAGAAAAAAAGGATTTTTGCAAGGTACCAAGTTACAGATTAAACATAAGATCTATTGGAATTTTACTGTAGGAAACTATGATTTAGGGTAGACTCAGTGTATTATAGAGACTTGTTATAAATTATATCTTGCCTCATGGTATCCTATAATATGTAAGTAGATTTGGCTTGATGATTATGGGCTGTGCATCAAAATAGCGTGGATGGAGAGAAACTTTTAAAAACATTCCTGTAAGTATTCATCTCAGTTCTCTTGCACGGGTGCATCTGGGAATATGAATGTGGAATCCAGCTTTATATTTTGAAAAGTTTTCTCCAGGTAATTCAGATACACATAAGTGATTATATTATACTACCTTAGTTTGAAATAATGAGATAGAATCTTGAATCAAGTTTAAAAAGAAAAGGTGAGAATGAAGAGGAAACATTTAACTTCTGGTAGAATGATAAGTGAAGTGCTCATAGCTCTCTGAAGAGGAAGATAATCATGAAACAGGTTTGCTGGTATAGATTTGTCTGTTACAAAAGATATACAAGAGTAGTTGTTATCTTACTGCTTTTTTAAACTCCTGAACTGAGGGTAGGGAAAGGGAAATGAACAGATATAGTGTCTTTTGGGATTATGACCTGAGGAATAGATTTCAATGATTATAAAGACATGCATACCTAGATTGGCAGGCTAATTTAATATTAATATTTGATATTAAATTTAATATTTACGTCCTTTCTAGAGCAATACACACAGATTAAAAAGCTTTAATTCAGTCAGGCATGGTGGCTAACACCTGTAATCCTAGCACTTTGGGAGGCCAAGGCGGGTGGATCACCTGAGGTCAGGAGTTGGAGACCAGCCTAGCAAACATAGTGAAACCCTGTCTCTGCTAAAAATACAACAATTATTTGGATGTGGTGGCAGGCACCTGTAATCTCATCTACTTGGGAGGCCGAGGCAGGAGAATTGCTTGAACCCGGGAGGTGGAGGTTTCAGTGAGCCGAGATTGCATCATTGTACTCTAGCCTGGGCAACAAGAGTGAAACTACATCTCAAAAAAAAAAAAAAAAAAAAAAAAAAAAGGAAAAAAAGTCTTTAATTCCTATTATTCCCTCTCATTTTGATACTATTTTTGGTATTTTACTTTTTCTAGTTTTTATATCTCACAATGTTTATTTTCTTAGCATCAGTGTTTGTTCAGACTGATCCAAAATTTGGCAGTTTATTTGTGCACAGGGGTATCTTTCAACCAATTTTCTTTGTTCATTCAATTATTTCTTGTTAAAAATTTAGTGATTCACTCACTGAGAGTATGACTGATAAATTCTCTCATGTTTTGATTGTTTTAAAATGCCTCTATTTTACCCTCACTCTTGAATGTGTAAAAACAAAATATGAGTGGATGTTTATTTAGAATATGTTATAATAATAAGATGTTTTATGCAAGCCTCATGGTTACCATAAAGAAAATACCAGCAGAGGATACACAAAAATAAGTGAGAAAGTAATCAAAGTATGTCACTACATAAAGATCAATGAAACATAAAGGAAGACAGCAAGAGAGGAAAAGTCTAGGTAGAGTTTGCCATGCCTCCACAGTTTTTTCACTCTGTGCACTTACAGAGCTAGCACTGTGCAGACACCATCACGGTTTATGGCCTGTACCTTTGGGAGTAGTGACCTAAGCCATACCTGGGTCCATTGGTGGCATGGTTAGGGCAGTCAAGAAGTGATGCACCAGAATGCAGGGAGCAGAGAGTGGAGTGGCCCTGGGCAGTGAGACTTAAGTTCCCACAGGTACCCTGGACCTCTCCTTTGAAACGGTTAGGTCTTGGAGGCCCTAGCACACTGGGCTTGTGGCAGCCTCAAAAATCTCTCAAATGCCTTTGGGGTCATTGTTTCATTGTATTGTTGGATAGCATCTGGCTTCCTTCCATCCATACTATTTAAAAAAAATTTTTTTTGAGACAGCATCTCGCTCTGTCACCAAAACTAGAATTCATTGTTCTGCCTTCCATAAAGTACTAGACATGGACATAATTCAGCCAAGTTATTTGTCACTTTTAAGAAGGATGATGGTCTTCCAGCCCTCCAGGCTGGAATGCAGTGGTGCCATCTCAGCTCACTGCAAACTCTGCCTCCCGGATTCAAGCGATTCTTGTGCTTCCGCCTCCTGAGTAGCTGGGATTACAGGCATGTGCCACTACACCTGGCTAATTGTTGTATTTTTTAATAGAGATGGAGTTTCATCATATTGACCAGGCTTTTCTAAAACTCCTGGCCTAAAGTGATCCACCCACCTCAGCCTCTTAAAGTGCTGGGATTACAGTCATGAGCCACCACGTGCCCAGCCTATCCATACTACTATTATGCCACACCTTTCGTATGGCCTAACATACCATCTTATTCTTTACTATCTGGCTAGGCTGAGAATTTTCTAAATATTTAAGTTCTGCTTCCCTTTTGTGTGTAAATTATAAACAGTTATGAGAAGCCATGCAACATCTGGAATTATTTCCTGCTTAGCAATATCTTACCAAAACTAGAATTCATTGTTCTTAAATTCTGCCTTCCATAAAGTACTTGACATGGACATAATTCAGTCAAGTTATTTGCCACTTTTAAGAAGGATGGTCTTCCTCCCTCCAGTTTCCAGTAAGACGTTCTATATTTCTGCCTAAGACCTCATTGAAATGGCCTTTATCATCTATATTTCTACCAGCATTCCGATTACAACTATTTACATCTCCAAGAAGAGTGTAACTCTCCCTACAGTTCTTCTCTTTTTGTCCTTCACCAGAATTTCCATTAATGCTGTGCTCATTACAGTCTAGGCTGTTTTTAGCAACCTCCACATTCTCCCAGCCTTTATCCATTACCTAGTGCAAAGTTGCTTTCACATTTTTAGGTATTTGTTGTAACAACTTCCCTGTTTGTTGGTACCACTTTCTGTCTTAGTTCATTCGTGGTGCTATAACCAAATACCCAAGACTGGGTAATTTATAAACAATAGAAATTATTTTCTCACAGTCCTGGAGGAGGAAATTCATAATCAAAGTGTCAACAGGTTCAGCGTCTGGCAAAGGCCTGCTCGTCATAGATCAGGATGTCTAGGTGTCCTCACATAGGAGAAGGGATAGAAGGGCAAAAAGAGGACTGCATTCTCACATGAGAGAAGAGTGAAAGAGGTAAACTTGCCCCCTCAAGTTCTTTTAGAAAGCACTAATCAGTTTATGAGGGTGGAGCTCTCATGGCCAAGACTCAAACAAAATCATAGATGAAACAGGAGACGTTAAAATAAATATCACAGAGTTTAGAGAGATGAAAAGATACTTTTATGAAAAATTTTATGCCAACGATTTGAATAATTTGGAAGAAATAGATCATTCCTAGAAACATACAATCTATCAAGACTGAATCATGAAGAAACAGAAAAATCTCACTAGAAGTATAACTAGTAAGGAGATTGTACTGGTAATCAAAAATCTCCCAACAAAGAAAAGCCCAAGATCAGTTGACTTCCCCAAGGAATATCAAACATTTAAAAAATAATTAATGTGAAGTTTTCAAAAAACTTGAAGTGGAGAGAACACTTTCAAACCTATTTTATGAGTCTAGCTTTGGCCTGATAAACAAGTCAGAAAAGATACTACAAGAAAATAAAATTCAGAACAATATTACTGATGAATATAGATGAAAATATCCTTACCAAAACACTAGAAAACAAAATTTAACAGCACATTAAAATAATTGTACTTTACAACCAAGTGGGATTTATCCCTGGGATGCAGAGATGTTTCAACATATGAAAATTAATTAGTGTGATGTACCACGTTAACAAAATGAGGATGAAAATCACTTGATGATCTCAATAGATGTAGAAAGAACATATGACAAAATTTGACATCCTTTCATGATGAAAATACTCAAAAAAATAGGAATAGAAGAAAATTACCTCAACATAAGATGAGTCATGTGTGAAATGTCCACAGCTAACATCATACTGAACAGTAAAAAAATGGAAAGCTTTTTTTCTAAGATCATGAAGAAGAAAAAAATGCCCTTTTACCACTTTTATTCAACGTAGTTCTAGAAGTACTAGCCAGAGCAACTAGGCAAGAAAACATAAAAAACATAGAAAGAATGGAAGACGTAATATCTCTGTTTGTAGATGACATCATCATATACATAGATGACATCATCATATACATAGAAAATCTCAAAGATTCCACAAAAAGCCTGTTAGTATTAATAAGTAAATTCAGCAAAGTTTTGGGATCTAAAATAAACATACAAAAATCAGTTGTGCCTCTATACTTTAAAAAAAACAATCTAAAAAGGAAATCAATAAAGCAGTCACATTTCCAATAGCATCAAAAATAATAAAATACTTAAAAATAAATTTTTTGAAGGAGTTGAAAAATTTGTACACTGAAATCTACAAAACAGTGCTGAATGAGATTACAGAACACAAACAAATGAAAAGGCATCCATGTTCGTGGATTGGAAAAACTAATATTGGCCAAGTATCCATTCTACCCAAAATGGTCTATAGATTAACAAAATCCCTACCAAAATCTCACTAATATTTTTTTCAAAAATGTAAAAAAATCCTAAAATTTATGTGGAACCACAAAGGAAGTTAAATAAATAAAGTAGTCTTGATAAAAAAGCTGAAGCTGATGACCTCACATATTCTAATTTTAAAACATATTATAAAGCTACAGTAATCAATATGGTATGGTACTGGAATAAATTCAGACTTATAGACCAAAGCAACAAAATAAAAGAGCCCAGAAATAAACCCATAAATAAACCCATGTATATGTGGTCAAAGAATCTTCTGCAAGGGTGCCATAGAGAAAAGATAGTATTGCAAAATGACACTAATAAAACTGGATATGCACATGTAAAAGAATGAAATTGGACCCTTATCTTGCACCATTCACAAAAATCAACTCAAAATGGATTAAAGACTTAAATTTGAAATCTAAAACTATAAAATTTCTAGAAGAAAACATAGGGAAAAACTTAGTAACATTAGCCTTGGCAATTATTTCTTAAATCTGACATAAAAAGCTTAGGCAACAAAACAAAAGTGGGCAAGTGAGAGTATGTCAAGCTACATCAAAGCTTTTGCACAGAAAAGGAAAAAAATAATCAGATTGAAAAGTCAACCTATGGAATGGTAGAAAATATTTGCAAAACCATGAACGGAATGAAGAATCTGTTATATCTGATATGGGGTTAAAATCCAACATATATAAGGAATTCCTACAACTCAACAGTAAAATAACCTCCTCCCTGCCAAACACACACACACACACAGACACACACACACACTAAAGTAGGTCAAGATCTTTGACATACAAGTGGCCAAGAGGTATATGAAAACACGTTCAACACCATTAATCATCAGGGAAACATAAACCAAAACCACATTTAGATATCACTTATACCTGTTAAAATGAACATTACAAGAAAAATTGAAAATAGGTGTTGGCAAGAAAGTGGAGAAGTTGGAATCCTTGTGCACTGTTGGTGGTAATGTGAAATCTTGCAATCACTAAAGAAACAGTGGAGGTTCCCAAAACAATTAAAAATAGTGTTATCATATAATTGAGCAATCCCACTTCATCTAAAGCAATTGGAAACAGGATCTTAAAGAAATATCTATACTTCTGTGTTTATTACAGGATTGTTTACAATAGCCAACATCAATAGGTGAATGGAAAAATAAAATGACTCTTTTTTTTTTTTTTTTTTTTTACTTAAAATAATGTCTGAGGGATTCATTCATGTTGTTGAGAGTCTCAGTAGGGTTTTTTGTTGTTGCTGTTAAATTGCTGAGCAGTATGAATATGATACAAACATAATTTGTTTTTCTACTATCCTCTAGATAGGCATTTGCGTTCTTTGCAGTTTTGGCTACTATGAATAAATCTGCTATGTAAATTTATGTACAATTCATTTCGTGAGCATATGCTTTTAATTTTCTTGGATAAATGCCTAGGAATTGCTAAGGCATGGACAAACTATATGTTTAAATTTATAAAAAATGGACAATTTTCCAAAGTGGTTGTACCATTTTTTACTCCCACTCACAGATTTTGAGAGTTTTATTTATTCTACATCCTTGTGAATATTTGTTGTTGTCACTCTTTTATTTATTTATTTATTTTTATTTTTTGAGACAGAGTCTTGCTCTGTCACCCAGGCTGGAGTGCAGTGGTGTTATCTTGGCTCACTGCAAGCTCCACCTTCCAGGTTTATGCCATTCTCCTGCCTCAGCCTCCTGAGTAGCTGGGACTACAGGCGCCCGCCACCACGCCTGGCTAATTTTTTATATTTTTAGTAGAGACAGGGGCTTCACCATGTTAGCCAGGATGGTCTCTATCTCCTGACCTCGTGATCCTCCCACCTTGGCCTCCTAAAGTCCTGGGATTACAGGTATGAGCCACCACGCCATGCCTTGTTGTCGCTCTTTTAAAAAATGTTTTGTTTAGCAATTCCTGGATGACTAATGAGAATTACCATTTTTAATGTGCTTATTTGCCGTTCCTATATCTTTTGTAAAAAGCCTTTCAAGTTAATTTCTTTTTGATTTTCCATTTGGTTGATATTTTCCCTATTGATTTTTGGAAGCGTTCTGTATATTCTAGATATGAGTCCTTTGTCAGCTACTTATTACAAGTATTTTCTTCCAGTCCTTGGTTTGCTTATATATTTTAACATGTTTTAAAATAATATGTCAAGTATTTTATTTAACATATAAATGAGGTAACTGGTAAGATTTTTTTTTTTTTTTTTTTTTTTTTTTTTGAGATGGAGTCTTGTTCTGTCTCCAGGTTGTAGTGCAATGGCACAATCTCGGCTCAATGCAACCTCTGCCTCCTGGGTTCAAGCGATCCTTCTGCCTCAGCCTCCTGAGTAGCTGGGACTACAGGTGAGTGCCACCATGCTCAGCTAATTCTTGGTTTTTTAGTGGAGACAGGGTTTCACCATGTTGGCCAGGGTGGTCTCGATCTCCTGACCTCATGATCCACCCGTCTCGGCCTCCCAAAGTGCTGGGATTACAGGCTTGAGCCACCGCGCCCGGCCAAGAAATGTGTTTTAAAACCTGAAGGGTCAAGGTGTCTGGTAAACACATAGGCACACCCTGAGCCAGTTTTTCCATAGTAAAACGGAATGTTGCCAAAATAAAATTGGATGAAATTCTAAGAACCCTTTGGAGAGTTAAAATACTGTAATTTTATTGTTGTTGTTTTTGTTTTTGAGACAGAGTCTCGCTCTGTCACCCAGGCTAGAGTGCAGTGGTGTGATCTCAGCTCACTGCGACCCCAGCCTCCTGGATTCAAGTAATTCTCCTGCCTCAGCCTCCCGAGTAGCAGGGATTACAGGCATGCGCCACCACGCCCAGCTAATTTTTGTATTTTTAGTAGAGACGGGTTTTGCCATGTTGGCCAGGCTGGTTTTGAACTCCTGACCTAAGGCAATCCACCTGCCTTGGCCTACCAAAGTGCTGGGATTATGGTGTAAGCCAATGTGCTCGGGATCTGTAATGTATTTTAATTTAATTTATGTTATTTACAGCAAAGAATCAGAAAGTCATGTGCCTTGAGACCCTTCTTTCTTCCCTTACTTTTCCTCCTCACTTCCCTTTCACCTCTCTCCTAATCACATATTCCCATATGTGAAGACAGCTAAGTCCTTAAAACAAATTTTCAAGAAAATAAAAAAAAGAGGGTGAAGAGGAGAATGTATAAAAGCTTCAGGCAGGAAGGAAATTGTATTCATAGCTAAGGGCAGCATTCTCAGAATTCTTTCAGAATTATAAAATATTCTTATTTATTTGATTTATAAGCTCCTTAAGGCCAGGGATGGTATCTAAAGACTCTTTGTATTCCCAGCAAGTAGCACAGAAAAAAAAAACTTAATAAATGTTTACTGTTCATAGATAATACATACACGGAGAGGGAGAGAAAGAGAGGGGAATGATGATTAATTTATAGTTAATTCTTTCACTGCAAGGATTTTGTTGCACCCCTCTTGTATTAGTCTGTTCCCATGCTGCTAATAAGGACATACATGAGACTGGGTAATGTATAAAGGAAAGAAGTTTAATTGACTCACAGTTCAGTGAGACTGGGAGACCTCAGGAAACTTACAATTATGGCAAAAAGGGAAGCAAACATGTCCTTCTTCACGTGGCAGCAGGAAGGAGAAGTGCCAAGCAAGAGGGGAAAAGCTCCTTAAAAAACCATCAGGTCTTGTGAGGACTCACTCACTATCACAAGAACAGCAGCATGGGTGTAGCCATCCTCATGATTCAATTACCTCCCACTGTGTCACTCCCACAACAGGCAGGGATTATGGGAACTACAATCCAAAATAAAATTTTGGTGGTGGGGACACAGCCAAACCACATCACCTCTTGAGATTATTGAAACAACTATGGTGAGTTTCAAAAGCAGAAGTTTCATTTTAACAGGGAAAGAAAAAAAGAATTAAAAATTCAAATTAAGTGGCCAGTAGGTAGGAAGAAACCAGAAAATTAAGATGTAAACAAAGGCAAGGGAAAAAATTGTTTTAGGAAGAGAAAGGATAGAATCAGTTTCCTCAGTGAGGTCAAATATAATATGTAAGGAGGTGTCCTAAGGATTAAGCAACAAGAAGCACACTGATAAACATCAGAAGAAGTAAATTGATTCAGTCCTCTAATATGACTATAGTTTTGTTTCTTGAAAGAACATCTAAAATGTCTAAATTATCTCATGCTGATTTACATGAAAAACCAATTGCCCATAATAAATGCATTCATCCATTTGTACAAATAGAGCACTTGCTATCATTGTGCTGGACAGTGGGGATGAAGAATAGATAAATATTGTGACTGTTTACGCCACCATTCAACTACTTTACCATTTTTCTCAAACTCTGGTTTGCATCAAAATCACCTTCAGAGGCTTTTGGAAAATACATTTGGAAACCACATAATTTTCATTTGGATTTAGCCCAAAACTGAGTGAATTTGAATCATCCACTATAGGACCAAAGTATCTATATTTTTGTAAACTTCAAAGGTAATTTTAATGCACATCAGTGTTTTAAACCCTAACATATTATTTCTCTAATAGCCATATTATAAAGGTAAATCTGTGACTTTCATTTCTATTTCAGAAAGATGGAAAACTCAGATAACCTAAAAATTCTCAAGCTCTAACACCAAGAAATGCTGGGTAGAATATAATATCTTTTTGCTTCTGGTTAAAATGTAAAAGATGAAAAAAACCTTGGTTCTTGTGGTAACAATGAGAAAAACCTAGACCAAAGAAAGGTTAAAATTTTAATATGACTAAGGAAGATTAGATGCTTCAAAGAAGCCTTGATAAACTGGCATTGGTACCTACTGAATTCTTCCACACCTTGGTACAGGTATCTGGTTTAGTTATGGCAAATTAAAGTGAGAGGTGCTAAAGATGGAAAGATTTTATGGAAAATAGGAGAGGTCAGAATCACCTTGAATGATCATGTAACTGAATCGGAGTACAAAAAAGGCCCAAGCACAAAACAAATTGCTGGTTGGATAATTCTCTCCACCAACAATACCCTCAAATTTTGCAAAAAGACCTGCAGTAAAGGAGGATCTGAAAACATGATCCTGTGCATTCTCAAAATGGCTGGATTTTTGAGTCCTGAAGGTGATGAATCTGAAGAATAACCAACATACTGGAAAGTGCAGGCAACTCACTCCCAACTCAAATATTTACAAGCTAATTCAATATGATTATAGCTGTTGCCCAGGCTTATCTCAACACAATATGCTAGGGACAATAAATGATAAAGACCTCATTCTAATCACATAACCTAAGAAAGGGATTTTATTCTCTGGACTTCAGAACAACCAATATGTTACTTCAATCTCAACTTTTGAATGAATGATATTTTGCATAAAAATCTTAAAAAGTGAAAGGTAGAAAATCTAAGTTGAAGTAACAAAGATCTACTGATACAAGTAGAAAACAAATAGTAAAATGATAGACTTGTACCAAAATCATACCATAACTATGTTAAAAGTTATTGGGAAAGAGTTCCAAAAATAAATACCGTTTATATGAGACATGCTTAAAATGTCTCCTGTAAACAGTATTCAGTTTAACACGTTTAGATTTATAGATACTAATAGGTTAAAAAGAAGGGAAAGATACTAAGGCAAACAATAATTATTAGAAAATTAAAGTAGCTGTATCAACATACAAAATAGATGTTAAGACAAAAACTGTTACAAAAAATTACTCATTTCATGGTGACAAAAAGTTAATTTATCAAAAAAAGACAATACTAAAGAGGTATACACCTGCTAACACAACTTCAAAACACATGAAGCATTAATTGACAGTAAGGGGGCATACTCTTGTCAGTGGACAAAGAAAGGGTTCAACCAAACTACAAGTTATTGCTTATGCCAGACATTTTGGCATACAAAATGAGTATTTTGTGTAGTTCAGCATTATTAGTAATCATTTTCAGTAATTGTTCACAGTTAAATACCCTGCGCAATAAGGTAACTTCTCTTCTTGCCTGCCCAGGGTATTTAACAGTGAACAATAGAGGAAGTAGAGATGGTTTGCATAGTGGGGACAGGGGCGAATACATGTGGAACCCAGGCAATCTTCTTGTATGACAACTGATACTCCTTTGCCCCACTGTAGCTGTAAATATACCTTTGGAAGAGCCCTGGACTGAAAATGATTACCAAAGTTTCAGACCACTCTGAAAGGAAAAATCGAGTCACACCAGTTAGTAAGCTACTGAGATCTAACAATGTGATAGGTGAATTTGAAATGAAGAATGGAAACTAAAAAGAAAAATATCAGGTTTAGCCCCAATATCAACTGCAGATATTGGGGCTGTAGTTTGTTTCCCTAATATCCTTCTTCTAAATTTCACCTTAAAAATATTAAAGTTATGAATAAGTTAATCCCTGAATTTGTGTGGAGAAGTATTAGGTTGGGGCAAAAGTACTTGCAGCTTTTGCTAGTAAAAGTAATGAAAGAGCCCCCACAGAATTATCTTGTTCCTTTCTGCCATGTGAGAAATTAAGTAGAATTTGGGTTCCGGAAGAGGGCTCTTACCATAACCCAACTATGCTGACACCCTGATCTCGGACTTCCAGCCTCCCGAACTGTGAGAAATAAACCTATATTGTTTATAAGCCACACAGTCTATTGCCATTCATTACAGCAGCATCAAGACAGAAGGTATAAAGAAATATGAGTGGCTGCAAAAAGTTGTTTTGTTTTTATTCATGAGGTTTGGTCCTGCTAAAAGTTTTCCATTCTATATTACCTATAGTTCTCAATTATCTACTTTCCACTTTTCTCTGAGAAATAAAAGTTAGTATCTGATATGGTTAGGCTTTGTGTCCCCACCCAAATCTCATCTTGAATTATAATTCCCATAATCCCCAGAATCACCTCATGTCAAAGGAGAGACCATGTAGCAGTAATTGCATCATGGGGGCGGTTTCCTCCATGCTGTTATCATGATAGTCAGTGAATTCTCATGAGACCTCATAGTTTTATAAGGGGCTCTTCCCGCTTCGCTCAGCACTTCTCCTTCCTGCCGCCTTGTGAAGAAGGTGCCTTGCTTCCCCTTCACCTTCCACCATGATTGTAAGTTTCCAGAGGCCTCTTCAGCCCTGCTGAACTGTGAGTCAACTAAATTTTTTTCCTTTATCAATTACTTACTCTTGTGCAGTTCTTTATATCCGTATATAAATGGACTAATAAAGTATCCAAAATATTAAATACCAGAAAAAATTAAAAGATATGCCAGATATTTCTACTGAGACTACAAAACACAGCCAAAAATACTTTAAAGAAAATCTAAATAAATACAAAGATATGCATGATAATGTATCAGAAGATTCAATACTTATAGATACAATTTTCCTCAAATTGATCTGTAAAATTTTTTTTTGAGTTGGAGTCTCACTCTGTTGCCCAGGTTGGAGTGCAGTGGCATGATCATGGTTCACTGCAGTCTTGAATTCCTGGGCTCAAGTGATCTTCCCACCTCAGCCTCCCAAATACCTGGGACTACAAGTGCATGCCAATAGAACCAGCTAAATTTTTTGTTATTATTATTATTATTATTATTATTATTTAGAGACTGGATCTAGCTATGTTACCAAGGCTGCTCTCAAACTTTTTTCTCAAGTGATACTTTCACCTCACCCTCCCGATTTACTGAGATTACAGGCATGAGCCACTGAGCCCAGCTTGATCTATAAAATCTTAATAGATAATTTTACTTATCATTCTAATATTTTACTTCAAAGGAGAAAGTCCTGAATTCAGACTTAGAAGATGACATTATTTAGACTACTTTTAGATAACAGTGGACTGAGAGTCTCAAGAATTCTTTTCCAGTCATGAAGTAAACTACTGACTCAAGATGCAGTGGAACAAAAATTAATTTTATAGAAATGAATAAATTAAAGAGAGAAATTTAAATGTAATATTTGAAATATTTTGGTAATATTTATGTTTTATTTTTATGGCTATATGAGAAAAATTTTTCTTCTCTTTAAGATATATCTAACCCACAATAGATTTTTTGTAAACAAAAATGGAAACTTTTAAAGGAACTTTGATTCTCACTGACCCCTGGAAATGCAGACACCTTTATACACTCTCCTTACGATTCACAGAAGCATTCATTATTTGCATAGATTCAATAAGTGTTTGATTTTGCATTACTCTTTTTTATTACAAATGGTAATTTTAATGCCCCATATTAAGGAGGAATAATTCCAACTTCGTATGTAAAGTCAGTACCTACAAAGCCTTCTCAAGAATATTGGCCTGGTACTTGTGTTCATAAGTTCTCAGTCTACCAGGTGGTAAAAAGGTTACTCAGCAGACCAGGAACTACGACAAAACTTGGGAATTGCTAGGAAAAGGAATTCATCCAATCTATAAATACTGGAGGTAAAATCTGGTAGAGAAAGTTTTGGGGATTTGTTTCCTAGTTTCAAGATAGAAATGCAACGTCTTAGTTCATTCAGATTATTATAATAACAGACCATAAATCAGGTAGCTTATAAATAACAGAAATTTATTTCTCACAGTTCTGTAGGCTGAGAAGTCCAAAATCAAGGTGCTAGAAGATTTGTTGTCTGGTGAGGACATGATTGCTGGCCCATAGATAGTCATCTTCTTCTTGTGTCACTCCATGGCAGAAGGGAAAACTCTGGTCTCTTTAGACCCTTATAAGGGCACTAATCCCATTCATGAGGACTAAATCATGACCCAGTCACCTCCCAAAGGCCTCACCTAATACCATTATTTGTGGAGTTAGGATTTCAAGGTATAATTTTTTGGGTGGGAGATATTTGGTTCACAGCTAGCAGTTAATAAAAGACTTAAAAATTCCAATCCAAGAAGCCTTATAAATATTTCGGGATGAAATAAATCCTTTAGACTTAATAGTTACTGCATATTATACAACTCTAGATTTATGGAAAAAATCAATGAGACACATATAATTAACACCACAAGTGTGCCTAAATACGTAATCTGGCAATATCTGTTAGGACTTGACTTTTTTGTGTGTGGTCAAGAATAAGCTTTAGTGACCACTTTGGCAGCGCATATACTAAAATTAAAATGATAGATGATTTGCATAGCTCCTGTGAGTGGATAACATGCAAATTTGTAAAGCATTCCATATTTTTTATTACCGCTAGACCAACCCTATAAGAAATGCTTGAGTCCGACCGGGCGCGGTGACTCACGCCTGTAATCCCAGCACTTTGGGAGGCCAAGGCGGGAGGATCACGAGGTCAGGAGATGAAGACCATCCTGGCTAACATGGTGAAACCCTGTCTCTACTAAAAAGACAAAAAGTTAGCCGGGCAGGCGCCTGTAGTCCCAGCTACTTGAGAGGCTGAGACAGGAGAATGGCATGAACCCGGGAGGCGGAGTTTGCAGTGAGTAAGCCGAGATCGCGCCACTGCACTCCAGTCCTCTGTATCAAAAAAAAAAAAAAAGAAAAGAAAAGAAATGCTTGAGTCCTATACCTGAAAACAAAAAAGAATATCTACTATCATGAAAACACACAAAATGCACTTGAAGAAGATGGCAGATAGGAGGCAGGGCTAATGTGCATATCCCCTTTGGCAAAAACATAAAAAGAGACAAAGAAGGTCATTATTTAATGACAAAGGGATCAATTCAGTGAAAGGATGCAACAATTATAAAGATATATATTCACCCAACACAAGACCATCCAGATATATAAAGTAAATATTCTTAGAGCTAAAGAGAGAGAGAGATCCTACTAAAACAACAGTTGAGAACTTCAACATCTAGACAAAAATATCAATGAAGAAACATTGGATTTAAACTGTACTTTAGACCAAATGGATCTAAAAGACATTTATAGAAAATTTCATCCAACAGCTGCAGAATACACATTTTTCTCATCAGCACATATAACATTCTCCAAGATAGACCATATGTTAGGTTACAAAGCAAGTCTCAAGAAATTTTTAACAACTGAAAGCATGTCAAGTCTTTTCAAATCACAATAGAATAAAACTAGAAATCAACAACAAGAGGAACTTTGGAAACTGTACAGATACATGGAAATTGTACAACATGCCCCTGAACAACCATTGAGTCAATAAAGAAATTAAGAACAAATTTAAATTTTTAAAATTTCTTGACACAAATGAAAATGAAAACACAATATACCAAAACTTATGGGTTATAGCAATAGTAGCACAAGGAGGGAAGTTTATAGCAATAAATGCATAAATTAGAAAGTGGAAAGATTTCAAATAAACAACCTAAAAATTCACCTCAAGGAACTAGACAAGCAAGAACAAACTAAACTGAAAGTAGAAGGAAGAAAACAATAAAGATAGGAGGAGAAGTAAATGAAATAGAGACAAAAAATGCAATACAAATGATTAACAAAATGAAAAGTTGTATTTTGAAAAGATAGACAAAATCGATAAACCACTAGCTAGATTAACCAAGAAAAAAGAGAGAGAATCCAAATAAGTGAAATAAAAAAGGAGACATTATGACTGATACTATGGAAATTTAAAGCATCATTAAAAACTATTACAAACAACTACAAGCTAAATATTTAAAAACCTGGAAGGAATGGATAAATTTCTGGACATATGCAACTTCCCAATATTGAACCAGAAAGAAATAGAAAATCTGAACAGATTAGTAATGAGTAACAAGATTGAATCTGTACTAGAAAGTCTCCCAACAAAGAAAAGCTCAGGATTAGATGGCTTTACCACTGAATTCTACCAGACTTTTAAAGGACACCAATTCTCATACTATTCCCAAAAATTGAAGTGAAGAGAATTCTTCCTAACTCATTCTACAAGCCAGCATTGCCATGATACCAAAACCAGACATGAACAAAACAGAAAAGAGGAAAGTACAGAGCAATATCCCTAATGTATATAGATGCAAATATCCTCACCAAAAGACTAGTAAATCAAATTAACAGCATATTAAAAGAATTATACAAAATGAACAAGTGGAATTTATCTCAGTATGCAAGAACGGTTCAGCATATGTAAATTGATCAATGTGATACATCACTTCAACAGAATGATGGACAAAATCCATATGATCAGCTCAATAGATGCAGAAAAGGAATGTGACAAAATTCAACATCTTTTCATGACAAAATCCCTCAACAAATTAGGCATGGAAGTAACATATGTCTACATAATAAGAGCCATATAAGACAAGTAAATAGCTAACATACTCGATGGTGAAAAGCTGAAAGTCTTTCCTCTGAGAACTTGAACAAGGCAAAGATGCCCACTTTACCACTCTTACTCAATATATTCCAATACTGGCAGCCTGAACAATTAGGCAAGATAAAGAAATAAAAGTCATCCAAATTGAAAAAAGAGGAAGTTAAATTATCCCTCTTTGCAGACAACATGATCTTATATGTAGAAAAGTCTAGAGACTTTTGCCAAAACCCTCTCAGAACTGATAAACAAGTTCAGGAAAGTTGCAGTCTATAAAATCAACATGCAAAAATCAGTAGAATTTTTATACACTAATAAGTAACTGAAAAAGAAATTAAGAAAGCAATCACCTTTATAATATCTACCCAAAATACCTAAAAATACATTTAACCAAGAGATGAAAGACCACTATAATGAAAACTACAAAACACTGATGAAAAAAAATGAAAGCACAAATGGAAAGACATCCTATGCTCATGCATTCGTAGAATTAATATTGTTAAAAATGACCATACTGTCTAAAGCAATGTTCAGATTCAGTGCAATCCCTATCAAAATATCAATGACATTCTTCATGACAATAGAAAGAACAATCCTAAAATTTGTGTGGAACCTCAAAGGACTCTGAATAGTGAAAGCAATACTGAGCAAGAGAAAAAAGCTGAACCAGAATAACATGGTCTTGGTATTAAAACAGGCACACAGAACAATGGAACAGAATAAAGAACCCAGAAATAAATCCACATGTTTACAGTCCACTGATTTTTGACAAATGAAACAAGAACACACGCTGGGGAAAGGACATTCTCTTTAACAAATGGTATGGGGAAAACTGGATATCCATATGCAGAAGAATAAAACTAGATCCCTATCTTTCAATATGTACAAAAATCAACTAAAAAGATTAAACACTTAAACACAAAACACAAAACTATGAAACTACTAGAGAAAAAAAACAGAAGAAACACTTCAGGACATTAGTCTAGGCAAAGATTTTATGCCTAAGGCTTTAAAAGTACAGACAACAAAAACAAAAATAATTAAATAGGACTGTATTAAATTGAAAATCTTCTGCACAACAAAGGAAACAATCAATAAAGTGAAAAGACAATCTATATAATGGGAATAAATATTTGCAAATTATTCATCTGACAAGGGACTAATATCCAGAATATACAAGGAACCCAAACAACTCAATAGCAAAAAATAAAAATAAAAAGTCACTTTAAAAAGTGGGAAGGCCGGGCGCGGTGGCTCAAGCCTGTAATCCCAGCACTTTGGGAGGCTGAGACGGGTGGATCACAAGGTCAGGAGATCGAGACCATCCTGGCTAACACGGTGAAACCCCGTCTCTACTAAAAAATACAAAAACACTAGCCGGGCGAGGTGGCGGGCGCCTGTAGTTCCAGCTACTCAGGAGGCTGAGGCAGGAGACTGGCGTAAACATGGGAGGCAGAGCTTGCAGTGAGCCGAGATTGCGCCACTGCACTCCAGCCTGGGCGACAGAGCGAGACTCTATCTCAAAAAAAAAAAAAAAAAAAAAAAAGTGGGAAAAGGAACTGAATAGACATTTCTCAAAAGAAAACATACAAATAACCAACAAACATAAAAAAAAAAAAAATGCTCAACGTCATTTTCAGGGAAAAGCAAATCAATAGGTTTCTTGTTTTCACATATGAGTGAGAATATGTGGTATTTATCTCTCTGTGCCTGACATACTTTGCTTAACATAATGTCTTCCAGGCTCAATATCATCTCACCCCAGTTAGAATAGCTATTAACAAAAAGATAGAAAATAACAAATGCTGGTGAGAATGCATAGAAAATGGAGCTCATACACCGTTGGTGGAAATGTAAATTTATACAGCATTGTGCAAAACAGTATGGTAGTTTCTCAAAAAACTGAAAATGTAACTACCATATGATCCAGCAATCCCACTTCTGGATATTTATTCAAAGGAAAATACATCTGTATCGTAGAGGGATATCTGCAACGCCATGTTTATTGCAGTACTTAACATACATAATAGCTAAGATATGCAGTCAACCTAAATGTTCATTGATGGATGAATGGATAAACAAAGTGTGGCATATATACACAGTGGAATACTGTTCAGCCATAAAAAAGAATAAAATCCTGTCAAGTGTGGCAACATGGGTAAGCCTGATGAACATTATGATAAGCAAAGTATGTCAGGCACAGAGAGATAAATACCACATGATCTCACTCATATGTGAAAACAAGAAAACTGTTTTGAGTCCATGGAAGTATAGAGTACAACTGAATATTAGAGGCTGGGAAGGGTAAGGAGGAGGAGAGAATGGGGAGAGATTGTTTAAAAGATATCAAATTACAGCTAGATAAAAAAATGAGTCTGGTGCTCTGGAGCACTGTACAGTACATGTGGTTAATAATAATTTATTACATATTTTCAAAAAGCTAGATTGAGAGGATTTTGAATGTTCACAACACTAAGAAATAGTAAATGTTTGAGGGGTTGATTATGCTAATTACTCTCTTTGATAATTACATGATGTATAAAAGTATCAAAATACCACTCTGAATCCTACAAAAAGGTACAATTATTATATGTCAACTAAAAATCAAAGGGAAAAAATAATAATCTTTAAAGATTATTTATGGTCATAGGGGATTAGAGAGGGAAATACTGCTGGAAAGAAAATGTCCAAGACTTGAAAATAGACCAAAGAGTGTGCCAGGGATTTTTTTTAATGGAGTACTGGGCATTGCCTAGTAGACCCCCTAAAAATTATTTGACTCTACAGGGGCATGAAACTCTCATCTTTCTATTGACTGGGTAATTATGCAACTCCATAGAGGTAGTGATTAACTTGTAGAAAACCAATAGCCTTTAAAAAATTCTTAGCAATAAAATGATCTCGGTTCATAATAATGAAAATGAATTTTGTTCAGTAGAGAATATAAACCTCTACACAATTAGTTCTCTGTATCTACAGGTTCCATATCAGTGGATTCAACCAACTACAAACAGAAAATATCTTTAACAACTATTTGTAGAGCATCTACATTGCATTGGGTATTATAAGTAATGTAAATATGATTTATAGTATATGGAAGGATGCATGCAGGTTATACACAAATACACCATTTTGTACAATGGACTTGAGCATCCATGGATTCTGGAATCCACAAGGAGTGCTGAAACCAATCCCCTGCAGAATGACTAATCCAAAATTTCATATGAACCAGTTAAAAATTCTCACCAGTGGTCGGGTGAGGTGGCTCACACCTGTAATCACAGCACTTTGGAAGGCTGAGGTGGGCGGATCACAGAAAATGGTAATTGTGATGCCATGAGTGTGATGAAAATTATTTCAACTTTGACTCTAGACTATTAAGGAAATAAGGCCGGGCACGATTGCTCACGCCTGTAATCCCAGGACTTTGAGACTCAAGGTGGATGAATCACCTGATGTCAGGAATTTGAGACCAGCCTGGCCAACATGGTGAAACCCTGTCTCTAGTAAAAATACAAAAATTAGCTGGATGTGGTGGCAGATGCCCGTACTCCCAGCTACTCAGGAGGCTGAGTCAGGAGAATCGCTTGAACCTAGGAGGCAGAGGTTGCAGTGAGTCGAGATTGCGCCCCTGCACTCCAGCCTGAGCGACAAGAGCGAAACTCCATCTCAATAATAATAATAATAATAATAATAATAATAATAGATAATATAAGATGACATCTTGTCTCACAGAAACCTGACATTTTTAGTTTTTAGGTTGTTGAGAAGTGCCATGTTTTAATTCAATGGCCTATATTCTAATCCAGGTATTTCAAATACACATTCTATTATGCTATCTTGGCTATCTTACGTAATTGTTTCTAGATATCTCCCCCCACCCCGCTTTATCTATTTTCACAATTCTGTGGATTGAGGACCAGGATTTAAATGTTAATCTATTGAATAGGTAGAAATGTGCTTTTCTCTGTTACTGCTATTAAAAGAATCCATGAATTGTGAAAGGTTTTATCTCTGCAGTATAACTCTCCATTTGGAAGTGACTTACATATTTATTTCTTTGGCTCTGATGATCCAAACTAAAGTATTAGCAATAAAAAATGTTTTAGGAACATAGAAATTTAATGTTATGAAAATATGTGAGTATATTGAGAGAGACTGTAGCAGTGAGTATGTAATATAATTTTATGTATAATTTTAAGATTGCCATTGTAATTGTACATATTTATGGGACACAATTAATGTTTATATACATAAGTATGTTATATAATGAAGAAACCCAAGTAGTTAGCATGTCTATCACCTCATATATTTATTATTTCTTTGTGGTGAGAACATTCAAAAGATTTTCTTCTAGCCGTTTTGTACTATACAATAACTTAGGGTTAGCCATAGTCTCCCTACTGTGCGATAGAACACTAGAACTTATTCCTTCTCATTGTGACTTCATACCGTCTTGTCATCTTTCTCTTCCTGCCTTTCCTCCTCAGTCTCTGGTAACCACTGTTCTACTTCCTGCATCTGTGATATCGACTTTTTTTTTTTTTCCAGATTCCCCATGAATGAGACTATGCAGTATTTGCCTTTCTGTGCCTAGCATATTCACTTAGCATGATGTCCTCCAGTTTCATCCATGTTGTCAAAAAAAATAACAGAATTTCATTCTTTTTTATGGCTAAATAGTATTCTAATGTGTATATATGCCAAATTTTCTTCATTTCTTTATTTCATTTATTGTTATATAGTTAGGTTGATTCCTTATCTTGGCTATTGTAAATAGTGCTACAATAAACATGGGAGTACAGATATATTTTTGACATGATTTCCTTTCCTTTGGATACATAACCAGTAGTGAGATTACTGGATAATATGGTAGTTCTATTTTTAATGTTTTGAGAAACCTCCATACTGTTTTCCATAGTTACTGTACTAATTTACAATTCCACAAGCAGTGTGTAAAACTGTTTCCTTTTCTCCAGATCATTGCCGACACTTTTCTTTTGTCTTTTTTATAATAGCTATTCTAACTGGAGTGAAGTGGTATCTCATTGTGGTTTTAATGCAAATTCCCTGATGATTAGTGATGCTGAGCATTTTTTCGTACGCCTGTTAGCCATTTGTATGTCTTCTTTTGAGAAATATCTAGTAACGTCTTTTGTCCACTTTTAAACTATGTCATTTGTGTGTGTGTGTGTGTGTGTGTGTGTGTGTGTGTTTCCTGTTGATTTGTTTAAGTTGATTATATATTCTGGATATTAACCCCTTGTGAGATGTATAATTTGCAAATTTTTTTTTTTTTTTTTTTGCCTTTGTAGAGACTGGCTCTTCACTCTGTTAATTGTTTCTTTTGAGGTGTAAAAGCTTTTCAGTTTTCTTTAATTCTGATTATTTGTCTTTGCTTGTATCACCTGTGCTTTTTAGGTGTTACTTAAAATCCTTGCTCAACCCAATGTTATAAGGCACTTCCTCTATGTTTTCTTCTAGTAGTTCCACAGTTCTGGGTTTTATGTTTAAGCCTTTCTATCCATTTCGAGTTGACTTTTGTATACGGTGAAAGGTAGGGGTCTAGTCTCATTTTTTGCATGCGGATATCCAATTTTCCCAGCACCATTTATTAAAGAGATGGTCTTTTTTCCCAATATGTGTTCTCACACATTTGTTGAAAACCAATTGTCTGTAGGTGCACAATTTTTTCCCTGGGCTCTCTATTCTACTCCATTGGTCTATATGTCTGTTTTTATGCTAGAACCATACAGTTTTGGTTCCTATATTTTGAAATTAGGTAGTGTGATGCTTCCAGCTTTGTTCTTTTTACTCAAGATTTCTTTGGCTGTTCATGCTCTTTTGTGATTCTGCATGAATTTTAGGATTGCTTTTTTTATTTCCATGAAGAATGTCATTGATATTTTGATAGAGAATGCATTAAGTCTGCAGATCCCTTTGGGTAGTATGGTTATTTTAAGCATATTAATTCTTCCAAACCATGAACGTTTTCATATATTTTTGTACTCTTCGATTTTTTCATCAAAGTTTTGTTGTTTTCAATGTATATAAATTTCACCTTCTTGATTAAATTTATTCCTAGGTATCTTTTTTATGGTAGCTATTATAAGTGGAATCTTTTTCTTACTTCTTTTTCAGATGTTAGTGCATAGAAATGCTGCTGATTTTCATTTATTTATTTATTTATTTATTTATTTATTTATTTATTTATTTATCTAGAGACAGAATCTTGCTCTGTCGCCCAGGCTGGAGTGCAGTGGCGTGATCTTGGCTCACTGCAAGCTCCGCCTCCTGGGTTCATGCTGTTCTCCTGCCTCAGCCTCCGGAGTAGCTGGGACTACAGGCGCCTACCACCACACCTGGCTAATTTCTTTTATTTTTAATAGAGACGGGGTTTCACTGTGTTAGCCAGGATAGTCTCGATCTCCTGACCTCGTGATCCACCCGCCTCGGCCTCCCAAAGTGCTGGGATTACAGGCGTGAGCCACCACGCCCAGCCTGAAATGCTACTGATTTTTGTATGTTGATTTTTTTATCTTGCAACTTTAATAAACTTGTTTTTTTAGCTCTAACAGTTTTTTGGTGAAGTCTTTTGGGTTTTCTATTTATAAGATCATGTCTGCGAACAGTGACAATTTGACTTCCTTCTATTTAATTGAATATCTTTTATTTCTTTCTCATGTCTGATTGCTCAGGCCAGGACGTCCAGTACTATATGGAATAGACATGGTGAAAGTGGGCATTCTTGTCTTGTTCCTGTTCTTAGAGGAGAAACATTTTAGCTTTTCCTGGTTCAGTATGATGTTAGCTATGGGTATGCCATATATGGCCTTTATTATGTTGGGGTATATATCTTCTGCACCGAATTTGTCGAGAGTTTTGTGTTTTATATCATGAAGAACTGCTGAATTTTGTCAAAGGAATTTCTGCATCTATTGAAATGATCATATGGTTTTTTTATTTTTTCCTGTTAATGCAATATATAATGTTTATTGATTTGCATTTGTTAAACCATGCTTGTGTTCTTGACATGAATTCCACCTGATTATAGTGAATGATCTTTTTAATGTGTGGTTGAATTCAGTTTGCTATTACTTTGTTGAAAAATTTTTGGCTATGTTTACCAGTAATATTGTCTTGCAGTTTTCTTTTTTGGTTGTGTCATTGTCTGGTTTGAGAGTCAGGGTAATGTTCTCCGCATAAAGTAAGTTTGGAAGTATTTCTTCCTCTTTAATTTTTCTGTAATAGTTTGATGAAAATTGTTACTACTTCTTTGAATGTTTGGTAGAATTCAGCAGTGAAGCCATCATATCCTGGGCTTTTCTTTGATGGAAGACTTTTTATTACTGATTCAATTTCCTCATTCATTATTGGTCTTTTGAGAGTTTCTTTTATTTTATAATTTAATCTTAGTAGGTTCTATGTGCCCAAGAATTTATCCATTTCTTGTATGTTATCAAATTTGTTGGAGTATAGTTTTCGTAATAGTCTTTTATGGTCCTTTGTAGTTATGTGCTATCAGTTGTAATGTCTACTTTTTAATATCTGATTTTATTTGTCTTTTCTTTTTTGTTCTTAGTTTAGCTAGGGTTTGTGAGTTTTGTTTATATTTTCAAAAAAACCTTGTTTCATCAGTCTTAGGAATTCTTTTAGTCTCTAATTTGTTTATTTCTGCTCTGAGCTTTATTATTTCTTCCTTTCTATGAATTTTGTATTTGTTTTCATTTTCTTTTTTTTCTAATTCCTTGCGATGCACTGTTAGGTTGTTCATTAGAAATCTTTCTTCTTTTTTGATGTAGTGTTTATTGCTATCAACTACCCTCTTAGAACTGCTTTTGCTGTGTCCCATAGGTTTCAGTGTAATGCTTTAACTTCCACTTTTATTTTAAGTATTGACCCACTGGTTATTTAGGAGCATGTTGTTTAATTCTCATGTATTTGTAAAGTTTCTGAAATTTATTTATTCTTGATTTATATTTTTATTCCATCGTGGTCAGAAAGTATACTTGATATGATTTCAGTGTTCTTATATTTTTAAGATTTGTTTTGTGCTTTAACATGTTCTATCCTGGATAACATTCCATGTGCAGTTGAGAAGACTGTGAATTCTGCAGATGTTGGACAGAAGGTCTCTTAGGTCCATCGAATCTGTGGTCCCTTTGATTTATGGTCCATTTAGCCTGTGGTCCATTTGGTCTATAGAAAAGTTCAAGTCTGGTATTTCTTTCTTGATTTTCTTTCTAGATGATCTGTCCATTGAGAGTGGGGTGTTGAAGTCCCCCATTATTATTGTATTGCAGTCTATCTTCCACTTTAAATCTATTAATGTTTGCTTTATATGCCTGGGAGCTTTGGTATTGGGTGCATAGATATTTATAGATGCTATGTATTCTTACTGAATTGACTCCTTTATCATTATATAGTGACCTTCTTTATCTTTTTTTGTAGTCTTTAATTTGTAGTCTATTTTGTCAGATGTAAGTATCTACTCCTGCTTGCTTTTGGTTTCTATTTACATGAAATACCCTTTTCCATTCCTTCACTTTCAGTGTTTGTTAGTCTTTAATGGTGAGGTGTGTCTCTTGTAGCCACTATATAGTTGGGTATTTTGAAAAAATATTTATCCAGTTACTTTATATATTTTAATTGAATAGTTTATTTACATTCAAGGTTTTTGTTGATAAATAAGGACCTACTCCTGTCATTTTGTTGATTGTTTTCTAGATTAGACAACATTTTTTCTAAAACTGTTTATAAACAGTTTGATTATGATGTGCCTCAGAGAGGATCTTTTTGGATTGAATCTGATTGGAGACCTTTGAGTTTCCAGAAGAATACAGATGTGGATCTAATGTCCAGTGTTTGTTAATTGTTGTTTTGTAGATCCTTTGCTCCTCTCTTGTCATTTATCTGTGCGGTTTGTGGGGTTTTTTTTTTTTTTTTTTTTTTTTTTGGTGCTAAGCTTTGTTTACTTTCTCTTTTTTGTTTATCTGCTGTAATTTCTTTCTTTGTGATTATTATGGAACTAACATAAAGGGTCTTTTAGCTATAATAGTCATAATATAAAGTTAAGACAATAGCAAGTTAACTTTGGTCACATCAAAATCCCCTAGACTCTTCTCCTCTGCCTGACAATTTATATTTCTGTTGCCTTATTTTACATCTTTAGCTATTGTGTATTCCTGAACCACTAATTGGAGCTGTTGTTGTTTCTGACCATTCTGACTTTGAACCTTCATACTAGAGGACTGAAAGATGTACATAGCACCATTACAACTCTGGGATATTCTGAGTTTGATTATAAATTTAACTTTATTGGTTAGTTTTATAGATATATGTGTTTTCATGATGAAAATTATTGTTTTTCCATTTCCAATTGTAGCACTTTCTTAGACATTTCTTGTAAGGCTAGTTTAGTGGTGATTAATTCCCTCAGCTTTTGTTTATCTGAAAAGGTCTTCATTTCTTTATTTCTAAATAATAGCATTGGTGAATATAGTATTCTTGTCTAACAGTTTTTCATTTTATTTTCAGCACTTCAACTACATTATTCCATTCACTTTTGACCTGCAAGGTTTCTGCTGAAGTATCTGCTGATAGTCTAACAGGAATTCCTTTATATGTGACTTGATGCTTTTCTCTTGAAGCTTTTAGAATTCTCTTTGTTTTTGACTTTGGACAGTTTAATTATAAAGTGCCTCAGAGAGGATCTTTTTGGATTGAATCTAATTGGTAACCTTTGAGCTTCCAGGAGAATACAGATATGGATCCAAAGGTCCACAATTTCTACTAAGACTTGGGAAATTTCCAGCTACTATTTTGTTAAACAGATTTTCTGTGCCTTTCTCCATCTTTTCTCTCTCTGGTACTTCTACAATGCAACAATTTGCTTAATTTTGTCCAATAAATCCCACAGGCAATGTTCATTCTTTTTTATTTTTATTTTTCCCCCCACTCTGACTGGGTTATTTCAAAGGACTGTATTCAGGTATAGAAATTTTATCTTCTGTTTGATTTAGTTGGTTGGTTGAAGACTTCTTTTGTATTTTTTGTTTGAATTCTTTAGCTTTAAGATTTCTTTTTAGCTCTTTTTTATGATATCTATTTGTTGAATTTCTTATTCAGATCAATAATAGTTTTTCTAATTTCATTGACTTGTTTCTCTGTATTTTCCAGTATCTCACTGACTTTCCTTCGTAACATTATTTTGAAATACTTTTCAGGTATTTTGTAAATATTCTTTTCTTTGGGGACAGCTACTAGAAACTTATTGTGTTCCTTTCAGGTGTTATATTTCCTTGCTTTTTTGTGTTTCCTGTTTCCCCTATATTGATATCTGCACATCTAGTGAAACAGTTGCTCTTTCTAAATTTATGGAAAAGCTTTTGTAAGACTTTTTCCTGTAGATGGGTCCTAGGACATCAGTTGGGTGTGGTGCATTGGCTTTAGTTCAAGGTGGGCTCGGTAGCATGGTCTTTACACAGTTTCTTTAGCTGTAATCCTTGTCAATTGTATCTGTGATTGCCTTGGTGGACTAGGCTGTGGGAATTGTGATGGCAGTTGTGATGACAGTGGTGTGGCTTTTCTTTAAGTAGAAGAGCTGGAATGGTTGTCAGGCCTGGTACATGTAGGTGCAGGAGGCTGGGTGGCTGTGTGGTGGTCTCTTTGTGGAGGTAGGGCTGCTGCTAGACTAGCCATTGAGTCAGTTGCAGTTTCACATGAACACAGTAGTTTGGTTGGTTGTTCAGTGGTTTCTCTGAGGAGGCAGAGCTGCCTCCGGCCTGGTTGGTGGGGATGGGGCATTGCATGGGTTTGAACATTGTGGTCTCAGTTGTTCCACCAGGCCAAAGCTTCATGTAGGTGGGATCATAGAGCTGCAGGCAACAGTGTTCACATAGTGGAATGGCAGTAGGTCCTCAGGGATAGAAAGAGTGGCCACTGGACCCCATGGCAGAAGCATTCTAACAGTAGGTCCATTTTCAAGATGGTGCTGTGCCATAGCAGCTTAGGTCATGGGGGTTGAAGGGGTCTCCTATTCTGAGACCACCCTGATTCTGGGAGGTATGCAAATTCCCAGAAACTCTCCAAACTGGATTCAGGGCCTGTGAAGACTCAGCCGGGGGGCTATATTATAGAAAGGGTCATTGACATCTATGGTGACAATGGAGACCACTTGGGGTCCCCAGCTTACTTTTATCTTATAAGAAGAAATATCTCCTGATTCAAAGCCTGTCCTGGTGAGGGAGACAGTCTAGCAAGAGTAGGGTGTCTTGCTCCCTTCTCTATGGTGCTGTCTTGGGTTTCCATGATCCACAGAGATTTTGCATTTTCCTTCAGCATACTTTCTCAATTGCTCCAGCTGAAACGTGTTGTTTATTCACTGTTTGGTTCCTTTTTGTTTAGGGGGTGCAGCAAATGCTAGACCACTCTAGCCAGTCACCTTCCTGATGTTATTCCTGTTTATACTTAAAAAAATGTATTAATATGTATATATTTTTGTATGTATGTATGTGTGTGTGTGTGTGTGTGTGTGTGTGTGTGTCATATATCCACATTTAATTTCTCAGTTAACTTTAGGCATCTATCTGCCACAGAAAGAGATTAAGAATGCCAGGTGAAATCAGAGAAAGTGAACTAATATTCAGCTTCTGATCCTACAAATAGAAATTTACAGAAGACAATTGTCTTGAAAGTCAGGCATCATTAAACAGGATTTTCTAGATTCTTTTATCTAGATCTCATGACTGAGATCAAGTTTGATTGGCCTCACTTATGTTATGCCTCATGAAGGGAAGAGAAAAAGAAAGAGAAAGAGAAAGAGATGAAGAGAGAGAGAGACAGAGACAGAAAAACTAAGAATAAATGAATGAGCATATGCTTCTTGAAGTCCTGGTAGTTGGTGGGGAAAGGATGGCAAAGGAGAGGACAGAGAAAAGGTTCTGCATGAAGAAGGGCTTTATTATCTGTCTAAAATTGAAAACAGGAATTGACATGGTTATGAGAGGGCCTGAGTCCATTCAGGCTGATCATGGTTTCCTGAGTGTCTTCAAGCCTCAGTTGGGAGTCTAGCCCACAGATACTTCTAACATGGCATGCGGTAGTTATGCATATCTTTGCTGTAAAGCAGGTAGATACATGGTCTTCAGGGCATTCTAGAATCACAGACTTTCCTGTATATCCCAGTGAAGTGATGAAGAGGTGTTAAAATTGCCCGTGGATAGCAGAGACTTGGAGTCAAGACAAGGTTGCCACCATAGACTTTGAGACTGGGTGAAGATGTGGGTACTATGAGTTCTAGCAGAGTTGCCAACATGTCATCCCAAAAGCCTAGTGGAGCCTGTTGCCTATTGGCAGTCACCAATCTGGGGTTCATATATTCTGCACAAGAGACAATAGAGATCCAGTACCTCATGGATCTGAGGAACATTCACCTCATGTCTCCTTCACCCACTTCTGTAAGGACAAGGTCAACCCCTCTCATACATATAAACTTGAGAAAAGTAAAGAGAAAGAGTGAAATCTGAAAGACTGAGCACTTACCTATAAAATAGTGTATTATGTGAAAGAGTTAAATTTGAAACAACCCTAATAGGATGTTTAACTTTGAAGAGACTGAAAAAGGATTGTTGAAACCAGAGGAGTTGGAAATATTTTAATGGATAAGTTAAAAGAAAAACAAAACTTCTACTCAGCATGGTTAGCAATTGTGAAAAAGATAAATGCAGTTTTAGAAACTTAAGGAACTTCTCTTGGTGCCACCGACTCATATTGGAATTAAATGTTCAAAGTCAGATCCTAGTATACACCTAGAGTTTAGAAAAATAATTGAGTTAAGGAATTAAATTTTTGGTGTTTCTCTTATGTTGTTAGGGAAAAGTAATAATACTCAATTGACACTAATATCCTGAAGATTGGAAGAATATACTTCATTTTGAATTAATACAAATTTTTAATGAGATTTCGCCACTTCTTGGATAAAATACACTTCAGACTACTCAACTTTGATACAGTAGAATGAGACTTCAAATACAAAGTCTGGTTTGAGGAACTTAGCATTATTTACAGTACCACTTCCGGTAAAGCACTTAACTCCTCTGAATCTCAGTTTCTTTACCTATAAAATAGGTAACATCTACCTCTGGTAACTGTGATAAATCTCATATATTGTGGCACACCTGAATGTAGAGTACACCAAAGGCAAATCTGGCATGCTGCCTGTTTTTGTATATACAGTTTTTTTGAGGGAAAAAGAGCCTTGCCTACTTATTTATTCACCTTTTCTACAGTGGCGTCACACTGCAACAGCAGAGTTGAATATCTGTGATACAGACTGTGGCCTGTGCTGTTAAAAATATTTACAACATGAAGTTTGACAGAGAAAAAATTGCCAGCTCTGGTGTAGAGTATCATAAACAATCAAATGAGCAGGTGCTATTATTTTTATCACGTTATACGCCATTTGCTGATTCCATGCTGACATAACTGTGTTTTAGCAAACAATTTTGTTTAAAAACCACCTTCTTTCTAGGCAGGGGTTATCCTGGGTAATAGAGAAGACTAGCTTTTCAGTCAAAAGCGTGCTTCTCATTGCAAAATAACCAACTGGGATCAGAGTTATAAAGCAGCCTGCTCAGAATTTGGTTTGTCATTGGCTAAGGCCTGATCTCCCTGCTTGAGTTGATATAGTTAAACTTGGAAATCTAAAATTTAAGTACCACCTGTTCTTAATTCTCCTTGAGTCATTCCTCACACACCATTGGTATTGAGATCAAGGGGCCAGCCACTCTCCCTCAACTTTACCGTACTTCCCAGAGGAGTGTCAGCCAAACATTTTCAGTTGCCTGTGTGCACATGAAATCAGAAGACAAACTACTTTTAAGAAGGACACAGCATTCCTACTTTGATAATTTTTCCTTTTCTTTGTTCAAAAGTCTATCCTCATGTGGACTGACAACAAAGCTGTCACCTGCTGCAGGATGAATTGAGTGAGAATAAGAGACGGCTATTACGTGAAAGGGAAACTTGGGTGAATTTGGCAAGATTCTAGGTTATGAAAAAATAATGATTTCAAACACTAGTTTATTATTAAATGAAGTCAGATTTTAACAACTTCTTGTTATAGGATATCCAGCAATGGGAATGTAACATACTTGGGTTAATTATGTCATTCTTTAGGGAAAAAAAGTTAGTTAACAGCTAGCCACCTGCCATGTATTAAAAAATAAGAGGCTGTAGATTCCTTTCTGGAAAGAGAACATTTTTGAAAAGTAGATGCTGTAATTTTGCCAAAGGCTGATGAAACCCCAAAAGGTAATTATGTCAGCCTGAGAAGACTATAATAGTGAAAATAAGATTTACAAAAAGAGTTACAGGTTTTCGGCCACCATCAGCAGACAATTTTAAATTTGGAAGTGAATGCCGTTGTGCTTGGGCATAGTTTAAATGTTTTCCTCCCCACCAAATGTTTCTCTAATCTGCCTGAAAAACTTCCAGTTTTCTCTCTTCCTCTTTTCTCTATTTCCCTTCTTTTCTTTCTCTCCCACCTCCTCTCACCTTGTCACCCTTCTCACAACCACAAATGCTCTTAACATAACTTAGAATAGTATAGAAATCTGTGCTCTTTCAACACAGAATGGAAAGCAAAACATTTTTGTAGGATGTCACCATTGCTTTTTATTTCATATTAGAAAGTGTTGTACAGGCCCTGTAAGTCCAGTTTAGGGAATCTGTCCTATAGATATACTTCCAAGTATGCAAAGCTATAGTATGAAGGTCTTTATTGCAGACTGAGGATGGAAAAAAAGAAAAGGAAAAGAAGTGAAGCAGAGAATAGAAACAATAGGAACAGTGGGGAAAAAAACAGGACAGGAAAAGACAGGAGGAAGACTAGGAGCTGGGAGTGGCACTAACACAGAAAGCTCCAGAAATGTGGTGTGAGAGAAGAGCTGGCAACAAAGGCTTCCCTTTCTTGGTCTACAGAGGACTGTACATAAACTATACACATTTTTTAAAACTCAGTGTCCTAACTGTAGAAAATCCCATATTATTTCGCTGGTGAGGCATCAGGGACTTGGAAATGAGCCCAAAATATTCTAGAGAAATATTTGGTATAACTGAGGATACTTTTCATTGACACTGTATTAAGGAAGGTGCCAGAGACAAAGAAGACAGCATTAGGCTGCCACAGGTATTTATTGTAATAAACTTGGTGGGGCAGGTCATGTGACACCATGAGCCCTCAATTATCTAGCCTTCAGGAAGAGAAAAATAAGTTAGGAATAGGCAGTACCAGGACTAGGGAAACATAATCAGCGAGAGAGTTGGCCTCCAAGTAAGGTGGCAGGGATCTGGTTCAGGGTCCAAGTTGATGGAGCAAATTTTTTCTCTATCTGGGCTTGAGTTGATATCCCAAGATTCAAATTAGGTGTTTGGGCCCCAGCAGCTGGAGTTTTCCAGTAGCAGTGCTACTCAGAAACAGGTGGATGGGAATTGTGTGGTTTCTGGAGTATGGAGATCCATCTGGGTTGAAGTAGGATTCTAGCCAGTTGCTGGCAAAAGGGAGAGAGGGTCCAACTCTTAGGAAAATTGGGACTGTTTCAGAACCCTGTTGTGATTGTTGGAGCTCAGAAACAATATCCAATCCTAGTCAGAAAACTGGAGTATAAATCAGGACCTGAGGCAGTTTCCCAGTCCCATGAAAGTAGGCTAGCAAGTTGGGTAAGGAAAGCATAGCTCAGCAGGTGCAAAGGCATCTTGAAACTCACACCTGTTATGGAATTGAGTTATTCCAAACTCTAATGCACATTCCACAGTCAGGTTTGTTCATTTGGTTCAGGCACGAAAAGGGCAATGTGAGAAGCAATGAAGACAAAAAGAAATGACATTCATGATGAGATCATAAGAAATGTTTTGCAGGGTGCTAGCAATTCAAAAGATCCTGGAAGCACAAGTTAGAAAGATAGTTTTCTGGAGGGTGAATAAAACAGTTCAGGGCTGACTACTTCAATTTTTAATCTATTAATTTGTTCTCCAAAAAGTTAGTGGTGGTCTATTGACCTGAAGAATAGACTGCTCAACATTACCGACTTCAATCTCACAAGCAAAATGTAAATGAGTAAAAAGCAAGTTAACTGTTCAATTTAAATAGAAAGCAAGTGTCTGGGATATCTTTGGGTTCATACTCCTTACTTTCTGTATCCCAAATCAGAAGCAGATGTGGCATATATAGTTAATGTCATAGTACTGTGAGTAATTGATAATATGTGAAATTTGGTAATACTGTACTTAAGGCAGAGAAAAAAATTTCCTATTTAATAAGTACCTTTAAGAGTTTACGCTAACATCTTAAATATTTTTGAAAATTTAGTTTATACACATTTTAATTTTTAAGCCTATATTATATATCAGATTTCACTCATGTTTTCCAACAGTGGAATTCTATATGGTAACTCAATTATAATAATAATATTTTCTTAGAGATGCCAAAAATTATTTAGCAGATGTAACATGCTTTCATTCATAATATATATGTGAGTATGAATATTTATACCCAGATTTATCCATCGTATGATTATATTGAAAGGAATAGATTTAATGCACATCGTGATAATTATCATTAGTGGGTGTTTACTATTTGTTAGACACTGTGCTAAGTGATTTTACAAACATTAACTCGTTTAATAATAAAAAAATTCTACATAGCAAATATTCTTACCCTGATTTCTTAGGGGAGGAAACTGAGAGTTAGCATCTTAAAGCTAAAAAGTGGTAAAATTGCATATGGCCCCAGAACTAGAAGACAGTGAAACTGGAATTCAGACCAAAGTCTATATTGATGAGTGTTCATGCTGTTAACTTCTATGCTACATTACTTTCACAAATTAACTTACTTGATTCACTAATGAAGTCAAAGTTGTACAATTTATACATAAGCCAATTAGCTTTGCATAAAGAAAAGAACACTACACTTCATTGTCACCATACCTGCCTTCTGCTTGAAATATCTGTGCCTCTAATTTCAGTACATTTGGGCAAGGCTGAGGAGCCATTTTAATACAAAACTTGTATATGAATGACTCTTTAAATTCCACATTTTGATGCTATGGTATCTAATATAAAGGATAATAATTTATTAAATTTCTTAGCACTTTTTAACTTTAATTTAATAGCAGATGGTATAATAGAAAAAGTTTACTGTAGGCAATGCTATTTACTTCTCTACTTTAGTTTGCCCATCTATATAATAAGGACTGAATTAGGTATTTTTCAGATTCTGTTTATCCTTGAAACTATAGTATTCTAAACATCTAATTAATTGCTAGTCAATTTATATTTACTAGAAATAATACAAGACAGAGGAAACTAGCATTTATGGAGCTGTTTTATGTACCTGAAGTGTGAATACACGCACACACACACACACAAATTTATTCATTTAGTTCCCTGACTTAATTTGCATGATAATATTGCATAGCATGTGATATTCTATGCATTTTACAGAGAAAGCATAGTGACTTAGAAGTCACATAACTCTCCAGAGAGCTCAGTCATAAAATACAAATCTGCAATGCCCTTTTGCTTAATGAGTAATCTTCAGTTTATTTGGAAAAGTAACTTGTTTAGAACACACTGTGTTTTAGTTAGGTAGCAAATTAAGACATGAAATAACAGAACTTATCATAGAAATGTTTATTTCTTACTAATGTAACTTTAGCAGTGGGTCTTTAATGGTCTTAGAAGAAAGGTGGAGAACATATACCTCCTTTCAACTTCTGACTGTAAGTTACATCTATCAATTTCATTACATTTTTACAAGACAGACAGATCACACAGTCCTGACCTAAGCAAGGGCAATTTGCAAACAGGGTCTTGTGTTTTCAGGCAGAGCAAAATGAAACTGGATTTTATAAACAAACCTATTGCACTGGTTCTGCCTAAGCCTTATCTCCATCACTGATAATAATGCAGATAATTGAAGGGCTGCTGCTTTAACTTTTTTTTTTTTTTTTTTTTTTTTTTTGAGACGGAGTCTCGCTCTGTCGCCCAGGCTGGAGTGCAGTGGCACGATCTCGGCTCACTGCAAGCTCCGCCTCTCGGGTTTACGCCATTCTCCTGCCTCAGCCTCCCGAGTAGCTGGGACTACAGGCACCCGCCACCTCGCCCGGCTAGTTTTTTGTATTTTTTAGTAGAGAAGGGATTTCATCCTGTTAGCCAGGATGGTCTGGATCGCCTGACCTCGTGATCCGCCCGCCTCGGCCTCCCAAAGTGCTGGGATTACAGGCTTGAGCCACCGCCCCCGGCTGCTGCGTTAACTTTTTAACTATGCTTATAGACACAAAAGAATAAATAACACAGAGCTTATGTCTTCTTGATAGTAGTGTCCTTTATTTAGAAATTTCCAGAAAACTGGAATCTAATGAGATTCTAGAACTTTCTTCTTGATATGGAGTTCCACAATGGCTTTACTGTTTCTCATGTTCACCATTTCACCTCCAGTGTTTATTGCAGTGTAGGTGCATATATATTTGTTGCATGAATGTTAGAATGTGGTTATAGTGATAGCGGGTAATTAGTGGGTGAAGTTGCTAATATTTTAGCACCTAATTGAAAAGCCTCTAAATGAAGGTAAATGTTTAGAAAGACATCGCTGGAATTCGGAAAACATTGCAACAGTGTAAGCCTTGTGGTCAACTACCTTCTCTCAATTTATCTGTATTCAAAAAGAAGGAAATCTTTGTCCACAGTGGTTTAAGCTGTTTCTGGCCAAAGGCTGACCTTTTTGCTAAAACAGATTTCACAAATGTGGACAAACTCAGGCAATGACTGCCAGAGCCCTTTAGAAGAGAAGGCTTAGCAGGAGCACTTTTAGGCTTTGTATATCCCTGACTCAAGTGCCCTTTGCTGCTTGCCAGGGAGCTCAGGGAGGCAGAGATGACATTTTAATGATGTACCATAACCTAGACCTGTGGTTCTCAACCTTTCCAAGTACAAGATTTCTTTTAAATGTCAAACTTTACAGAATCCCAAGAGATTCTAGTTGCATTCTTTGAATCAGTTGCTGAGGAACTACAAAACAATAAAGGTCCCCTTGAACTTAGTAGTAGTTTTAAATACATTTATACTTTATTAATTAAAATTACATATATTTGAAAAACAGTCAGATGCAAGACAAATTTATTCAGTCAATTAACTATATTTGATGCACTATGGATTTGAAGATGTTTTGCAGTAACTCTGAGGACAATAGGTTGAGAAGCAGTGAATTCAGTGGAAGCACTAATTCCCATAGTGCCAAATACAGCTTAAAGATAGTATGTAGTGCTCCGTGTATATAGTTGACATAGACAGGTACTTTGCGCAGTTTTAACTATTTATAAAGGAACACCTGATTATGAATATTCTACATTTAATTAGGAAGTAGGAGGTGCAGGGTGTATGTGTGTATAGGTGTGTTGAATATTTATTCATTCATTTGCTATTCTAGGCATTGAAGAAAGTGGTAAACATTAATAATAAAAGCTGACGTTCCTATACGAATGTTCCTCATTTTATGATGGAGTTTCATTTCAATCAATCCATCATAAGTAGAAATATTGTAAGTTGAAAATGCATTTAATACACCTAATCTATCAAACATCATAGCTTAGCCTAGCTTATATTAAATGTGCTCAGAATATTTACATTAGCCTACAGTTGAGCAAAATCATCTAACACAAAGTCTATTTTATAATGAAGTGTTGAATATCTCACGTAACAGTATTATACTGCATCACTGGACAGGGAAAATTCAAAATCCAAAATTCAAGTATGGTTTCTACTGAATGAGTATCTATTTTGTCCCATCATAAAGTAGAAAAATCATAAGTTAAACCATCATAAGTTGGGGACCATCTGTAGTGATTATTATTGACTAAACAGATTTGAGTTATGTGTTTTAGGATGTATTAATCTTATTATTAACTTTATTTTACAAGTCAGTACACATAGAGACGTGAAGTAGAATGCCCAAGACTACAAATCTAGTACACGGCAGAGCCAGCATTCCTACTCAGTGTGTTTAGCCCTCAAGTCTGTGCTTTTAATCATTTTGCTGTACGGCCTCTCAGAATGTTACTACCCCCTCTCTCATATACCTTACATTGCCTTCAATGAAAAAGAAAACAATCCAATAAAAAATAATTAAACTTTATAAATTTATGCATAGATTCCTTCTGTGATATAGAGTGACTGCTGGCTACTTATTTTCTATAGGGATGTTTGGGAGAGCCCCATTGAGGAAATGACATTGGAGGATTAAATAAGGATATGTTCAAACTTCTTTCTTCTCAGCCAGCTCATAACCACCAGAGTCTTTTTCCTCTTTAGGTCAACAATCAAAAATACAGTCCCCATGAGGTCATAATTTGTAGCATCTATATAATGATTAGATTGCTAGCTCAGTCATGTATTTTCAATATAATTTTATTAAATATTTTTCACATTGTATGTGTAAATAATCTCTGGGCTAATAAACACTGCCATAGTAGTTCAATATTAAAACATTTTAGGGATCGTTTTTACTTTGTGATTTTACTGCAAAGTTCTGTTACACTGAATCATTCCCCATTTTTCGTCGTTGTTGTTTTCATGCACTACATCTTGCAAGAACACAGCGTAAGTTCTAAGAAGTTGAATCAGAAGTAAAAAAAAAAAAAAAAAAAAAAAAAAAAAAAAAAGTCTAATCTACTAAATTTAAGCCAGTGGCACTTCAGGCTAGCCAGCCTTTCTTCTCAGCTATGTTGCCAAGACTTTTGTATTTTGAATTGCTTTCTCCTTATTCCAGCAGCTGAAGGTTGGAACAGTACAATCATGAGTATAAACAGCCTTGCAGAGGTGGGATCCCTCTCATCTGTACTATTTCTCCTGATTCTCATGTTCTTATAGTTTTCACCCAAGAGGTCTGCTTCGTACATTTCTAGGATGCACTGGTGGCTTGTTAATCTAGAAGCATGCGTAGCTACATGCTATGTGATCACATTTGGTCTGAAATATGTGGGTCACAGAGGGCACAGCTCTAACCTTTTGGAGGAGAAGGTAAAGCTTCTCTTCTCTTAAAAGCTATTCCCAATACTCTTCTTTCTCACATGCAAAGCTCTGTGTCTCTGCTTTTACATATTTTTTTGGAAGATTCAAGTCTTTTTCTCTTTGAAGAGACCTCTTCCCAGTTAATCACTTCAGCTTTACTAACTCATCTTAAATTTTCTGTGTGATTCCACATCTGTTTGGGGACACCTATCATGATTAAGTTGTCAGTTGACTCTTGTGCCTAATTTCAAGAATTTTTCATATAATTCCTTGGAACACATTATAGACATTGGCTCAATGCATTTCTCTATGAGGGAGCTAGAATAGAGTTGATGCAATCTTGTTTCCTTCATGAACTTTTCTCTTGACAGCTTAATAATCAATGTCCAGTATCTACCCATCCTTCCATCTCTATGTGGCTTTTTTTTCTTCAGGAAATATTTATTGCATACCTATACTCTGCTTTACAACTTGCAAACTGCTGTGAATATAGTTTTGAAAACTTCAAAATCTCTGTCGTAGAACAAAGGCAAAAGAAACAAGATTTCTGGGGAAACAGCATCCTATGCTGTTAGATAATACTTTTTAGATATAGGAGAATTAACATGAAATTGTGTTTATGTGAATATGCAACATGTACATATAATTCTTAATGATAGTAATATTTTATTGAGTGATTATGATGGGCTAGATTTATATAAAAACTTTAGCCCATATTAATCCATTTGACTTTCATAATTACCCAGTGAATTAAGTACTTTATTATGTCAAAATTTTAGATGGGAAAATTGTAGCACAGGAATTCCAAAAGTTTGTCCAAGATTACAGAGCTGATAAGTGGAAGAACTGGGAGTCCAGCCCAGCCACATTCATTCTAGAGCCTGTCTTCTTTTCCAGTATGTTATATACATTTAAAGTGCCCAAAGTAATCATTAGTTTCTTAATACCCTTCTTTATCCCAGCCTCCAGATTAATCTATGACAATGCTTATAGCTCATCATTTTCTTACTTCAATCCTTTTGGTGGTTTGTTTGTTTCTACAGATTCTTATGTGACATTTAGCACTCTCAATCCAGTAGAAACTATCCTAAACATCTTATTGCTGTCGCTGTCAATCACTTTCGTTAGCCCCTCTCTTCTGAATAGTCATTCCTATGCTATACCATCTCCCAAACTATCTCCCTTCCACATGGAATATTGTCTTTCCTCTTCACCAATCAATCCAACAGCTATACTTTCTTAAGTAACAGCCTGGGACCAAACTCTTCCATTCCTTGCTAAACTCCCATAGCAAGTATAGCTTGAAAACTTTCTAGGGTATCCTATTACACTGACTTGAATTTTTTCCCAGTTGCTTTGGGTGTTTGTTTGTTTGTTTGTTTGTTTGTTTTAGTTGCTTTTTCCTGTGTTTTTATAACCAACCAGATGTGATTTTTTAGTGGTAGAGAACATACATTTTACTTTTTTTAAAACCTCCATAGTAACTAGAATATGTTCAATACTGACTAAATTATTCTTGATGGACTTTTTGGAGAAGAAGAAATGATAACTTGATTTCAAGCACTTCTTCTATAGAGAAAGATAATTTCCAAGGAAAATTAAAATACTCAGGTTAGTGCTCTTTTCTCTCTCTTTCTTTTTTCTTTTCTTTTCTTTTCTTTTCTTTTCTTTTCTTTTCTTTTCTTTCTTTTCTTTTCTTTTCTTTTCTTTTTTTTTTTTTTTTGGTGGAGTTTGGTTCTTGTTGCCCAGGCTGGAGTGCAATGGCATGATCTCAGCTCACTGCAACCTCCGCCTCCCAGGTTCAAGCGAGTCTCCTGCCTCAGCCTCCCAAGTAGCTGGGATTATAGGCACGTGCCACCACGCCCAGCTAATTTCGTATTTTTAGTAGAGATGAGGCTTCTCCATGTTGGTCAGGCTGGTCTCAAACTCACCACCTTAAGTGATCGACCTGCCTTGGCCTCCCAAAGTGTTGGGATTACAGGCATGAGCCACCATGCCCAGCCGTTAATGCTCTTTCTTTATATAAGTGACAGTTTATAGCACATGGCCATACTAATTATCTTAAATGATTCTCTAGAATTTGAAGACTGTGAACTTTGATTACAATACAGTATAAATGAAAGAGTGTCCCTGACTTACAGGTATTACTAGGATGCTTTTTATGCACATAAATGATTGTATCTTTTCACCTTTGGAACAGACAAATTAGAGATATTAGGAGAAGAGGCAAACTTCAATGCATAGGATGCAGTTTGCCTTTGTTCTATGTCAGAGAGTGCTGGCAAACGTGGTCAGACACACCCTAGTCACTGGCCAGAATTTGCAGTGGGTGAGTATATTTCTGACATCATGGTGTTCTTAGCATTCCCACTTTTCTTCTTTGGATGAACTGTTTTAAATTTTATTTCCTCTATAAACAATAGTATAAATGTCTACCAATGAATCACAGGGTAACTAAGTGTACAAAAGGCCTTGAAAAATAAGTATAATATATCATATGTAACTGAGTTAAGGAAAGCTGTCTTGCTTTTTGGTGTAACTAATAATAAGCTAGTCACCAAATGCAACTGTATAATAAAACATTTGATTATAAGAAGTTTAATAGTAGTTTTAATTGTAGTCCCTAAGCATTTATACCAAATTTGTTGCATATATGTTTTGAAAATCTTTTGGCCAGTAGCCATGATTGAATTTTATAAAAGAAGCTGAATATCAACTTGATACTTTATTTGCAATATTTCAATTAAATACCTACTGAAAGGTTGGCAGTTCCATAACAGTGTTTTAGAGTATTAACAGAGCCATACCAATTGGCCCCCAGACAAAATCTGTAGTGCCAAGCCTAACTTTGGGGCAGTTTTTAAGCAATTACCATTATGAAGTCAAACCACTTTGGAGTATTTATTTTACAATATGCTGTATACTGGAATGGACAGAGAAATAGGACTTTATTTTCCATATGTTTCTAAAAGATTTCTACCTTTGGGGCTTGAAAACACATTTCCTCTTAAGTGTAGGGGATTCATAACTCACTATCAAAATAAAGGCAATCAGAACTATCAGATTTAATACATAAGTATCTTAGATATATTCTAAACATATACAGTTAAGGATAATTACTCTATTTGAATACAGCTTTAGTGAATTCACATTGAAGACTTGGAATTTATGCTGTTATATAGGAGATTAAAAAGTGCCTCTATGAAAGTTCTAATAAATGGCTTGTTGGGCAATATGAATATTCAAAAGGGTGCCAAATATGCAACAAAATGTATCTGAAATATCCTATTGTATGTACAAGAGAGACTTATTATTGTATAAGAAAGGAAATAAACCTCATTGAATATTTTAGGACAATATACACTTTTGGAAATTATTTTAAATCATTGCACAAATTTTTTTCAAGTACATTGGGCAGAAAAGGTGCTATCTGTATTAAATCCGAAGGCTGAAAAAGAAAAAGGTATTCATACAGAGAGAGTCACAACCTCTCAGACGCAGATTGCTCTGCACAACTAAACCTACTCCTTTTGCTTATTTTCTGTTATTTTACCTAGAGGAGCTCAAGGATATGTTTTCTCAAGATTCCTATCTTCTTTGCTAGTGCTTGATCTTCCTGGGCCTCTGTGGGTCTGAAATTATAAGACTGATATAACATCAGAGAGCTGAATGGACCCCAGGGAGTATAGAGAATTCGAGGAAAGCACGTAGTTGGAAGCTCCTCACGGAGGTAGCTGAGCCTGAGTTGAATTTTGCATTAGTGCATGAAGAGTAAGGCTGTCAATCCAAGCTGGAGTCAGGGTTATTTGAGTAGTTGGGTCTCCTACTTAGCACTGCCATTTACTTTACTCTCTTACTACAGAGAAACTCATTTCATCCCTGTGGTGCATATGAAAATTTGCCTGGAAATAAAGGGCTATACTGCTTTGGGGAGGATCATTACCTGTGACAGGGAATATTCAGGTAGCCATATTGGAGTAATATGTGCATGATCCCTGAGCAGTTGCAGGTAGATATAGACCTAGATTTTTATTATTCTTACTCTTTGTTATAGTTAAACTTGCCAAATTCATGGCATTTATTTTTGTAACTTCTTGATTACAAAAGCTGTGATTTGGGGGCAATGTAATGTTTGGAGGTCTAAAAAAAGGAATTTCTAAATATAACATTTAACTTAACAGTAATTGAATTTAATGTTTTAAGGTCTAAACAAAGAAATTTCTAAATATAGTGCAAAGGCTCGATACTAAAGTTTTAATATTAAAATGCTTCTTAAAGATTGGTCTTAGCTCCTTGATTCTATTTTGTTGCAATTAGCCATTACAAGCCATTGTGAGAAGTACTAATACTAATAGTCACACATTCCTGTTTCAAAAGTGTGCTGCTAATGATTGATATAAGTTATAGGTGGGCATAGACTTTCGTGAATCATTCCTTAGGTAATGTGCCAGAGGGTAGTTAAGGACATGGATTTTGGAGCCACATTGCCTAGGTTCAAATTCATCTCTGGCACTTACAAACTTGTGACTTTGGTCGTGCGTGGTTGCTCACGCCTGTAATCCCAGCACTTTGGGAGGCCGAGGCAGGTGGATCATCTGAGGTCAGGAGTTCGAGACCAGCCTGGCCAACATGACGAAACCCTGTCACTACTAAAAATACAAAAATTAGCCAGGCATGGTGGCATGCACCTATAATTCCAGCTACTTGGGAGGCTGAGGCAGGAGAATCCCTTGAACCCAGGAGACGGAGTTTGCAGTGAGCCGAGATTGCACCACTGCACTCCAGATTGGGTAACAGGATGAAGTTCCATCTCAAAAAACAAAACAACAACAACAAAAACAAAAACTAGTGACCTTGGGCAATTTACTTAAATGCCCTGTGCTAATTTATTCATCTGTATAATGGGAATAATATAATAGTGGTAGCTATTTGTAGGGTTGTCGTGAAGATTAACATTATATATGTATGTATTTATTAGGACAATAAAACAGTGGCTGGCAGTATATAAGCCCTATGTAAGCGTTGGCTATTATTATTACTGCATGCCTTAAAATGTTCAATGAAACATTTCTCTCAGAACATCCATGTGCTCAAATTTTGAGAATGGTAGACATTATGCTCAACTTTGAACAATTGTTTTGTGTTGGGTTTCATGTCTGGTACATATATTTGAAGGTGTCTGTAAAGTGAGGTAAAAATTGCCTAATAGGTTTTTTCTCTTTGGAATTTTGGATTTTAGTCCTTATGTAAAAAGCAAGATACATATATAGGAAGTTGTTGACTTCTTTAGGAGAGAGGCATAATCTGATAGTGAAATATAGAAAGCAATAAGTAATTTTTGAGTTAGTTTTTAAAAGAGAGTAAATTAAATTCAATTAAAACAACAAGATGTGTCTGTTACTGAATAGATCATATATGCTAAGAACGTTGTCAGGGTTGGAAGAATAGAAATGTTGTAGCATTTGTTAGGAAAAATTGAATATGTGGCTTACAAATTTAAAGGTAACTGATATGGTCTGGCTGTGTGTCCCTCACCCAAGGTGAGGGATAGGAGTGAATACTAATGGGTAGGAGGTTTCTTTTTGGTATGATAAAAATGTTCTAAAATTATTTTATGGCAATGGCTGTACAATTCTATAAATATACTAAAACCCATTGAACTGTAAACTTGAAACAGGTAAATTTTATGGTATGCACATTATGTCTTAATAAAGCTGTTAAAAATACATTAGTGAAAAAAGAACTAATATAATTCCACACTAACAAAACAAAAAACATGAACAATCATCTCAGTGATTTCTATAAAAGCATTTGTTAAAGTAAAACATTTATTTGTAAGGTATATCTTAAAAATCCTACAGCAAACATGAACTTGATGAAATTTTTGAAAGTTTTTCATTTTAAAATGACTATCATAAAAAGATGTCTGTTTTAATCTAGAGGTCCTTGTTGGTGAAATAAGACACAATGTAAAAATAAAATGTAAATATTGGAAAAGAAGAAATAAAACTGTCATTATTTGTGGATTATAGGATTATTTATGTAGAAAATTCATAAAATAAGTTCCTAGAATTTATAAATGCATATAGCAAAATTGCTAGATATAAGCTTTATGAAAAAACATCATAGTATTTATAGATATAAGTAACACATGTAGAAAACCATGGTCGTTATAGCTATAAGTAACACATGTAGAAACCAATAAGGTAAATCAGTTACCACATACCTTAGCATAAAAAAAAAAGTCAAATATTGGCCAGATGCAGTGACTCATGCCTGTAATTCTAGTACTTTGGTAGGCTGAGGTTGGTGGATTACTTGACCCCAGTGGTTCAAGACCACCCTTAGCAACATGGCAAAACCCTGTCTCTACAAAAAATACAAAAATCATTTGGGGGTGTTGGAATACTCCTGTAGTCCCAGCTACTCAGGAGGCTGAGGTGGCAGGATTACCTAAGCCTGAGAGACAGAGGTTGCAGTGAGCTGAGATCATATCACTGCACTCCAGCCTGGGTGGAAGGGTGAAACTCTCTCAAAAACAAAAACAAAAACAAAACAAAGCAAAAACACACAAATATTTAGGAATAATTGTAAACATGGGCAAGACCATTACATAGAAAATTCCAGAGCTCTAGAAGCAAAAGTGCTGAGAGAAATTGAAGAAAAGAGAATTAATCAGAAGGATAGATTATGTTTTTGTATCTTTAGTCTAGGTATGCATCTGTGCATACCCAGTGAAAAGACAAGCCAGAGAGCGAAGGTATTTCTAAATATAGATAACCAACAAAAAATGCATGACTAGAGTTTTTTAAATCTGCAAATCAGTAAGAAAAGGCAGACGACATAATAGAAAAATCGGTACAATATTTGAATAGGAAGTTCACAAAAGAAAATACCCAAATAATGACCACATGAATATATTAAAAGGAACCTAACCTCATTGGTAATTAGAGAACGGCAAGTTAGGTACCGCTACACAATCATCAAAATGACTAAATTTCAAAAGACAACATTAGTTATTGTTTGCTGAGAATGTGGAGATACAGGAGTCTTCCTACACTACTGGTAGGAAAATAAATTGGTGAAACCACTTTGGAAAAATACTTAGCACTATCTTTTAAAGCAGACCTTTTGCATACAGTATAATTCATCATTTTTACTTCTAGGTACATCCAGCAGAAAATGCATATATTTGCCTCAAAAGACATGTAAATAGACATTTAGAGCCTCACTATTCATAATAGCCCCAAACAGGAAAAACATAAATGTCCATCTAGCAAAATAGATGAATAAATGTGTGACAGTTATATAATGAAATGCCATACAGAAATGAAGAAACTACCATCATACCCCATGACAAGGCTGAATAGCACAATTACAGTGTGTGTGTGGGAGGGGAGCCAGATACAAATAAATGTATGTACTGTATACTTTCATCAATATTAAGTTTACCAAATAGTCAAAACTAAGATACAGTGTTAGAAGGCAGGATAGTGGTTTCTTTGGAGGAGGTGGGAAAGGGAAATGGCTGGGGGTGAGCCTGTATGGTTAGCAATTATTGTCTTTGTTGTCCTGATGACAGTTTCAGAGGACTTTGCTTTGTTGTAAGTCATTGAGCTGTACCCTTATAATTTTTGTACTTTTCATATGTGCATTATATGTCATAATACAAAACAGTTATAAAAAATGATTAAGCTATACTGGCCACAATCATGAATCTTTCAATGTGGGTATGATGAATTTCTATATATCTCACTGTATAAAGGTTTTTCAACTAAAATAGAGATCAAAGGTGCAGGAACCAAAATCACACAATGGAATTTCATCTGTGCATACCCAGGAATATTTTTAATTTCAATGTTGTCCACTGTTTCCACAAGTCTTCATGACAAGGTAGTCTACTTCTTTTCATCATCTAAGATTTAAACAGGCATTCTTAGAATGTCTGTTTCACACCAAGCCATTGAAGAGGCTGCTAGTGAGAAAGGATCTGAATACAACTGCCAGGCTTTTCAGCAGAGAAGGGCACAATCAAGGCAGTTTTTCTCCTATGCTAGTAAGACTGGCACCGTATCAGAGTCTCTAGCCCTTAAGTAAGTCCTTGAGAGCAAATGCAGTCAAGGTTGTTTGTCACCAACCTATCTGAAAACTGTTGAACCTAAAAAAATGTATTGCGTATTCATTAGTGATCACTGCTGCAGACGGGACCTTAAGGCAATCTTGCAGATGAATGTGTACCTTCTACAGATATTTTTTAGCAAAGTACACTGTCCATGAAATTGTAAATAAAAACATCTTGGAAACAGCTGTATATATTTTCTAGGCCCTCCTGGCTATTCTGTTTTACTAAAGGTCTGAACATGATGCATTCACGCTGATCATGTGTTTCTTGGAAAACATCTTTCTTACCTCTGCACATGTGTTGCTCGCAGCACATTTCAGAGGTGTTTAGGTGTATGTAGGGGTACCAAGGTTTTTTTTTTCTTTAATTTTCTCTGAAATTTTTGGCCCCTCTTAGCAAGAAAGAAGCTTTTGAATAGTGAAGGGTAGCTTATAATTTGGGGAACACTGCATAAGCTTACTTAAGATTTAAGATAAAGTTATTTGTATTTCAATGGTAATGATAATATATTAACAATCAAGTTATATGTTTTTTAACCCAGATGTGAAAGAGAGATTTTGGACAGTGGAAAATCAGAATGGATTATCACAAAGAAGATAATTGTTTCTTATTTGGAAGTCTTAGCAAGTAGAATTTAATCTCTTCTATCTGGAATAACACATGTGGAACACAGACTAGAGAAAATGGCTGCTTCTAAGCACTTTACCTTATTTTTCCTTGGGATAATAATATGAAAACAGGTGACTTTAGACACATTTTGGGCAGTTTGTTACTGGATTATAACATTTTACCTTTTGTCATTAGCACTGGATGAATTTGTAAGTCTTGTTAGAGAACCATTTATAGCTTGCACTTTAAACCAGTCCTTGCCAAATATTTTGGATCATAGGTTTTACTTTGGGTGCTTTTTATAAACGTATTTGTTTGGGTCTCTGCTGAATCTGAATCTCCTAAAAAAAAAAAAAAAAAAAAAAAAACCCTACAAAACATTATTTATGTAACGAGCAACCCAAGAGATTCTTATGTCCAAGCACAATGGGGAGACGTGATTTATATATGAAACTTTGGAGTGGGATATTAAGGATATCAAAATATTATTATTTATTCTTATCTGTATGAAACAGAGATGAGATAGAAAGACATGATTACATACAAAAGCAAAAGCAAGCTTAAAATTTTTATTTTTTTAAGTTATAAATCCACTTAATAATAATTAAAAATATGGGTGGTTTGTTACATAGCAAGGGCCAATTGTGATAAATGACTTTTTATAAGATTTTACAGTTTGTCAAATAAAATCAGATATATTTACCCAGTCAGTTCTCATAAAAACCCTGTGGAATATATGTTACTGTGATCAATCTCAGTTTCTAAATAAGTCTTGGGAGTTCATAGAAGTTAAGCCGCTTAATCCAATATCTCTTGTAAAGTTGAATCTCATTTGATTTTAAAATCATTTATGTTGAAATGACTTTTCTACTTGTGACTCTGCCAGAAGCTAATGTTCTGAATGTCATAGACATCATTCCTACTGAACTCCTTTGCATGGAATGGCCTAGAGGAAACAATATCTTGAAATACAAACCTCCATTCTAAAGTGAAATAACCCCATCATGTTTTTTCTTTTTAAAGCAGGAATGCTTTTTTTTTTTTTTTTTTTTTTTGAGCTGTCACTTTTATACTGGAATCTGGTGGTGATAATATTCTACCTAAAGTTCTCCAAGAAATTATTTGTCTTTGTCTTGCAGGCAAAGTAAACATTATTTTCTACCTGTTTATTTAAATTTCAAGGCCAAAGTGCACTTAAATTATCCTGAAGGCTAAAAATAGCAGCACGACAATCACAGAATGTGTTTTATCTTTCTATTAACTGTTCTGCCAGTCAGCATTAAAGTTCATTCCCGGGGCAAAAGCAGGATTGCAATAGAGACAACAGAAACAATGAAATACTAAGCAGCCATTCTAATAAGAGAAACTCTCTTTAAAAAGGAGTACATAATAAAAATTCACCAAGTATGTAGGGAAATTTATCACTGTGAAGGAGAGATAACAAAGGCAATAAACAGAACTCAAACCCAAAGAAACAGAGTGTTACAAAAAGAAAAGAATTTCTTAGTTGGGTGTATTTTGCACAGAGAAATGTAAGCAAATATTGCCACCTAAAACTTAATCAGCTACATCATATGGATAATAAAAACTGATCAATCCACATAACAGCAAAATAGATGAACTAAGGAGAGCAGAATGGCTCCTGAAACAGAAGAGTGAATTTACATAAGCAGATTCTTGATCAACGTCATTCCGTTCAGTATTTTATGCTGATGAAAAAAAAGATTCTTCGCAGAGCCACTGTCTGGGTGGAGTTTGCATGTCCTCCATGTATCTGCATGGTTTTTCTCTAGGTACTCTTGTTTCCTCCCACATCCCAAAGGTGTGCACATTAGGTAAATTGGTGTGTCTACATTGCTGCAGTGTGAGTGATTGTGAGTGTGTGTGTAAGTGTGCCCTGCAATGGGATGGCATCCTGTCCACAGCTGGTTCCTGCCTTGCACCCTGAGCTCCTGGTATAGGCTTCATCCACCTGTGATCCTGAACTGGAATAAGGGAGTTGGAAAATAAATGAATGAAGGAAGGAATAAATATAAATTATGAAATAAAAATGTGTTAACTCTATGATCATACAAATACATGACAAAAACAATGCAGTACAAAGACTTTCAGTGAACCCATCATATTCGTTATCATATTTTTTTGAACTGCATAGTGGTAGGAGGTGCTCCTTACAAGTTTTGCTTTGAAAACATTTATTCTTTGATTTGACCCACCACAACTGTGACTGCTGTCACTGATTCACCAAAAACTGGGTAAATGATGTCTTGTTTTTATTAATCTTTTAAAATGTATGTTTACCTCACATTTATTTCAATGTTTAATACTGTAATTGTTTTTGGTCTTTATTCGGAAGTTTGATGATGTTTTGCAACTAGAAATATACCATAGGATCTTGATTCTGGTTTATATCAATTACCCAATGGTAATATTGGTTTCATTATGCATTGTTTTGCTTAAAGTCAAAATTTTCGAGAACCTATTGACAATTTTCAGTGAGGGCTTACTGTCCTAAATAATCAAATATTTTTAGAATGCAGGACAAAAGAAAAAGATGAAAAGTATGAAAGGTAAGATAAAATATAGACAATAGGTCCCATGTTCCAAATTGCATATACTAGAAGACTTAGAAAAGAGTAGAAGACAGGTAATACCTTGTATTAAATAAATAAAATATTAGACAAACATTTCCTAGAATTGAAAAAGTTAGGTCTTCAGGTTAAATGCACATACCTCTGCAAGCACTCAGCAATATTTAGAGTAAGCTATCAGAGTACCACCTATCCTAATAAAATTTAGAACACCAAGGACAAAGACAAACCCTAAAATCTTCCAGAGAAAGAGAATTGTTTACTAGGAAATAATGGTAAGATTGAAATTGGATTTACCTGAACATTTACTAGATTCACCACATGCAAGAAGATAATAGAAACATACATTTGAAGGTAAGTAACTTTGAACTTGTAACTATCTAATCATTCAATTGGGAGAAAGGAATAGGGTGGTTTTGCTCATGAATGATTCAGAAAATGTATCATCTCTTATAGACAGAGGTTGATTTACTCTTGGGTGCCCTCCAGCAAGAAGACAAATATGAACCTAAGAAGAAGAAATAGGATACCCGAAGTTATGACAAGTAATTAAATTATTTAAAATTATTATAAATTCTAAATAAGTATTAACTGTAATTATTTTTTCTGAAATTGACTACTTATAATAAAAAATATCTAGGTGGTATCAACATGGGATAGTGAATGAAAGCAAAAGCATGTTCTAGTTCTTGACTTTTGGAGGGGGTATAATATGTACAAAGTTTAATACTAGTCATTGTTAAAAACAGTATCATTATAATTACAAAGAAGTTATTTAAAAATTAAAGTTTACTATAATTGGAAGAAGAAAAATAAAATGTATACTTTCAAATTATTAGTAAAAATAAAAGCAACAAAGAAAATTTGATTAATTCAATAAAGGATAAAAAAGGGGAATACATATATTTTAAAATCTGAGAAGGGGAAACAACATGCAAGCTCACAGGAAAAAACATCCATGTAAACATGGATGCAAAACTCTTAAATAAACATTTACAAATAGTATGAAACAGTCCATTGAAATTAAAATATGTCATATGAACATGTAATGTCTACCCCAGAAATGTAACAATGATTTAACAACAACAAAATCTGTCAGTGCCATATACAATATCAACATCTTAAAGCATAAGTACAGCCTTTAAAATATAACTTAAATGGCATTCCTTAGCAAACAAGGATTCAAAAGGTTGTTATCATCATCTTGATAAAGATTCTTTACAAAGATCTATAAAAATAAGTATCATACTTAATAATATTTGAAGTTTTATTGAAAAGAGTAACAAGAAAGAAGGACAATTTTTTACCAGAAGCCCAGACCAGGCAACAGCAATAACAGCAGCAATGACAATATAAGTGGATGATATGGTTTGGCTGTGTCCCCACCCAAATCTCATCTTGAATTGTAGCTCCCACAATTCCTATGTGTTGTGGAAGGGACCTAGTGAGAGATAATTGAGTCATGGGACTGGGTCTCTACCGAGCTGTTCTTGTGATAGTGAATAAATCTCAGGAAATCTGATGGGTTTATAAAGAGGAGTAAGATGCGACTTGCTCCTCCTTGCCTTCCACCATCATTGTGAAGCCTCCCCAGCCATGTGGAATTGTGAGTCCATTAAACCTCTTTCCTGCATAAATTACCCAGTCTCGGGTATGTCTTTATTAGACGTGTGAAAACAGACTAATACAATGGGTAATGTGGGGAAGGCGATTGTCTCATATACAAGCTATCAGTATTCATAAGCTTATTTGCAACATTGCTAGATAAAATATCAGCATATGAATGTAATTACTTTCCTGTATGCCTATATGTGAATTTTACAAATGAGGAAATGTAACATTAAAAGTCTAAATAAAAATCATGCGCAGCAACAATAAAAGCAGCAAACTTTGAAGCACCTAAGTAAAAGGTGAACAAATAATGTCCAAGAAATTTAGGTTTAACGTTCTAAAATATATCTAAAATGTTATCTGAGAAATTTTGGAAGAGCTGCATACATGGAAAAATGGAAAATTTTGTGGGTGGGAAAATTTATTATTTTAAATATTTCAATTATCAGAAAGCAAATCTATAATCATGATTTTTTCCATCAAACTCAAGAAGTTAACATAAATTTATAAGTTAGAATAAATGTCAAAAATATTTAAGACAATATTGAAAAACATAGTCGTAGGAGCTTGCCCTGTTAACATCAAAGCATTAACAAAGAGTAGTTAAATCAGAATTTAACCATTATTAATTAAAAAGATAATAGCTAATAGAAATATAATAAAGAGCCTAGAAACAACTGTTTTCCTCTTTCTGAATTTGACATACTATAAAGTGGACGTTTTAAATCATCAGGGAAAATGGGTTATTCAGTAACTAAGAGAGTAAGTTGATAACATTCTATAAAAGTTTAAGATAGGATTTTTACTCATACAACTCTGAATTAAAAATAGATTAAATATATTCATGTAAAACCAAATCATAAAATTATTAGAAAACAATATAAAAGAATGTATATTTGATCTTGAACTGGAAGAACACTTTTGAAATAAGTCACATAGCCAGAACTTAAAAGGAATGTTATAGGCCTTTTATAGAAATGCCTATAACACATTGTGAGAAGTGCAGGTGGAATGAGAGATGTTGCTACCATTTTGAAAAATGAAATCTACTACATATGCTATTGAAAGAAAACTAAGATGCCATGATTATATGCCTCCAAATTCAAGATGTAATGATATCTCAAGTCTTGCATCTTAAGAATCTTGATTTGAGATGTAATTTTTAAATGAACTTAATGCTGAAAAGTTGTAGGGCTTCTCTACCAAATACTTCTAGCTTCTTAACAAATGTTGTAGGGCAAAGAAAATTTAAATAATTTGTCTAAGTCATTAAGATATTTATACTCTTAACTTCAGTAGAGTTATCTTCCAATTATGTACCCTATTAAAATGCTTAGATTTCTATTATTTCTCATCTTTCATGTATTTGTGATAATAACCAAGTGATCAGTGGTATTTCCACTCTTTCTGAGAAGTTTTAGAAATGCAGGTGATGCCTTCCTTCCTTGTAGTAAACTAATTTTATATAGCCCTGTGTGAAAGTTACAGGAATCTTTAAATATTACAGTAAGCATGAGGCTCAAGCAAGACCTCAGGTGTTGAGCTGACATATTCAGTTATAGTAACAAGGCCATGTAAGACAAAAACATAATTACTCCAAATTTGTTTTCAGACATTTATTGACCTTAAGAATTCAGAGTCTATTATACTCCCCTCATCCAAAACTAATCACTGACACTTAATAACTTGAATACTGACAAATTTTCATTCAGTTGGTGTCAAAGTTTGAGTAATTATATTTAAGGCACTTTCTTCTGAAATGTTTCATTTATTTTGGGGTGCAATATTGAAGTCTAATTTTGAAGATGTTCACTTGTCAACATAATATTTTTAAAGTTCTCAGCAATTACTTCTGAGGGATAGTTAAGGATAGCATGATAGGCTATTTAATATTTCCCAGGATTCTATATCCACTGAGGAATGGGGAGACTTCTTGAAATATGTTGATTTACCATAGCTTATCAACCAGCCTTGATGGGTCTTTAAAAAGCTAAGTCTGCAGTTAAGGACTCAGCAAGAGGGTATTAGCTCCTACCAATTTTCACAGCTTTACAGGGGACAAAATGTTCCAAAAGTCATCTCAGAAGAGGAGCAGAGATAAAGTAAATAGTCCTTACATATATGAAAGATAGTTTTACATTTTTGCATCTAAACTGCATAAAATTATATCTGCAGGCATATAGTGTACCAGTAATAAAGTGTCTTGACAAGCAGTTGTTTATTATAAATTTTTAAACTTTTTATTCAGATGCCTTTGATTTCATTAAACATTAAAATAGGATTCACAGCTGAAGATGAATAATCCAGTATGAGTCTTATGTACGTAAAATAAATTTAGTGTTTTTACATTCCTATTAGCATATTCTAAGTTGCCTCAGGAAAGTGCTTGCTTGGCAGTAAGCTGAGCTGACTGTACCTTGATATTCAGATAATGTTGGGGGATATGTCAGAGTCCAGCATGGAACTATTCAAAAGACCATGGTGCAGGGAGATATTTCTTCCTTAAAGTTTGAAGACTTTCTGGCAGCTCAGGATTTTCCGATGTGACCCCTGTGGATGCCCCTATATGTGTGAAGATGTATGAACCCCATAGCTTCACTCATGGAAAGTGCTTCTTATTTTCAATATTCATCATTTTATTTCTGTTATTGCCTTCTTCCACAACTACCTCAAGGGAACATCATTTATTCTCAGGTTGGTAGATTATTTTATCTTATCTTCTTTCCCTATACTCATCTAGTTGTGTAGCTGGTTTTGTAGGCTGATTAATCCCAGATTTACACCTCTAGCCCCAATCTCTTCCCCGGGCTCCAGCTGCTTTTTAAATATTTGTCAGTATCTACATCGATATCCAGAATTCATCATGTCTAAATCCAAACTCTTGATCCTCCATACTCTTACTTCTCTCATCTCTGTCAATCAATAGTGTATCACCATTCAGTTTCAAACCCAGGAGTTATCTTTAAATCTTCTCTTTACCCTCCACAATTAATATTCCACAAAATTCTCTTGGCCTCACTGTCAAAATATATGATGTAATTTATCAAGTAATACATTCAACTAATATGTTAAAGGATCAAATAACATGCCCAGATTGTAGCTAATAAGTTGCAGAACTTCTTTTGGATAACATCTACTGTGGTCTAGTTTATGTGCTTTCTTGCTCCATTTCTGCTGTAGTCTATTCCCCATGTAACAACCCCATGTAACCCTTAAAATGCAAATGATGAAACTGCTATTTTGTGAAGATGGAGTACATGTATTTTTTTTATTACTCTCACTAAGTACAACAAAAAAACCCTGAATATTGTACATAAAACAAATATAAAAAGTCTCTGAAAGGCGGAGACAGAAAGGTAGATGGCTAGGGACTTCATGACCCAAGGAATGGCACAGCAATGAGTTCCTGGGTTGTGTTTTGCTTGGAATATCCTAGACTTGAAGCTGAAAAAGCTGGCAACCTAGAAATGCCAACAGGAGCAGACAACAAAATAAAACAAGACAAAACAGAACAGAACAAAACCAACAAATGTCGTTTCTGTTTAGCCAAAAGAGCAGGAAAGGGGCAGCCTAGCAAGGCAGAAAACTTTTGGACAATAACCACTTTGCTTCAGGCACAAATCACAGAAAAATTTCCTACCCATTCCAGCAAAGACCAAGAAGGAACATCTTGGCCAGGCACTAATGAGCCCCCACCCTGACAAGGTGTTGACAGAAAAACCAAATAAGAACGAGGACTTTCATTCCTGCAGGGTGTCGGGGTGTCAGAGGAGACCAAGTGGCAAGTCTGAACTTCCCCCACTACCCAGCAGTAATAAAGTGCTTCTCTTCTTCCCTTCTAGGGTGGTATCAGAGGAGGTTTAGTAGAGTCAGGCCTCAAACCACCACCCACTGATAAGAGGGCCATCTCCTTGTAGAGTTAGTGGAAGCTAGGCTATGAGCAATAGCAGGCACTTCTACCTTTTCTAGCAAGGGAGTTATCAGTGGAGGCCTATTGGAGGGAAGGAACTCCAACCCTGCTCGAAAGTAACAAGGAATCCCACCTCAGGTACATACAAAGGCTTGGTGGAGAACCTGGACATCTTCTTGTACTGGGCAGTAACAAGTCAGTGCCATTCCTTCCCCGACTTGAGTGGTGTCAGAAAAGTCAACTAAAGCAGAAGGTTTAATTAAGATACAGAGTTTTATGATATAATACCTATAATGTTCAGGTTTCAATAAAAAGTCATACATTATACAAAAAATAAGGAAGATCTCACACTGAATGAAAAAAGGCAGTCAATAGATGCCAACATCAAACAGACAGAGATGTCATAATTAACTGAAAAAGATTTTAAAGCAGCCATAATAAATATACCTCAATGAACACTAACAGGCTCAAAAAAAGGAAAGTCTCAGCAAAGAAATAGAATATATAAAGAGAACCAAATGAAAATTCTAGAACTTAAAAATATAATAACCAAAAGTTTTAAAAACTCAATGAATTTGCTCCACAGCAGAATGGTAGGAGAGATAAAAGAATCAGTGAACTTGAAAATAGAACAATGGAAATTACCCAATCTAAAAAAAAAGTTGAGAAAATAGACTATAAAATGAACAAAGTCTTAGGGACCTGTGTTACTATTTCACTATTTATGTTATCAGATTCCTAGAAGGATACACTATTTATGTTATCAGAGTCCTAGAAAGGAGAAGAAAGTGTATGGAGTTGAAGAAGTATTCAAAGAAATAATGGTTGAAAAACTTGCCAAATTTGGCAAAATACATAAACCTATAGATTCAAGAAGCTGAACAAAACCCGGACAAGTTAAATAAAAAAAATCGATACTGACATACATAGTGGTTAACATTATAGATAAAGAAAAATTCCTTAAAGTAGAGAGAGAGAAAGGGAGAGAGAGAGAAAGACAGAGAGAGGTGTGACACTACCTGAAGTGGAAAAACCATATGAGTGACAATGGATTAGTCATCAGAAGTTATGAAGACCAGAAAAAAGTGGCACAATATTTTTGAATTGCTGAAATAAAAAGAACAGAACTGTCATCCCAGAATCCTTTATCTAGTGAAATTATTTTTTAGAAATGAAAGGGGAAATCATGTAATATCAGATGATCCAAAGCTAAGAGAATTTGTCACCCGCTCAGAATTTGTCCTAAAAGAATAGCTAAAGGAAGTTCATTAAATGCAAGAATAACAACAGAAGAAAGAATCTTAGGAAATGAGGAAAGAACAAATACATAGTAAGCAAAAACATGGACAAGTACAATATATTTCTTTATCTTCTTGAGTTTTCTAAATTATGTTTGATGGTTGAAGCAAAAATATAAAACCACTTGATGTGGTTCTAAATGTAAATAGAGGAAATATTTAGGTTGATTAGATTATAAATTGGGGAAGGTAAAGGAACACCACAGGAAATAAGATTTTTAAATTTTACTCAAACTGGCAAAATGTCAATGCAAGTAGAATGTGGTGTAATCTATAAATAATGAAAAATCTACAGGAACCACTACAAGATTATATACACAAAGCGACACACAAAAAGCACTATAGAAAAATAAAAATGAAGTTCTAAGAAGTTCAAATAATCCATAAAAAAACAGGGAAACAAAAACACGTAAAGGAAAACAAAGAGAATGACCCTCCCCACACCCAAACAATCTAAAATGGCAGATTTAGGCCCTAAAATGTAAAAATTATATTAAATAAAAATGATTTCAATTAAAAGACAGCAATTGGCAGAATAAATTAAAAACTATAACCTAATTTTATGATATCTATAATATATTTATTTTATATATAATGATGTAGGTAAATTAAAATTAAAAAATGGGAGAATATCACACAGGTATTAATCCAGAGAAGGCTGGATTGATCAAAGAAAATTGCCAGAAACAGAGAAGAATGTTTTATAATGATATATATTATAAACAATCAAATATGTCACTCTGTCAAGAATGTATGATCCTAATGCTTATGCACTGAACAAGTTGCAAAATAAGTGATGCAGGAACTTACAGAACTGAATTAGAAAGAAAATATTAAGTCTTTTGCCATTAAATATAATGGTAGCTATACTGTTTTGTCAATTCTTATCAAGTTGAAGAAATTTCTTCCATTCTATTTTATGAGAGTTTTTATCATAATGGTGTGTTAATTTTTTCCAAATGTGTTTCTGAATCAGGAAAAACCGTGGAGGTCAGCTTTCACCACTCTTACTCAATATAGTGATGGAAGTTCTATGTAGTGCGCTACAGCAGGAAAAGGAAATTAAAATCATATAGATGAGACAGGGAGAAATAAAACTGTCCCTATTTACAGATAACATGATTGTTTATGTAGAAAATCCCAATAAATCTACCCCAAAACTCCTGTAACTAATAAATGAGCTCAGCAAAGTTGCAGGATACAAGATAAGCATATACAATTAATTGTGTTGCTATGTACTAGTAATGAACACATGGACACCAAAATTCAAAATACAATACCATATAAAAACACTCAGAGATAAAAAAGAAGTACTTAGGTGTAAATGTAATAAAACATGTATAGGACTTGCATGCTGAAAGCTATAAAACACTGATGAAAGATCAAATGAGGTCTAAATCAATGGAGAGATATGCTATGTGGATTAGAACACTCAATATAGTATAGGTGTTAATTTTTCTCAAATTGATATGTAGGTTTAATGCATTCCCAATAAAAATCCCAGTATGATTTTGTAGATATAGACAAGATTACTCTAAAATTCATAAGAAAAGGCATAGACCCTAAAGTATTTAAAACAATTTTGAAAAAGAAGCATAAAGTGAGAGAAAACCCATCTAGTCAATTTCATGATATATTATACAACTGTTTATATAGCTATAGTAATCACGATTGCATAGAACTGGTGGAGACATAGACACATAGCTCAGTGGAATACAATAGAAAACTCAGAAATGGGCCCACGAATGTATGCACAACTGATTTTTGACAAAAGTGAAAACAAATTCAATAAAGGAGGCATAGCTTTTTCAACAAATGGTACTGGAGAATTTGTATTGACATAAACAAACAGAAGAATTTTGATCTGTGTCTCATATCTTATATAAAAATTAATTGGAAATGAATCACAGAATTAAATGTAAGATACAAAACTATAACACTTTTAGAAAAGATACAGGAGAAAATCTTAAGATCTAGGACAAGAAAGAGTTCTTAGAATATAAGCGCCATCTACAAAAATAATATTTGATAAACCTCATCAAAATTAAAAAGTTTTTCTCTGCAAAATCCTTGTGGAGAAGACAAAAAGATAAGCTGTAACAAGGAGAAAATAATTACAAAAAATATATTCATAAATATATTCAAAAAAATGGTACATAAAATATATTCAAAAAAATGGTACATAAAATATATAAAGAATTCACAGAACTTAATGGTAAAACCAAAATTCACTTAGATGATGAGTAAACATTCTGCTGAAGAAAATATACAGTTATGAATAAACATTTTGCTGAAGAAAATATACAGTTGCAAATAAGCACATAGAAAGATTTGTGTTATCATTACTCATTAGGAAAATGCAAATTAAAATCACAATGAGAAACTTACCACTACACACCTGTCAGAATTGGTAAAATAAAAACAGAAATGACAAAGACTGTAGGCAAGAAAATGGAGAAACTGTATCACTCGTATATTGCTGGTGGGAATGTAAAATGGTACAGCTACTCTGGAATTCAGTATGGGAGTTTCTTTAAAAACTAAGCATGCAACTACCACACAACGCAGGAATTGCACTCCTGGGCATTTATCCTAAAGAAATGAAAACTTAGGTACACACAAAAATCTGTACATGAATGTTTAGAGCAGTTTTATTTCTAATAGCCAAAACCATATATCCTACGGTAAGTGAATGGTTAAACAGGTACCTGTTTACCATTCATGTATATGAATGGTTAGCAGGTACCATGGAATAGTGCCTGGCAATAAAAAGAAGCAAACTAGTCATACATTCAACCACCTCTATGAATCTCCAGAGAACTTTGTTAAATGAAAAGCACCAATCCCAGAAGTTTACATCCTATGTGATTCCATTTCTGTAACATTCTGGAAATGATAAAATTGTAAAAATGGAGGACAGATTAATGTTGCTGGGTTATAAGGAGAGGGTGGGGATGGCTATATAGAGACAGCATCAGGGACCCTTGTTGTGATGGAAATATTCTGTATTTTGACAATATCAGTGTCCATATCCTGACTGTGATATTGTGCTACAGTTTCACAATACGTTGGGTAAATGGTACATGGGCTCTCTCTATATTATTTCTTACAACTAATGCAAATCCACAATTATGTGAAAGAAAAAGTCTAATTTAAGAGCAGCAAACTGTAAATCATATTCCTCCCCTGCTAAGAGTCCTCCAATCAGTTTCTCATAATTCCTAGGATAAAATCTAGACAAAGTCCCAAAAGATACAGCTCCTGCTTACCTCTCTACATTCTCTTCCTCTCATATACCAAGCTGGCCTTAGGGCCATTGTATTCCCACTGCCTAACATTTTCTGTATTCCACATGTTCAACTTCCTCACTCACCTATCACCCTATTTAAGGAACTATTCCCCATCCTCACCAGAGATCTTTGTCTCTTTCCCTCCTCCTCCACTTTCTACTCTTTCTCCTGCTTCTTCTCCTGCTCCCTTCCTCTCTCACTCTCTCTTTTTCTCTCCATCTTTCTCCGCTACATACTGTCTATAACTGATCAAAGTTAGTTAAGTTCTCAAATAATTTTATTTCCAACCAAGTAAATACTTGCTTCCAACTGAGTAAACAAAATATTATAAAAAATGCTAAGCGCTGGGCGCGGTGGCTCACGCCTGTAATCCCAGCACTTTGGGAGGCCGAGGCGGGTGGATCACGAAGTCAGGAGATCCAGAGCATCCTGGCTAACACGGTGAAACCCCTTCTCTACTAAAAATACAAAAAAAAAAAAAAAAAAAAAATTAGCCAGGTGCGGTGGTGGGCACCTGTAGTCCCAGCTACTGGGGAGGCTGAGGCAGGAGAATGGGGTGAACCCGGGAGGCGGAGCTTGCAGTGAGCGGAGATCGCGCCACTGCACTCCAGCCTGGGCGACAGAGCAAGACCACGTCTCAAAAAAAAAAAAAAAAAAAAAAATGCTAAGGTCCTTTTTGACCATTAAATTAAATGTCTTTTCCCTACCTCGTTGTTAGATGTGTTTATTGTCAGATATTTTTCTATGGATTTGTATACACATATGATCTCCATATACATTATATAGTGTTGTGTTTTTTCCTTTATTGTTTGTGGGTAGATGCTCCCAAATGCTATAAGAAAATCTATCCGTGAGAGTATCTACATATATAATTAGTATTTTATAGATTAAATGTCTTACATTTTATTTAGCAATGCTATTTATTGCATTGAAGAACTGCCATGTTCTCCGTTTTTTTTTTTTTGTTTTGTTTTTTTGTTTTTTGTTTTTTTTTGCTATTGTTTTTGTTTAAAACAATAATGAACCAAACATCTTTGTATATGTCTTTTTGGTATATTTGTATCATTTATTTTAATTTCCTATGTAGTGCAATGACTGGTAATGTGAATTTTAATTTTCAGATGCATAAATTTTTCTATTTTTATTGATTTCTAATTTTTAAAATATAGTCAATGAATAAATATTCCAAAATACAAATGTTTGAAATGAAATTGTCTTTACAACCTGGCACAACAATTTTTTTTGTAAATGTACTAAAAAAGAATATGCTATCTTTTGTGCAACATTGTGTGTGTGTGTGTGTGTGTGTGTGTGTATGCATGCAGGTTTGTTTGCATGTGTTAAATCAAACTTCTTAAATATTGTATTTAAATCCTCTATACTAATTTTGTTTTCTATTTTATCTTATAACTTCAATCAGAGATGTGTTATATCCTCCTACTGTGAAATTTGGACTTATCTATTTCTCTAGGGGAATATCAGTTTTCCTTTAAAGTTCTGAACTTATGCTGTTAGATGTGTAAAACTTATGATATTTATATTTTCTTATTGGATTATTGATTTGTAAATATGTCAACCTACTTAAAGCTGTTTGCTTTGAATTCTTTTTTGTGCTACTGCCAACCCAGCTTTATTTTGTTAGCATTGGCCTTTATTTTCAACTTTCTTGTGTCATTTTGATAAATGTGTGGACCTTAAAATAGAGTATGTTTGATTTGTTTTAGCAAATCTTAAAATGTTTTCTAAAAGATGAGCTAAGTACATTAATATTTACTGTGTCCACTGAAATCTTGAAATCTTGCTTTGTGTGTTTTTTATTCACCATGTTATCTCATTGTTTCTTTTGTCTTCCTTGGTTTTGTTAGATGCATCATTTACCTTTTTCTATTTTTGTGTTTTCTAAATTGAAAATGATAATTGTATTTCTATTCTTGTTTCCTTTTTCACTTTAATATAAATGTTCAAACTTATACTTTTTAAAACAAAGATTAAAATTATTAAGCCATCTATCTACCTTAAAAGACATAGGGCGAGTGTGTTGCCTCATGCCTGTAAGCCCAGCATTTTGGGAGGCTAGGGCAGGTGGATCACCTGAGGTTGGGAGTTCGAGACCAGCCTGACCAATTTGATGGAACCCCGTCTCTACTAAAAATACAACGTTAGCTGGGCGCAGTGGCGCATGCCTGTAATCCCAGCTACTCGGGAGGCTGAGGCAGTAGAACCACTTGAACCCAGGAGGCAGAGGTTGCAGTGAGCAGAGATCACGCCATTGCACTCCAGCCTAGGCAACAAGAGCAAAATTCAGTCTCAAAAAAAAAAAAAAAAGAAAAGAAAAGAAAAGACATCAACTGTGTTTGTATTATCTAATTTCCACTCTGTGCCCCTCCCACCTTGGGCAACTCTCATCTTCCCCTATATAATGTGCAAACATATAAACATAGAATTAATTCATGGACAGAATTTGTATATTTATAATATCTTTAAATTGCTTTTCTATTGTATGTGTATTTTAATAATCAATACCTATTAGAACTTTCCAATAATACTGAGTAAATAACTTAGCATTACTTCCTGCATTTTATTACCTCCTCCTGGCTTCATTTCACTACTTGCTGAAGCACCTTCTTCAGTAATTCTTTTGTATACATTTCTCCTGGGCAAACATTGTGAGTCCTCATAGATCTAATATGTCCTTATGTTAGTTTCACTCTTGAATAATTGTTCGTCTTTTTATAGAATTCGGTGTATGAAGTGACTTGGAGACTGGTCTTTGGGCCCAAGCACGGCTTTTAAGTTTCAAAGATCACCAGCCAGTGGGTTCTGATCACTCTCTAATGTACGCTCTCACACAGATTTTTTCCACCTAAGGCAGATGTAGGTGTCTAAGGGGTGTGTGTGTGTGTGTGCATGTGTGTGTGTGTATAGGCAATGGATGCTTATCGTTCCTGGCTGATTGAACATTGAATACACAGGAAGTATTCAGTGCTGCTGCAGAGGAAGAGTGGGAGGTACAGAGCTGTTCAACCATCAACCTAATGATGTCTCACACTTTACTTTCCCATCTGCTTTCCGTTAGAGGATAATGATGTTGACTGTGCACATGTAAGATGCCTTTCTTATTTTGCAATAGTGGACATGTAATTGAACTGCATACTCCCTCATCTGATCACGTTTAACACAAGAAATTCAACATGAACACTTGAAAACAGAGTGTCATCAGTGGCTATATATTACCACGCCCTAATGGGACTTGAACCTCTTTAGATAAGGATGTAATGCCCTAAACTAATTCATTCTCTTTGTATCTTATACTCCCTTAGAATTTTTTCCTTCAAACTATGAATTCATTGTTATTTGATGCCACTTTGCACCATGTTCGTCTTCTTACTGAGCTCCACTGCCTTCTTTTGTCTTAAGTTTGCAGGAGTGATGGAAGGACAAGACTCTATAAAAAGATGATATTGGTGGAAACTATTGGGGAAGTGTGGGGAACATAATTATTACTAATGTAAGGCAATTGGTAACAAATTTTAATTTGATTTTCATTCATTTAGTTAGTATTTATTGAAGATTTCTTATTGTCATACCCAGTTCTGTGTGCTGGGGATAAATTAGTGGACAGACAGTAAAGATGAATGCAGCCTCAGAGTTTGTACTCTATTGACAGAGATCCTAGTTTGAGTCCAACATTTATATTTATGATATTCCATCAGATCACATAGTTGCATCTGAATTCAGATTTATTTAGGGTATATTTATTTTTCATTGACCTTTTGAACTCATTTTCCTTTTGATCTTCTATTGCTATGTAGTGTGGGGAAATGCTATGAGTTTTTGAAAAATTAATGCTTCATTAAAAATAGTGGACTCATTCTTCACATTGCAGTCAAAATTATCTATTAAAAACATAAGTTTGATTGTATATTATTCAATATATTTCAATTTGTCATTGTTTTTAGGATAAAAGTAAAACGTTTGATATGGCCTCTTGGCCTGGCATGTCTTCCTGCTTCTCCCTCTACCTTATATCATACTATTATCCCCTCACTCTTGGTTCTGCTCATTTTGCTGTTCTCTCAGTTCTCAAACTTGCAATACTTCAATCCAATCTGGGCCCTGTCAGCTCAGCTGCAATAGTCCTCTTTCTCTTCGTTGCAACTTCAAGCCCTCTGCCCTAATATCCTGCTCATCCTTCAAAATCAGCTTATGTGTCTATTCTCTAGGAATCATTATCTGAGGCCTTACTTAATCAAATCTATTAGTAGTTCTCCTTGTAGCCTGTTCTGTTTCATATTGCTTATCATGTTTGAAATGAATAATTAGTCATTTATCATTTGTTTCTGTAGACCATAAGTTCCATGAGGACAGGAACTATTCTTTTTCATGATCATTATTTTATTCTCAGAAGTTAGCAGAGGTTGAGCTGGGGCAGTGGCTCACGCCTGTAATCCCAGTGCTCTGGGAGATCAAGCTCAAACAAGCTCAGGAGTTTGAGACCAGCCTGGGCAACATGGAGAAACCCTGTCTCTACAAAAAATAAAAAAATTAGCCGGGATGATGGCTTACACCTGTAATCTCTGCTACTTGGGAAGCTGAAGTGGGAGGATTACTTGAACCCAGGAGGTTGAGCCTACATTGAGCCATGATGAGTCACTGCACTCCAACCTGGGTGATAGATTGAGACCCTGTATCAGGAAAAAAAAAAAAAAAAAGAAAGAACTTAGCATATGTCATGATATATTACAATACATTAAAGATACTCAGAAAATATTTTTAGACAAAGTAATTAATCCAATTTTTCAGCAAACCTGGTATATGCAAAACACTATTTCTGTGTATTAAAGTAGCATATTAAAGCTTCCATAGTCCAAAATGGACTCAGTCATATTTTCTCTTGAATGGAAAAGTAAGAGAAGTCTAACTTCAGAAAAATGATGAAATGCACATTAAAGAATGCTCTTGTGTGAAAAATGAAATGAGATTCTGAGGAGGAGAAGTTCTTGGGTATTTCTTGAGTTTTCTGATATTGACTTGCCCAAGCTGAACATCCGTGTAAACCAAGGGTCCCTTGATAAAATGATCACTCAGCCTTTGTTCCTTTCATTTTGTTTTAGAAAGCCCTTCAAAAAGCCCTCTGGATATTCTATCAAAACTACAAAGTGGAAATGGGTTAGCTTCATTTAACACCATATTGTGCAGCAAAGGCCTCACATCAAGGCACTTGTCATTTTACATTCTTCTTATTTTAATAGTTTTCCCAACTTCAAAATCTTAGAGTTGTAGATAGCCAAAGGCTTCCATCCTAAATCCCTCAAGACCTAATTCTTTGATTATATTAAAATCCTGGTGTTCTAGCAGCCATAGGAATATAAACTTTTCTCTGATTCTTCATCCTAAGACTCTGATGAAATCACGCTGATGAAATCAGGAGGACCTTTGGCAACATACACTGACTCTCCGGGTCTTTAGCAATGGCGGAATTTCTTTGCCTTGGCTGGTACTATCTTATGTGCTAGTTGTAATTTGAAATGTAAATGGCCATAAATGTTTTCCGATTTCCACTGAAATTTCAAAAGAATAAGACAGGAAACCATAAAGTAATTTCCTCACAGGAAACAATGTTATAAAAAAACAAATTATTATTGCTTTGATCTGTTTTGTTTATGAATATGGAAGCCTGTGGGTGGAGTTTGAAGTTTTCATATCTAGTTAAAGAAGCTATAAACTTTACAGGTGGGATTTGTTATATATTTTGGAACAAAATATGCACATTTTAATGTATGCCACAGGTATTACACCAAGAAGCTTTTCCTCTTGTTTTAGTGATAAAATCTCCTTCTTTGATGTGTGATAGATTTTCTACTAGAAACATGTCTGTTTTTTTGAATTGTTAGTTCAGAAATGCAGCATTAGGTATTTTGATGACCAACATAATAGTATTTCGTATCAACAACTCTAAATATTTTTCTTTTTAATTTATAAAATACTATTCTATGTTGCCTTCATTTGGATTTTTATAGGGAATGTATTACCTGCTAGATATTTAGCATAATATTTTGTAAAACTTATGCTCTGTGTATCCTAGTTAAATTGAGGTTTGAAGTAATTCGTGTACAATCAGCTAGGTCAGAAACCTTTTCATTTTAATGCTGACGTGGGATGGTCATGTCAAGAATTACTTAATGACCTCACAGAACTGGAAAAAGAGGTCAGTAATTGTATTTACATTGTAAAATCTATATACTTCTTTATTTATTAAATTGACCTCTAACTCAAGTCAGGAGATTATTTATGTCCTGTTATAGTTTGCAGACAGTATATCTTGCTATCAGTGTTTCTTTAGCTGAATTAGCATTTCAGTGTTGTCTATTTTTAGTTTTGTGATACGGCAATTGGAGCTTTGTGTAATTTAATTTGTCAAAACTCGACCATTTCTTTAATTTGTTACTGGGCAGTTCATCAGGCAATTTTGTAAAGTATTATTATGAAAAGAGTTCTAGCCCTGCAGAAACTCTCCTGAAGCCAAATTCCATTTAGGAGTAGGACTGTTATACATTTAACCATGTAATAGAAAACATCTTTGCATGGGGAGTTTCTTGTGTAATAATAACAGCACTAAAAGAAGTGAAAATTGAATAATTACCCTTCACCAAGTAACTGCCATGGGCCAAGCCCTGTGATAGGGGCGGAAGTGGTGTGATTTCTGTTTTTGTTTTTTTTTTTTTTTTTTTGAGACGGAGTCTCACTCTGTCGCCCAGGCTGGAGTGCAGTGGTGTGATGTGCAACCTCCACCTCCTGGGTTCAAGCGATTCTCCTGTCTCAACCTCCTGAGTAGCTGGGACTACAGGCGCGTGCCACCACACCCAGCTAATTTTTGTACTTTTAGTAGAGATGGGGTTTCACCACGTTGGCCAGAATTGTCTCAATCTCTTGACCTCATGATCCACCCGCCTCCACCTCACAAAGTGCTGGGATTACAGGCGTGAGCCACTGCGCCCGGCCGGAAGTGGTATGATCTCTAATCCTCACAACAACCGTAAAACGTAGCTGTGATATTAAAACAGTCTCCATTTTACATATGAAACACAGAAACAGGCACGGATTTCTTTTTTTTTTTCTTTTTTTTTTTTCCATGTACTCTTTTTTATATTATTATTATACTTTAAGTTCTAGGGTACATGTGCACAACATGCAGGTTTGTTACATATGTATATACATGTGCCATGTTGGTGTGCTGCACCCATTAACTCATCATTTACGTTAGGTATATCTCCTAATGCTATCCCTCCCACCCACCCTCCTACCCCATGACAGGCCCCAGTGTGTGGTGTTCGCCACCCTGTGTCCAAGTGTTCTCATTGTTCAATTCCCACCTATGAGTGAGAACACACAGTGTTTGGTTTCCTGTCCTTGCGATAGTTTGCTCAGAATGATGGTTTCCAGAGGCACAGATTTCTTAAGTAACTTAGCTATAGTCACCTAGCTAGAAGATGGAAAAGCCTAACATGGAAGCTGATGGGCCCATGACATACATCTTATTTCATCTCTTTGTGCCTTAAATTTTATGGCATTTATTTTTGCTATGGTAGTGTGTTTCTCCACTCATCAATTATTGTTTTGATTCATTTTATTATGTAGCCCAAATGTGGACCCTTTCTTAGATGTCAAGTTAAAAAACTTTGCTCCTTGGAAATATATTAAGAACTTTGTTAAGTTATAATCAAAAGTATTTTTTATCATCTTTCATATTAAAAGACAATCACATCCTTTATTATAAACTTTTAAAAGTCTGTCTCCAAATCAGCAAATGTGAATCTCAGACAAATGTGCCATGGTAGGCATACTAATAGCCCCCCAAACATGTTTATATCTAATCCCTGGAACCAGTGAATATGCTAGGTTACTTGGGAAAACAGACTTTACAGCTGTTGTTAAATTGATGACCTTTAGATGGGAAGATTATCTATGAGTGGGCCTAATGTAAACACAAGAATCCTTACAAAAAGAAAATACCAGCAGAAGAGGAGGTCACAGTCAGAGAGGGATTCAGTGATGCTACTCTGATGTCTTTGAAAATGGGGGAAGGACCCAGGAGCCAAGGAATGCAGGCAGCCTCTAGAAACGAAAAAATAAAAAGAAACTGATTCTCTTCCAGAGCCCCCAAAAGGAATGCAGCCCTGCCAACACCTTGATTTTATACCTAGTAAGCCCTGTATCAAACTTCTGACTTCTGGAAAGGTAAAATAATACATTTGTATTGTTTTGGGTAATATGTCATAGTAATATATGAAATGAATACAAATGCAATTGATTGAATTTTAATTCTAGATGTGGAATCAGACTTCAATTTGAGCCTTTTCTGCTCAATGGGAGCCCAGAAATTCTATGTGGAAGATTCTTAAGGACAGCAATGTGACTGAAATGGGGTGCTGGGAGAGTATGCTGAATTGCCTTCATATAGCAAATCGCTTTTCTTTTTTTAATTAAAATGAAGCCACTGTTTCTTCCCCTTATTTGTTTACTTACTTACTTACTCACTCACTTACTTACTTACTTACTTATTTTTGCTTTGATTTTACCTTACTAGCTTCTTGATTTGGGGGACAGTAAAATCATACTAAGTTTCTTCCTGCCCGAAGGGTGTCGTGAGTATATAATTTGGTAATGTATGAACTCCTGGTAGAGTAGTTAGTATACAGTAGGCTGCCCAAAACTGATAGTGATTCTAAAAAGTATGTCATATTCTTTAAAAATTCTAAAAGTATGTCATACCTGACTCCAGGATTGTTGTGGGTATATAGAGAGGTAGTCAGTCATAAAGCATGATGTGAACTCTGAAGTACTGTGCATGTTTTAGTTTCCTTATTACATTATCAATAAACTGGATGCAAAATATCAAAACACACATCCATGGAGCAAATGACACTTATTTTAGTGATCAAATGGTCACTGTTAATGATTTGCTTCTTCCTCACCAATCTTGTCCCTGAACATCTAGGCCTAGAAAGGTTTCCTTTGACCATCTTGCTGGGCTCTTCTGCTGGGGTCCTAGGCCCTGCTTCCTTGTGATCTGGGAAACCAGTCCAGAGACTGTTTTGTCAGATGCAATCCTAGCTGGTTGATTTCCAAATCTCTGAAGTTTAAAAAAAAAAAAAAAAAAAAAAAAAAAAGCTTCCTCTAACTCAGTCTCAATTGCGACTCATTTTTATGCTGCTCAATAGAAAGGACACCAACTACCGTTCTGTTTACTACCTCCATGAGATCGATTGTTTTTTAGCTCCCACATATGAGTGAGAACATGTGATATGTGTCTTTCCATGCCTGACAGTTCACCTAACATAATGTCCTCCAGTTCTATCCATGTTGCTGCAAATGCCAGGATTACATTCTTTTTTATGGCTGAATAATATTTTGTTGTATATGCATACCACATTTTCTCTATCCATTCATCCATTGATGGACACTTTGGGATTGGTTAATGAGTACAAAAATACAATTAGATACGAAGAATGAGATCTAGTCTTTGGTAGCACAATTGGGCAATTATAGTTAACAATAATTTATTGTATATTTTGAAATATCTAGAAATGAAGATGAGATGGGGCAAGAACCCCTCACACAGGCCTGCTGCTGCCCCCACTGAAGCATAAAAATAAAGGAAAATATTGAGTTTCTTCAAGGGACATTTCAGGCACCTAGCTAGCCTTGAGAAGTAAATGATCAACCTGATAAACAAGAAGGTAATAGTAGCTTTTGTTCTGGTTTAAGAAACAATAGCCATGGAAATTAGAGTCACTAGATGTTTGGTTCCCTATAGAAACTAAAGATAACATCTTAATATATGTCCCTGAGTTGTTTCTCAGAAACCCAGATCCCACCAGATGGATCCACTGGCATGTAGAACTCAGATAACGGGGAAGTAAGAACTGAAGTCTCGACCACTGCTCTTTGTTTTAAATTTCTTCCTTAGGGGCCTACAGGAAGTCAATACCCGCAGGCCAGACCTAACATTTCTTTCTGCTGACTCAAAATTTTTAATCTTAATCAACTGCAAATCAGAAAGTCTTTGAATCTACCTATGACCTGTAGGTCCCCACTTCAACATATCCGGCTTTTTTAGGACAATCCAATGTATAGCCTCCAGGTATTGATTTCTGACTTTGCCTGTAACCTCTGCCTCCCCACCTTTAAAAGTCCTTACATATAAGCCATCAGGGAAGTCAAGTCTTAAGCATGACCTGGCTGATTCTGCTTGCCTGAAAATAAATACTTTCCTTTCTCCTGCTGTAAAACTTTGGTGTTGTATGTTTGGCTTTACTGCACCAGGCAAGTGGATGTCAGTTCATTTTGGTAACAAAGATTTGGAATATTCCCAACACAAAGAAATGGTAGGTTTTTGAGGTGATGGATAAACCAATTAGCCAGATTTGATCATTATCCATTGTATACCATTGTATACTTGTATCAAAATATCACATGCACCCCATTATATGTACAACTATTAAGTATCCATAAAAATTACAAATAATGAAGATAAAGAACATCAGCTGTGGAATCTGATAGACCAGAATTACATTTGAGTTTTCTCACTAACTGCATAGCCTTGTGTAAATTGTCTTAACCTTTCTGAACCTTAGTTTTCTAATCCATAAAATGTGAATCATAACACCTACTGCAGTTTTTCTGTGATGTTTAATTGAGATAACATATGTAATGCATTTAGGATAGGGGCTTGACCTTAGTAGGCATCCAAATATGGCCTATGTTTTGCAAATGTGTTCAGGGATTTGAAGCACTAGAAACAATGTTGAATTAGTTTTCAACATTGAAAACTGTTTCTCTAGAGCCTTAGTTTTACTATTCTGTGTAAGTTCAAAGGGTAAAATTGAGAACCTAGAATTAACAATGTATGTTTTTCATCTTAAAAGAGGCAATATTTTTCTTTCTTTCTTTTTTTTTTTTTTTTTTTTTTTTGGTGGTATTATGGAGATATAGTGGTCAGAGTTCAAAGGACTGGTCTAAATTTCCAGAAAGGCCAAGATTCCCTTGTCAAGTGCAGTTGCATTGTCAATGAGTATTTCAATTTGCCTTGCCACATAACTGTTTTCTCTATTGTGAGATTTACTTCAATTAAAATCTTTGTGGCTATATTCTTAGATTTTTCCCTATAATTGGTCTCCATGCATTTCTTCTGCATTAGCACTAACTTGCTTGTGCCTACGATTGCAGTCAGAACTAGGCTGAACTTTTGAATCTTAGCTATAAGTCTTTTCATCCTAGATAGTTTAGAAATTTAATTTATTATTAAGCCAGAGGAAGCAAAACCCTGTAAAAATTTATATGATGGTTATAACTGACTTGATTCTTTTCCTAGAGCTGAAAGGTTTAGAGAAACTCAACATTTGAAATATTGATTATACAGGATTCATCATTTTCTCTCTCTCATAGGAAATGAAAGCTTCCTGGGCAAGAGAAAATGCACTGCAGTGTTATACAAGTCCACTGCAGTGTTATACAAGTCTCTAATATCGATTGTGGTTAAGGGTTGTAAAGTACTGACTACATGGATTTAAAGTCTTATGGACAATGAATACTCACACTTCTGTCTTGAAGTGAGAGAGAGGAGAAATAGAAAGTGGGTCACTGAAGATTGTTAAAAGTGCCAATTAGTGGCCCTAGTCATTACTTCCTGTAAAGAAAAGTAGGCAAAACCTAAAGAGCCCTGTAGATTGGATTCATAGGGCTTTGGGGTACCATCAAACAAGGTGCAACTGCTGCTTTACTTCATAAAGATAATAAGCATTCAGGAACCATGAAGAGGGAGAAATAAAATATGAAAAAAGATTATACAGACATCAAGGAGATGTTACTAAGAAGACCAGAGTGCAAACAGTAAGACAGGGTGTTTACTGGGCTCTTAGGAATCGCAATTCAGGAGACCAGATGCAACTAGAAGGCAAGTTGTGTCCCAAAAAAAGGAAGGAGAATGGGAACTTTTAACACAATGTGAAAAGTGATCGCATGTTATTTTGAAAGAATTATCAAAATAATACCTGACTCCATAGTTCATTGGTCGTCACTGTTCAGGAGTTGCAGCACTGGCAAAAATCAGCTGTTTTCCAGGATATTGTGGTCATGGCAGTTTGGCCCACTTCAAAGGTTTAAGGCAAGTTCCTGCTGAGACAACCAAGTAAAAAGGGGTCCCCAGAGAATCGCCAACTAGCCTGCACAGTGTGAGGATGGGGTGGAGCCTTAGGAAATTCATGCCGTTTGCAGTGGGGAGGAGCCCGACCTCTCCTGTTCCTGGGTAGTAACTTGGAATTTAATCCGTTGAGGGGAGAGCCTGTTAGTAGGACTCCATCTCACTTTGCTGAGTTGTATTTCCTTTTTCCTTTTCACCTAATAAATCCCACTCCTCACCTAATAAATTCCACTCCTCACCCTTCTGTGTGTCTGTGAGCCTAATCTTTCCTGGTCATGTGACAAGAACCTGGTTTCTTCCTACAACACTGCTTTACAAGGTTGCAGGTCATGCAAGTGGTCTTCCTAGAATGGTTTCTTGACCCCATTTTAGAGCTCTAAACCAGAATGACAATATTTTGTACATTACATTTCACAGAGAACAGAATGTTCTCAAGTATGGAGGAAGAAAAAGTGGTGTCTTTATGAAGAGATGGACCTTTCAGCTTCTGAAATACATAGTTGGCCCTCCAAGTGTGCAAGGCATTACAAGTAATATATGGACATGTATTTATAACATTGGAATGAGGTTGGGTAACATCTGAAAAGACATTCTTAATTTGTTGGCATAAATAAATTCATACACCATGTTTGTTTTCATTTATACCTCCTCAATTAGGAGGTAATAGCTTATAACTTTAATAGTTAGGTAATAACTTTTTAATAATTAGGTAATGTGTAGGTTTTTCAACTTGTTGACTTGTAATATCCCTGTATTATAACTTGTATATATTTACAATGTCACCATAATATCATTTGTAATATAATGTGAGGTCCTATTTAAATAAAGTAAGATGGCCGGGTGCAGTGGCTCATGCCTGTAATCCCAGCACTTTGGGAGGCTGAGGCGGGCGGATCACAAGGTCAGGAGATCGAGACCATCCTGGCTAACGTGGTGAAACTCTCTCTCTACTAAAAATACAAAAAAATTAGCCAGGCGTGGTGGCGGACGCTTGTAGTCCCAGCTACTCGGGAGGCTAAGGCAGGAGAATGGTGTGAACCCGGGAGGCGGAGCTTGCAGTGAGCCGAGATCACACTACTGCACTCCAGCCTGGGCGACAGAGCGAGACTCTATCTCAAAAAATACAATAAAATAAAAAATAAATAAAGTAACTAAGATATAGAGAAAAGGAACAAGATGGGAGTTGTAAATTGACGAGAACCTCATTCAGTACCTTGTTCCATAGTTGGAGAAGTCTGTAAACTGAAGTAGTTAAGTGACTTACCGAAGAGGAAGTAAGGTGAGTGGCAGAGCTGCCGTTAGAGCTCAGGCTTTAAAATCTACAATCCAATGCCCTTTGACTATGCTTTTTGGAAATACTTCAGTGTAAGCATATAATATCTTTAAAAGCATGCATTAATTGAGCAGATTATTATGTTTCAGACACTGTTCTCTGTGAGCATAATAGACAAAGATCCCTGCCCTCCTAAAGCTTAGATCCTAGTGGAAAGAGATATGCAACGAACACATAAGTATGTAAATATGTTACATGTCAGATTGTGATGAGTGTTATGAAGCGTGATAAAGTAGTAAAAGGAAGAAGGGAGATTTTGAGCAAAATCTGAGCAAATTGAAGCCTTCAGGGGAAATATATTTCATAGAGAAAAACAAAAGTTTCTAAAGAAAAAAAAAACATACTTGGTAAGTTTGAGCAATTGCAAGGAGAACAGTATAACTGAAGCAGGGTGAGTATAAGGAAGAACGAAAAGAGATGGAGACAGCCATAACACAGGGCTAGATTATATGGCACTTTATAAGGCAATTTTAAGGAAATTTGGAGCTTTGGTTGATGTGATGCTTTGTTTTATGTGTCAATTTGAGTAGGTTATAGTACCTAATTATTTAGTCAAACACTAATCTAGGTGCTATTGTGGAGTTATTCTGTAGATGTGATTAACATCTACAATCAGCTGACTTTAAGTACAAGCAATTGTCCTTGATCATATTGAAACAAGAGAGTCCCCTGTTCCCTGACTCCCCTCTCAGGATATGCGACAGAAGTGTTGCTCATCTTTTGACAGCCACTGCTCAAACCCCTTACAGGAGGGGGAGCATGTAGACAGGAGCCAGGACAAGTGTGTTTCGGGTCCAGCCCTACACTGGCATATAGGGATGTGGGTCTGCAACTCTCAGAGCCCCAGTAGGTGTGCTACCGTGTTCTTTTAGCTCTGCCATCCACAGACAGCTTAAGTATTAACCAGTGCCCTCTTGGTACCCAGGTTCTTGTCCAGTGTTGAGGAAGAATCAGGTCACACATGGACTTGAAGGATGGTGAATATGGAGATTTGATTGGGTGATGGAGTTGGCTCTTAATAGGATGGATGCGGAGCTGGAAAGGGATGGAGTGGGAAGGTGATCTTCCTCTGGAGTTTGGCTGTCCCACAGCCGACCTCCTCTCTGATTGTCTCCAGCTGAACTCCTCTTGACGTTCAGACTCTTCTCTTCTCTCCTTCTCTGCTGAGCTGCTTTTCTGCCTCTCTGCTCTTCTGTACATCTGTTCATCTGCTCATCTGCTCATCTGCTCATAGAGCCTGGAGTTTGGGGTTTATATGGGTACAGGATAGGGAAGTGTGGTGGCCCAAAGGGCAACATTCAGTCGTGAAAACAGGAATGCCTGTTCTCATTTAGGGCCATGGGTTTCCAGGCTTAGGGGCAGGGCCTTTGCTGGGGAACTGCCGTCTTCTACCCAGTATTTCTCTGTCTCCTGTCTATATCAGTATGGTGAGTTTCCAGGATGAAAAGGCCTTAAGACCAAAAACTGAGATTTCCTGGAGGAGAGGACATTCTGCCTCAAAACTATCACATTGATTTTTGTCTGATTTCTAGTGCACCAGAGTGTCCTTTATATTTCAAACTTACTAGCCCCTACAACCACATGAGCCAATTCCTTAAAGTCTCTCTCTCTGTATCATCTATAAATCTATCTATCTATCATCTCATACTGGTTCCATTTTCGGGAGAACCCTGAATGGTACACGTGAGATGGGAAACTCTTCTAGGGTTTTGACCAGAGAAGAAATATGATGTTGCTTAGGTTAAGAATAAGCTGTGGAGGTTCAAGGCTGGAAGCAAGTGACTAGTTGAGAGTGCTGTAAAAACTCAGAGAGGAATGATGATAGCTTTGCACTAGGGTGGTAGCAATGGAGGTCATAAAAAATTGCAGATTTTGAATATATTTGAAGTTAAGTCAGTAGGGTTTGCTGACAGATTGATGGGGAGTGTGAAAACAAGAAGTAACAAAATTAAGATTTTTAGCTACAGGTTGAAAAATGAGTTTGCCATGGACTGAACTAGGGGTTTTAAAAGATCAATTTTCATGAAAGGAGAAGGCCAAGATTCAGTTTGTACGTGGCAAATTTGAAATTTTCATTAAACATCCAACTGTAGATGGGGAGTAAGCAACTGGACAAAACATTCCAAAGTTTTGTGAGAGATCTAGACATGAGGTACAATATGGAGATCCTCTGAATATAGAGAATATTGTAGCTTTGAGAGTAGCTGAGATATTTTAATAAATGTATAGATAGAAAAAGAAATACTATCCCGGGACTTGAACTTGAGTACTCCAACATTAGAAATATGTAAGTTGGGGCCAGCCGTGGTGACTCATACCTGTAATCCCTGCACTTTGGGAGGCTGAGGCGGGCAGATCACAAGATCAGGAGATCGAGACCATCCTGGCTAACATGGTGAAACCCCGTCTCTACTAAAAATACAAAAAATTAGCCAGGTGTGGTGGCGGGTGCCTGTAGTCCCAGCTACTTGGGAGGCTGAGGCAGGAGAATGGCATGAATCCAGGAGGCAGAGCTTGCAGTGAGCCAAGATCGCACCACTGCACTCCAGCCTGGGCAACAGAGCAAGACTCCATCCCCCAAAAAAAAAGAAAGAAAAAAAGAAATATGTAAGATGGGGAGAAAACAGCAAGAGACCGAGATGAGACCAAGATGAGGCAGCTAATGTGATGAGAGGGGAATCAAAGAGGAAGAAGACCTAGAAGATAGGTGAAGAAGGTATTTGAGAAAATATCAGCTATGACAAATTCTGTTTATAGCTTAAGATGAGAACTGATAATTGATTATTGATGCCCTTCACCAGAGCTGTTTCGGTGTAATAATAGAAACAAAAGCTTGATTGATGTGGAAGAGAAGAGAGAAAGTAGACAGAGATATGCTATATTCTAGTAGACAGAGATATCCTATATGCTTTTAGGAAGTTGTTTCTGTTGAAAGGAAGTTAAAACATCACATTTCTATATTGATGTGGATGATTTAGTGGGGAGTGAAATTTATGACAAAAGAAAGAGGAGCATTGCTGAAGCTACATCCTTAAGGAAACGAGAGGAGAAGGGAACCAGAACATTAGTGGGAGATTTGGCTTATAGAGGAGATAAGGCAGTTCATCTATAGCAATGGGAGAGAAAGCAGTTCATTTAATGGCAATGGGAATAGCAGCGTACATATAAGGGTTCAAGTGTAGGCAAGTTGCAGATATGGAAATGGAAGTGTGTAAAAAACTCCTGATGGCCTTGCTCTTCTAAATGAAATAAAATAAGACCATAAGCTGAGAGTGAGCATGCATGAGGAGGTGTTAAAATTTGAGCCAACAGAAGACTAATGTAGTCATCCAAGTGTGGAGAGTAAAAATACAAGGAAAATGTGGCAGATAGAAGAAGGACTATAGGCTTTTTGCAGAGCTGTTGGCTTCTGTCTTTACTATTGAAGATGAATGTGGAAAATTGGTACATTTTCTTTTAAATGGATATATTTTATTTTGCTGATTTGTAAGGAAACAGCAAATTGAAGCCAGAATTAGAAAGAGTTCTGGTAAATGAGATTAAAGGTAAAATTTTCTCAGATTTGTTATACCTCTAAAAATTGTGTTAATTTCTAAAATGCCACTAAAACTTTATGGTCATGTATTTAAGCCCAATATGATAGAACTAAATCTCAATATAGCAATTGGGATCTCTTCCAAACCCCAAGCCGGAAGTTGGTTTGGGAGATGTTGGTGGCGGGAAACCAATATCACTAAAGACATCAGAAGACATTAAGTCTCATTCAGGCTCATGATTGTGAAAATGTCATTTGTTATAATTAAGTCTAACACTATATTTCTGGGAACAATTTGTATTGGGAATTTTTACATTCACATGCATAAAACAATATAGGAGGTTTGGGGAAAATGTATTCTTAGTTATCATATTTTCCAGTGATGTGATGTCAATACTCTCAAATATGAGAGTCATCAAAGAACAAGTTTTGGCAGCAATCTTTGAAGATAATGCTTCCTTTAGTACATTGCCAAACTTCTCCTTTAAAAATGAAAGAACAACTTATAATTATTTGTGACACTTGTGAAATGATAATGGAAGCTTTGAATAGTTTTGCTCAGAATTCACACCTATTCAATTCCATATAGAGTTGTTAAAATAAATGAGAAATACAGCCGCAAGAACAAAGATACATGAATTCAGACAGAGCAATCTAAGAAAATAGGGTTTTCTTTTTAAATTTTCATTTGAATGACACTAAGAAAACCAAACTCTTTTAAAAGTAATCATTGGTGTTTACTAAAACACATTTTTCACTGTGCTGAGCATACACACTTGAGGTAAAAATATTTTTCTTTGCCAAAACCTTGAGGAAGTTATAATTGGCTAATAATTCTCTGCTTTGGAAGAAAACAACCATCAATATCAAAGCTTGTATAATCATTACAACTTTTGCTATAAAATAGTGAGATTCTTAACTAAATTTTAGAGGCATGATATTATCATTTCGGAGTCTTTTCTTCATTGTATTCTTTCTGGAAGAAAACATAGTTCTTCTTTGATGAATAGAGCTTACATTATGTTCCTAAGAGATAGTGATGTTTCTTACAGTGGTGGCTGTGGATGTGTGCTGCTGAGATTTTCCTTCCAGGAAGAACTTGCATATTCACCTGCAAGAAGTGCAGTTAGCTGACAGCTTCCAGCTGTTAGCACCTTCAGGATTCACCTGAGCTTTCAAGCCAAGACAGTGATCTTCCTGGGCAGCCTCCAACCAATTACTAAGAAGGATGGGGATACTCTAGACCTGGCCATTTCTGCCCAACATGGGACTCCTCTCATGGGTACTCATTGTTCTGGAGCCCCAGACTCATTGTTCTGGGGTTTATATCAGCATTACAGGCTAAAAGCTTTCAATGGTCAGTTCAGCTTCTTCTGCTTTTTATCTTTCACAGATGTTACCTCCATCCTCCCTCCCCCCGATAAACTCCTTGTACTCCAATCCAAACTCTATCTCAATGTTTTCTTTCCATAGGACTCAACTGACAGTAATCCCCCTCAAATGTGTTGGGCCAAGTACTGTGCTAATACAGATGTCACAAATGCTGGGAATACAAATGTCACTTAACACATGTTTTCTATCCTAAAAAGCTCACAAACTAATTGGGAAGTGAGCACCCATGATAAGCATAAAGTACAAAGGAGTCAACCTAAGAAGCTATGGAGTTGTACTGGTTTTCAACTACTTTGTGACAAATCACCACAAACTTAGCACCTTAGAGCAGCATGTATGTACTATCTTGGAGTTCTGTAAGTTATATGTCTCAGCAAACTTGATTGAAGTCTCTTCGTAGGGTCTCACAAGGCCAAAAATCAAGGTATCAGCCCGTTGGGCTCTTATCTGGAGGGTCTGGGAGAGAATCCACTTCCCAGCTCATTCAAGTTTCTCACAGGGTGTAGTTCCTTGTGGTAGTACAGTAGGCCTGAGGTTTCTGTTTCCTTGTTGGCTGTCCACTGGAGGTCACTCTAGCTTCTAGAGGCCTGTCCTGTTCTTGATCATGTGGTCCAAGTCAGCAATGATGCTTTGAATGCCTCTCATTCTTTGACTCACTGACTTCCTCTTCTGCCACCAGCAAGAGAAAACTCTCTACTGTTTAAAGGGTTCATGTGACTGGATTATGCCCCACCTAGATAATCGCTTCTTTTATTAACTCACAGTCAACTAATTAGTAACCTTAACTACACCTGCAAAATTACTTCTATTAATTACCATAATCTGAATGAATTCGTATCATATTCACAGTCCTGGGAATTAGGCAGAAAATCTTGTGGGATCATTTTAGGATTGTGCCTACCATAGAAGCATAGAGGAAGGGTTCAGGATGATGACATTGAGCGTGCAGAAACTTCCAGGGGGAGATGATTGTTGACCTGAATTTTTAAATAATAGCAAGAAGGTCAAATGGGGGCAGTTTTGGACAAGAGTTAGTTGGAGATTTGAAACAGTGTAGGGTGTGCCAGGATATATAAGTGGAACTATTGCTGAAGACTACTCATACAATGTCCCAAAATTTTAAGCTTAGGGATTAGGCTTGGTTGTTGGGAAACCATAAGCGGATTTTAAACAGGTGATTGACATGTGCATTGGAGAGTGATTTGGCACAACATAGAAGGTGGATTTTACAGAGTATCACTAGAGGTGGAGATCAAATAGAAGCCAGAAAATGTATGTATCTGAGAGAGAGTGCTTGTCTAAATCAGGACATTTGCACTAGAATGGGGAATAGGAGAAGACTGTTTTTAATTTAGGAGGTAAATTTTGTAGCACTTAGTGATGGACTGCAAATGGAAAATGCTAGAGAAGAGGCCCTGTATGGTGACTTTTGGCTTAGGAGACTGTCCGTGGAGGATCTATACATTGATTTGGGGATGCAAGCAGGATAGAAAGATAGAAGGGAGGGGAGAGAAGTGGGATGATGAGGAATATTGAATACTGGAAGTGTCGAATCTGAAGCAGTTGTGAAACATCCACATCATCAACTTTTTTCTTTCCACTGAATCAGCATAAAAGCATCATCTTCTACTTTCCATTAAATACAAAACAAGGAAACGTCCCTGAATCCCTCATTGCTCTCCAGCTACCAGCTGATATTTTCTTCTTCTTCATCCCTAAACTGCTTCCACATAACATCTCTTTTCATTCACTTCCCGTTTACTTTTCAATACTTCTTCAGCTTTGCTGCCTAACTCACCTACCCACTCCATCGAAAATTGCTTTGTCAAGGTCAGAGGTGGCTTTCCTGTTGCCATTGTCCTCAATTTACTCAGTGCTCCAGCAGCATTTGATAGAGTTGACCTGGTACTTAAACCCACAAATTGACTTAGCAGTACATAGTGCAGGCCTAAAAATTGAGAAAAAAATAATCACCCACAAAGTTCACTGTAGCATAATGAAAATAACACTTAAACACAACCGTATATTTATGACATAGTCTCATTGTGTTTTCTAGTCAGAAAGTTAAAATACTATGCTGGGCAGTTCAAACTATACTCATCAAAATTATGTCATTTTTTTCCTAACTTAGAAGAATATTTTCTTATATCAAAAGTTAAAGCCTTTGCCTGTACTTGGATCTTGCTATCCTTTCAAACATGCCTGAAGAGGTGAAAAATGTTATCAAGTTTTCAAAACAGGCTAGTCAGAGGCAGAGGCAGAGGTGAGAGTGAAACTGGCTTTGAGGTCAAGTAATCCATTGTTTTCACTGCTCTACAAATTTTGTTCTTTCTTTTTCACTTAGAACTTCATGTAAAGACACTTACCAAATTTCCATTAATTATTTAAATCATTATGAAATATTGCAGACATGTAGAATTACATAAAGGATAGATAGATATATAGAATATGCATATTCCCACTATCTAAGAAATAAAATAATCAAATTTTTCCTGTAGAGGAAACTATTAATACAATTTTAATATTTATCAATCTCATTTATTTCTTTACATTTTTGCTAAATGTATATGTAGTCCTATGTAGTACATAGACTCATTTTGAATGTTTCCATTTCTATGTAAATGAAATCACTGAGTATATAGGTCTTTGCCTAACATATTTGTGATTTATCCATAATGAATTTTCAGTTGCTAAGAATTCATTTTCACTGTCATGTAACATTTGATATATGATAATGTCAAAATTTATTTACCTGTTCTTTTGATATACATGTAAGTTGTTAATAAATTTTCCATTGTTGCTATTTTTAAAATGTCTCCTTATGAATGTGTATGATCATTTCTTTGCCGTATATACCTATAAATAGGCTTTCTGAGTAGCAGATATAATAAACTCTTCAGATTTGCTAGATATTGCTAATTGCTCTCAGTAGTTGCCTTCCCCAGTGGAATAAAAATATCTTATTTATTATTCTTATCAAAACACTGTTTTCAGAGATTCACAGTAATATCTAAAGTTAGTTTTCATTTGCACTTCCCTCTTTGCTACTGAGATTGAACATCTATTCATATTTAATACTTACTAGTTTATTTACCTTTTCTATCTACTGCCTGTTCATATCTGTTGATATTTTATACTAGATTCATTTTTATTTTTCTTTATTGATTTGTAGAAATCCTTCATATATTCTGGCAAACACATGTGGCAGGTACTGTTACATGCTTATTAAATACCCATGTAATTTACCATGTTCTCTAAAGCTATCATTATGACTCTTAGAAATTTGTTTTCCATTCTAATTTTATAATGAGCTTGCTATACTATGAAAAGTGAAAACAAAACAAAACATTAGTGAAACATCGTTTGAGTTATGTTGAATGCATAGATTAATTTTAAGGAAACTGCCATCTTCACAATATTGAATTTCCCTGCCTTTGAAATTATCTCTACTTATTTACATCTTTAATTTCTTTCAATAAAATATCTTAAATGCTGTGCATCATTATGACACCCATTTTCTTGAATTTATTTCAAGGTATTTTTTACTTTTGGAAATTATTATAAATTAAATACTTTAAAACTTTATTTTGTGGACCAGTTTGTTGCTGAAGTATTGACATTAAACTAATTTTGTTTGTTGGTCTGTTATAAAGCAATCTTGCTAAAATTATTAGTTATAATAATTGTTAAGTCTCTTGATTTTGTTATGTAGAGCATCATATTCTGACAAGTAATGCCAGATTTGTTTCTTGCTTTAGAAATTTCCTATTATTTATTTCGCACTGTGCTTGCTGGCTAGATCCATAAAACAATTAAAAAAAAAAAAAAGACTGATGAGTACCTTTGTTTTGTTTCTGATTTTAAAGCATTATACCTAATATTTCATTATTAAGTGTAATGTTTCTTTATTCTTTTGGTATATCTGGTTCAAGAACTTTCTATTCCTATTCCTAGAGTTTTTAATCATAAATGAACAATGAATTTTAAGAAAGTCTTTTTCTGTTACTGAGATACACTTTTTATCTATTAGTTTTGTTGATTATATTAATATATTTTGTCATGATAAACCATCCTGAATTTTTGTGCTGCCTGCATTTGACTTGATAATATTTTATTTAGAATGTCCGCATGTGTCTTCTTGAAGGACATTACACTATAACTTAATCTTGTGTCCGTGTTCACGTTAGTATTTTCTTTCTAGGTTTTTCTCACCACATAAAATATGTTATAGAGTAGTTCATCTATTTTTCTTTCATGAAAGAGTTCATCTGGTAGATTGGACTACCACTTTTCCTTGTGAGTATATTGGTTATGTGTCCTTACCTGTTATTATTTGACTTACACTCTCTCTGTCCCTGAGGGTATTCCTTGTGCATTAGCATTGGGATTGGACACACAATTTATATGAGAAATAAATCTTTGTTGTTGCAGATCACTGACACATCTGACATTTTTTGCAACTGTAGCATAAATGAACTAACACATCATCAAAAATTAAAATTACATTTTTCTTTAATGTCTGATAGAAATCACCTACAAAATTATTTTTCTCTTTTAAATGAGATTTTAAAAACGATGTTAATTACTTTAATAATTGTAGGTCTATGTGAGTCTTAAAAATTTATTTCTGAACCACTTTGAATAAATTAAGTTATATTTGTCTAGAAAAGTCTCCGTTTTGTTTATATTCTTTGTCCTAAAGTTGATATAAAATTCTACTCATTTTTAAATTTCTTCTGCCTCTACATATTCTCCCTGTTTTAAAATTTCAAATGATTATTTCTTCCTTTGGTTTGTTCTTTATTAATCTTGCTGTGCTTTGCTTTATTTATTTCATTAATCTTTATTTATTTATTTATTTGTTTTGAGATGGAGTCTGTCTCTGTCACCCAGCCTGGAGTGCAATGGTGCAGTCTCAGCTCACTGCAACCTCCGCCTCCCAGGTTCAAGTGATTCCCCTGCCTCAGCCTCCCAGGTAGCTGGGACTACATGCACATGCCACCACACTTGGCTAATTTTTTTATTTTTAGTAAAGACAAGGTTTCGCCATGTTGGCCAGGCTGGTCTCAAACTGCTGACCTCAGGTGATCAGCCTGCCTTGGCCTCCCAAAGTGCTGGGATTACAGGCTTGTGCCACCATGCCCGGCCTTTATTAGTATTTTCAAAAAGTCAACTCTTTATTGAATATCTTGAATGTTTATTTCATATTATTTATTTAATTTCATTATCTACTCATTTATTATTTTTCTTTTTCTTTCTTTGTGATTATTCTTTCTTTAGACTTTATCTTTTTAAGATCACAGAAAAATTGAAAAGAAGGAAGATAGATTTATCATTTACCCCTTTCGCCCATACATACATGAATAGCCTCCCTCCACCATTAACAAAGTCCCCCACCAAAAAGTGGTACATTTGATACAACCATTGAACCTACATTGACACATCATTATCACCCAAAGTCCATAGTTAATATTGACTATTGATGTTGTACATTATGTATGTTTGAACAAATGAACAATGACATTATCCACCATTGTAATATCATAGAGAGCAGTTTCATTGCATTAAAATTGTTCTGTTCTCCACCTATTCAACCCTGCTTCCTCTGTAACTCCTGTCAACCTACTGATCTTTTTTAATGTCTCCATAGTTTTTCCTTTTCCAGAATATCATATATTTAGAATACAGTATATAGACTTTTCAGATTGGCTTCTTTCACACATTAACTTGCTTTCCAGTTTCTTCCATTTCTTTAGAAATATCAAGTCATATAATGCATCATATCAAAAGGCCAAAGGAGAAAAAAAAAACCACACGATCATATCAATTGATGCAGAAGAAACATTTAACAAAATCCAACACCCATTCATGATGAAAGCTCTCAGTAAACTAGGAATAGAAGGAATCCTTAACTTGATAATGAATATCTACACATTAGAACTAACATCATACTCAACAGTAAAAAACTAGAAACTTCCCCACTAAAACCAAGAACAAGGCAAGAATGTCCCCTTTAAGCAGTATTTTTCAACAGCATTCTGAAAATGCTAGCTAATACAATATGAAAGGAAAACAAAATAGAAGATATACTGATTGGGAAGGAAAAAAATACTCCTGGGTCTAATAAGCAATTATACTAAGGTTGTAAGATATAAGGTCAATATATAAAACTCAGTTGATTTCCTATATATAAGAAATGAATAACTGGAATTTGAAATTAAAACACAATACCACTTACATTAGCAGCCCAAAAATGAAATTTTTAGATATAAATTTAACAAAGTATGTACAAGATCTATATGACGAAAGTTACAACACTCTGATGAACAAAATAAAAGAAGAACTAAATAATTCGAGAGACATTCATGTTCTTAGATATGAACCATCTTGCATTTCTGTGCTTCATGAATTTGACTTGATAGTATTTTATTTAGAATGTCTGCATTTTTCTTCATGTAAGACATTGCAATACACTTTAACCTTGTGTCGGTATCCATGTTGGGTTTTATTATCTAGGTTTTTCTTACCACATAAAATTTGTTATAGAGTAGTCCATCTATTTCACTTCCACAGGAGAGTTTATCTATGGTAGATTGGACCACTACCCTTTTCAGTTAGAATATTGATAATGTTGTATGTCCTTGCCTTTCATTCCATTTTCATGACTCTATATTGTCAAGATGTCAATTCTTGCCAACTTGATTTATAGATTCAGTGCAGTCCCCGTAAAAATCCCAGCAAATTATTTTGTGGATCAAAAAACTGATTTTAAAATTTACATAGAAAGGTAAAAGACCCAAAATAGCCAACACAGTGTTGAAGGAGAAGGAGCAAGTTGGAAGGCTGACACAACCTTACTTCAAGACTTATTATCAAGCTACAGTAATCAAGAAAGAGTGGTACTGGTGGAAAAATAGACAAATCAATGTATAAGCCATCCAGTCTATGGTATTGTGTTGTAGAAGCCCGAATGACTAAGACAGTAGTACACAATTAGAGTGTAGACCAATCCAAATAGATTTCCTTATTATTTTCCTTTATTTTAATCAACCTAACTATTGAGAATGTAGCCTTTTGTGTTTTATGCTACAGTCTAAATTAGGAATGTTAACTTTGTGGATTCAAGGCAAAATGTCTTGTCCTCTTTGTAATGATTAGAAAGCAAGGCAATAAGTAGCACAGAATAACAAATGACCTAAGTTTGCTACAAATAAATGCCCATTTTTTACGGTGGTTTTCAACATCTTTTTCATTTTTGGATTTAAAGTTTCCCTTATTTTCTGGCAGGGCCAAATGTACATCGGAAAAGATGGTTAAAATGTATTCACCATACTTACATTTTTATATGGGGAAGGTTTTTGATGTCTAATATGAATTAAGCTGAAAATGATAGTCTCCTTTCATTCTTAAACTCTTTATATTCTGAATTCCTGCTTTCACCTCAGTTCTTGTAAATTTTCTCAAAGATCTCATAAATACCAAATTTTGTTTATGCCTCTCAGTGCCCATTTACTCATCATTTCCCCTCGTTTCTAATTTCTGTTTTCCATTGGCGTTATCTTTTTTTTCTCTCTTTGTAACACTACCACCATTTCCTAAGGTTCAGACTTCAAAATTACATAATAAATTTTCCTCTCTGTACCCTATATTCCATTAATCAGGAAATTCTATAGATTCTTGCTACTTATTATGCTTTTGTCTATTATTTTTTTCTATCATTCTCAGACCAGCAAAAAGTCAGACCCTGCAATGTTTCTTGTTGGTCTTTCTCGTCTTTGTATATGCCCTACCTCCATGTCTGATCATGGCTTTCCTCGCTTTAAAAATCTACAGACTAATGTATTATATATTATATAACTTTCTTAAGTTAATATTTCAAATTCTTCCTTCATTTGGCCCTAGACTATATTCAACCATAGCTTTCACAAAACACGTTTGAAGACAAAAATCATGCCATATGAAATGATTTATTGTTCTCTAAACATAAAATCACTCCTCTCAATTTCTTGGGCTTGTGATGTCTTCCAAATGAAATACATTTTACAATGCGTTTGCATCCCCACAAATTGAAAGTAACTTTTGTCAAGATAGAGACTAAATGCTTGGTACAGACATCTTGCATGGATGCTACCAAGGATTCTAAACTTGGAAATTATTTCCCTTTTCTTTTCTTCTGCAGAATCTTTTGTCTATTTTGTTGGGTTTATCAGATGCTGCCTGGTTAGACGGACATTTACGTGTATCTTCCTATTAAACTGCAAGGTCCATGATAACTGGGTCTTTTCAACCTCTTTGTATAGTTTTTGGTACTAATCACAATGAATAAATCATAGAAGATTTTCAACAAATGCTTATTGAGTCTGGAGGTAAATACTGTGAATGCAAACTAATCTTTCTTTTTAAGAATGTACAAAATGCTATTATTCTATATGATGAGGAACCAAATAGAAATCAGTAAAGACAGAAGAAGGCTTCTTTTGTCCTCTATGGATGATATGTCATTCCAGAAAAACACATGCTCTAGTTTCCTAAATTGAAAACTTATGGCCGGGCGCGGTGGCTCAAGTCTGTAATCCCAGCACTTTGGGAGGCCGAGACGGGCGGATCACAAGGTCAGGAGATCGAGACCATCCTGGCTAATACGGTGAAACCCCATCTCTACTAAAGAATACAAAAAACTAGCCGGGCGACGAGGTGGGCGCCTGTAGTCCCAGCTACTTGGGAGGCGGAGGCAGGAGAATGGCGTGAACCTGGGAGGCGGAGCTTGCAGTGAGCTGAGATCCGGCCACCGTACTCCATACTCCAGCCTGGGCGACAGAGCCAGACTCCGTCTCAAAAAAAAAAAAAAAAAAAAAAGAAAACTTATAAATAGCATTATAATATCACCATGGTATACCATCAAAAGAAATAAATAAAATTGTTTTACAACTGAATTTAAAGAGTATCTCTTATACTGCATATTACTTTACTCATTTAATTATCATTACCTTCTGTGTTGGCCCAAGATCGCATAGCAAGTAAATGTTGGAGATTAAATGTATACATAACTCTTCTAAAACTCTAATTTTGTATACTTCACACATATTTGTTCTATTATATTAAGCTTATACTGGTTGTAGAATTTCCTTTGTGAGATCATATATCAACAAAAGGTCAAAGACAGTGTTCAACTCCCTTGCAGAATATGTTTAAATGCATTGTACTAAGCTCCAACATAGTCATTCTGCATATGTGGGAAAGTTCTTTTCAGACTTAGATAGAGTTCTTGAATTAGAATAAGAGTTTGAAATTACACTTAGAACCTGATAGGAGCCGATATGTTATACTAAATACAAACTATAAGTAGTATTTTTTCAAACTGTTGACATGTCCCCAGGTAATACATGGACTACATTTTTTTCCCCAAAAGGTTTTTGGTTTAATCTAGTGTTTTTCAGATCAGATTTCACAGATGTGTTGTCAGGAAATGTTAGATGGTCCACACATCCTATATAGTCATTAATTTAGTGTTAGTTTTGTGATTCTATTTGAAATAAGCAATTGACACAATTGATAGCATTTAGCTTTTAGTGTATTGGCAAACATGTCTTAGCATTAGCAATTACCTTGCCATTTTCCAATATCAAAATGATCACTATCTGTTGCTATGTTTATATTTGGATTTTTATTATAAGCATATCTACCATTTGATCCTAATATCAAAAACATAAAATCATTCTAACACAATTTTCATGTTGGACTTTTTAACATTAACAGACAAATATATAGGTATAAATTTCTATTGAAAATATTTTCATAGATTAAGATTTCAATTTATTAAGCAATATAATAAATTGGGACCTGATAGTAAGAAAGAGCTTTGAGGGAAAGTAATGTCCCATTTATAGTGGATTGAGAAAAGGAAAACAGAGACTGATTTAAAATGCAAATACAACATGTGCACCAAGGGAAAGGCCAGATGCTATCACAAAGGAAAAGATCACTTAAATAGAGAAAAGTGGTGAGGCCGTCCTGCTATCACCATTAGTTTGCTGAACCTCCACTTACACTGTAGCAGTCAGTACTGCATTTATATTGAGAGTTTCAATTTAGTTTAACAAAATATCCATCACATTAATTTAATGCTGTTACTCTGAATTTTTATTTTCTTAAATTTTTTTAGTATTTGCTATAAATGCTTGGTTTTATGGTTGGGAGAGAATTAGGCACATGAGGGATTTATTCTGTTGTATGTTTTTATGTATTAAGCAAGATAAAAATAACTGAAGTCAACACTGCTAGTTCATAATACATCTTTCCTTTATGTGAGTTTTTTTTCTTTTCTCTAGTTGGGAGTCATTGTCTTTAACTATAATCATTCATACAGCAGTTTTAAAACAAAAACAAACATAATCTAAATACCTACTATAATCTGTTTTTGAAATGCTAATAACAGGTTTGCCAGTTTTAAAGTGTAAAGCAATTCATTATCACAGCTAACTGACAAAAGCTTCGGGGCAATGATTTGCTAAAATGATATTAAGAAAAATACAAAACAGTTAACCCTTGAACTTTGAAACTGTTTGAAAATACTAGAATGAGTCTGTACTAGTATGTATAACATTTTGTTATTTATGGACATTTAAAAACAAATGAAAATGCTTGAAAATAGCTGAAAATTAAATACATCTTAACCAATATAACTAAGTCAACTTCCTCCTCAAGTAGAATGAAATAGCAACAAAAAATTCAAAAATTCAGGGTCTCTATTTACCAAAAGTTTGTTCTTGTATTTCTTCTCTCTCTCGTTTCACATATTTCAGGCATTTTGCCAATGTTTAGGCCAGTGATCCATTTATTGCCATGAGATAATATAACAATAGATGATAGTGGTCAGAAGTCTTCTCAAACTGCACAGCTTTCTCCCTTAGTAGATTTAGGAGTTTTGTGTTTCTTCCCATGATAATTTGATTATACTTTGCCAACTGCCAAAATTCTTGTACTAGAGAAATGAGTAAAGTAGCCCTCTAGTGAGGCTATTCATTTGAAGCCAGATTTTCACTCAATACAACAAAATGGCTGCAGGCAGATGTTTCATAGTGACCCTAAAATGCTGTGTTTTACAAATGCATATATTCAGGATTATAAGCTTTGGTGCCACCTGCTCTTGAATAGTGTGCCATTTTTTTCCCCCACTGCTCCCCTAACCCTTCATCATCACTTCACAAATTTACTCTCCAACTATTAGTCCAAATGAACATATCAAATACTTGGTTCAATGGCAAGATAAAATTACCATTATTGCTATGGTTTGAATGTATGTGTTCCCTCCGAAATTCATGCTAAGTCTTAATCCCCAGTGCAACAATATTAAGAGATGGAGCCTTTAGGAGATGATCATCCTCAGAAGAGGAGCGCTGCAGTGAGACCCTCATTCTTCTTCGTGTGTATCTAAGTGGTCATGATCGGAATGCGGGTAGAAATAGGGAAAGATTCTGAGATGGTCTTAGATGGAAATGACAAGTATTATATTGAAAACTAGAGGAAAGGACAACCTTGTTACGAAGTTGCAAAGAACTTGGCTGCATTGCGTCAGTGCCCTAGGGTTTTGTGGAAGGCAGAATTTAAGAGCAGTGAACTTGGATATTTGTGGAGGAAATGTCTGTGTAAAGTGTTCAGGCTGCTGCATGGCTTCTATTGATATCTTAAAGTAAAATGCAGAAGAGAGAAATAAATTAAAGATGGAATGTATAATCAAAAATGGAACAGAAATTAACGATTTGGAAATTCTAAACTTTTCCATGTAAAGAATGAAAAGGGGGTGTTTTGGGGAGAATATCAAGAATGTGGCCAAGTGATACGGAAATTAGTATGGATAAAAGGAACCCAGATGCCATTCATCAAGACAGTGTAAGAATGATCCTGAAGGAATTTTGGAGATCTTTAAGGCTGCCACTCCCATCACAGGCCCAGAGTGCTAGGGCCTTGAGAGCAGAAATATTTCAAGGTAGGGGCCCCGAGGTCTGGGCTCACAGAAGGGCTGAGGTCTGGTCTCAGAGAAAGGCCGCAGCTCTTCTCTGCTTCTCATCGCCCGCAGCGCAGTGAGAGGGAGGGTGTGTTTTAGGGGGCTGTGTTTCGATCTGTTTTTTACAGCTCTTTCGGTCCTGGGGCCCCGCCCCAGCCCGCATCTCCTGGACTGGCCTGGCCCTGCTTCTGCTTCCTGTTGTGTGGGGCGACCACCCAGGGCTGGCAGAGGGTGGGAGGGCTATAGTGTTCACAGCTCTGGCTCAGGCAATACCAAGGTCTGGGCCCCCAGAAGAATCACTACTCTTCACTCCCACAGTCTGTGAGGGTGTCACTGCCCGCAGCTCGGTGAGTCAGCCAGGAAAGTGTTACAGCTCCTTTCACTCCCGCTGTTTGGCAGGTCCTGAGTTCTTATCCCGCATCAAGGAAGAATGAAGTTATGCGGACACCTGGAGAGTGAGCAAGGCTGGGAAGAGCTTTGTTGGGCAACCGGACAGCTCTCAGAAGAGAGGTGACCTGAAGCAGTTAACCCCTATTTGCAGGTAGGTATTCCCAACTAGCGTCCAGTCTGGCGGTGGGGGTGGGGATGGGGGGGCGGGGTCCCCAGAATGGAGGAAGTGTGTGTTGATTGGTCCATGAGCAGGAGACAGTCCTTGCTAATTGGTCCATGGGTGGCCCTGGAAAAAGCACCACTTGATTGGCTGAAAGACATCAAGGAAGTTGTCACTCCGGCAGCGGACTTCACCTGGAACTGGCAATGTGTTCCCCAGTTCACTGGGGACCCACCCTCCCCTGCCTAGGAACCTGTCTGCCTCCTGCCACCATCAACATGCCATCCATGGCGCCCAGGCTGTCTGCACCGAGGAACACCCGCAGGCCCATTCTGAACCACCCTCAACCCCTGGCCTCCCTCCCGTGTTCTTCAGTGGCCACAGTTTTAGCCTCAGAAGCAGTTTCTGGAGGGACCCGAGGCCGTGGGGGGCTGGCATGTTAACGTTCCCCTGAGCACATACACATCTGACCAGATTGTGACAGCTCTCGGGCTTAGCTATTGGGACACGTCCACAACTTTGCTCTGCTGCGGAGCAGTGCTGGGAACAAAGAGAGGCCAAGTAGCGGGGTCAGGCATTTCCAAGCCTGTGGGGGCAGCGGGCTTCCCGGGCCCCGGAGAGCTCAGGGATGGATGCCTGGGTCTGGAGCTGTGGCTGGGCAGCTACCAACTCGGTAGGGTGTGAGTTTCTCACTGGGATCACCTGTTCCTGGTCCCTGCCGGCTCTACAGAGGATGCAGCCCCGCCCGTGCCTCCCCCGCTGCAGTTGATGTCCTTGCAGCAGCTGCTCCAGATGGGCTGCCGCCACCACCAAAAGATTCTTCTCAAAACTCAAGATTTGATATGATCTGCCTTGTTGGGCTTGGGCTTAATTGGAACTTTTTAATGTTTATCTTATGCCTGTCCCACCATTGTATTTTGGAAGCAAAATATTGTTTGATGTCATAGGTTCACAGCTGGAGGGGAGTTTGCCTCAGGATGTCTCATACCTTGACTCTCACCCATATCTGATTTAAATAGGACTTTTGACTTAGACTTTAATGCTAATAGTGGAACAAGTTGAGACTTTTGAGGCTATTGAGAAGAAATAACATTTTGTATGTGAGAAGGATATGAATTTGGGGGTGTGGGCTAGGGGCAAAAATGCAGTAGTTTGAATGTATTCCCTCCAGAATTCATGTTGAAACTTAATCCCATCTGCAGCAGTATTAAGAGGTGGTGCCATTATGAGGCAATCCCTCATGGATGAAATTAGTGTGCTTACAAAAGGTCTCGAGGGAATGAGTTTGGCTTCTCTTGCTCTTCCTTCCACTATGTAAGGACACAGTTTGCCCATTTTGCCACATGAGTTTACAGCAAGTTCCTCACCAGACAGTGAACACCTGGACCTCGATTTTGGACTTTCCAGCTTGCAGAACTGGAAGACAATTTTTCTTCTTCACAAATTGTCCAGTCTCAGATATTTTTGTGATAGCAGCACAAATGGACTAAGACAAGTATCTTTCTTTTTTTCCCACAGCTCATTGATTAGGACCGTTGAAGCTTGGGAGGCAGATACCTGTTGGAAGCATGGAGAATGTTTAAAAACATAGAAGTCTATCTAAGACATTTATTGCCAGCTGTCACAGATCCCATATTTAGAAAGGCTCCCAGGCCAGGCATGGTGGCTCACGTCTGTAATCCCAGCACTTTGGGAAGTCGAGGCGGGTGGATCACGAGGTCAGGAGTTCAACACCAGCCCAGCCAACATGGCGAAATCCCGTCTCTACTAAAAATACAAAAATTAGCTGGGTGTGGTGGCACGCGCCTGTAATCCCAGCTACTCAGGAGGCTGAGGCAGGAAAATCGCTTGAACCCCGGAGGTGGAGGTTGCAGTGAGCCGAGATCACACCACTACACTCCAGCCTGGGTGACAGAGCAAGACTCCGTCTCAAAAAAAAAAAAAAAAAAAGAAAGAAAGAAAGAAAGAAAAAAGAAAGGCTGCCATCCCAACAATTATGCACAAAAGTCTATTCAAGTATCTTGCATGTACAGAGATTTTTGTGATTATTTGATTATGCTATTGTTCTGTGAGTAAATTAATGCTCTGGGTGAGCAAATAGAGTAGCTAGTATTTATTTCTTAAATGTTTTTTTTTTTTTTCCAAAAAAGATTAGTTCTTTTTTTCCTTTTACTTTTTTTTGCACTTAACTAAAAATATCCCTTCTCTGTCACATCTGAATTTGAAAGAAAGTTGCATCCTTTTTCTTATACTCAAAACAATTTACCAGATTTTTGCAGTGTTTCAAAATGTTTTAAAAATTCTTTAGCTATAATATCCCAAAAGGTCATAAATTGACAATATTTTTCCATGAAGGTCAGTTTCCTTCGCTTATGTCCCTTTTTTCACTTCTATCTGTCACGGCAAATCTCTGTACTTCTTTTCTTCTGTCTGCCTATCTTTTTCTCACTTTCTTTGCAATGTTTTCTCTGTGCTTTTCCCACAAAACTCTTGTTTCTTTATCCATTTTACAACACTCTGTAAATTGTTCATAATATAGAAGTATATTTCAGTATGAATATGTGTATGTATATTTAACACATACATATAGAAATGTGAACACTTTAAAATATGACCAAATGACTTTTCATTGTGTTTTAGGCAATATCTTTAATTATACACTAAATTCACATTTCCATTTGATAAGGAATTTACTCATACTAACTAAAATTTATCTCTTTATTTGCTCCTCTGTTTTGCTACTTACATTATTTTTTATTATTCTATTTACTAAAATATTTTAATGTTTATTTTTTGTTTCATCAATATTAAAACTATTTCAAAATACATCACTAAGTAATAGGACAAAATTAGGGCTCCTTTACTACTGTTTATCTACTGCCTACAACCTTAAGTATTTATTTTTATATACGAAACCATTATTTTTTATTGTTCTATTTGTAATGTTTACATTCTGTTGAATAACTAATAGAATGCAATTAAAAGGGAATTCAAAATTCCTTGCTTATAGGTTAAGTTTTTAAAATGGAAAATAAAGGCTGTTATAATATTATGATTATATGAATATATTACAGGAATAAATATGATAACTAGACCCACAGAAAATGCATGTAGTTCTATGTCATTTCAAAGAGAATGAGTATGTTGCAAGAGACAGATCAAATGTATTCAGATTCTTATATGTTAATGCTTGTTCAAAATCAAGTCATAATAAAGGACAAGCTACAAAGTGAGAAAAAAATACTGGGAAATCACTTATCTGACAAAGGACTACGTGTAGAATATAAAAACACCACTCAAGGCCGGGCGCGGTGGCTCAAGCCTGTAATCCCAGCAGTTTGGGAGGCCGAGACGGGCGGATCACAAGGTCAGGAGATCGAGACCATCCCGGCTAACCTGGTGAAACCCCGTCTCTACTAAAAAAATACAAAAAACTAGCCGGGCGAGGTGGCGGGCGCCTGTAGTCCCAGCTACTCGGGAGGCTGAGGCAGGAGAATGGCGTAAACCTGGGAGGCGGAGTTTGCAGTGAGCTGAGATCCGACCACTGCACTCCAGCCTGGGCGACAGAGCGAGACTCCATCTCAAAAAACAAAAACAAAAACAAAAACAAACAAACAAAAAAACACCACTCAAAACTCAACAGGTAATAAAACAACCAATCCTGTTTTAAAAATTGGAACATAAACCATCACTTCACCAAAGAGCATATACAGATGGAAACAAGCACATGAAAAGATGATCACCATCATTTCCCCCATTAGAAAAATACAAATTAAATCCACAGTGAGATAATATGTATTACAATGACTGGAAAAGAAAACCAAGCAGATGTCACAAAACCAAGCAGATGTCACAAACCAAGCTGATGTCACAATATAAATATGCACTTATTATATGATCAAGGAATCCCACTCAGGTATTTATTCTAGAGAAATAAAAACATGTTCATATAAAAGCTCATGTACAATATTTATAGCAGCTCTTTTTATAAATGCCAAAACATAGAGATAAACTAAACTTCTTCAACGAGTGGATATATTGTGATACATTCATATAATAATCTTCAATAATAAAAAGTAGTAAACTATTGATACATACAAGGATTAATATTTAAGGCATTAAGCTGTGCTAAGGAAGGGTGTTTTAAAAGGTTACATACTGTATGATTATATTTACATGATGCCTTAGAAAAGGCATAACTGTAGTGAAGATGAAATAATGAGTGAGGTTGGGTGAAGTGGCTCCTGCTTGTAATCCTAGCGCTTTGGGAGGCTGAGGCGGCAGATCACCTGAGGTCAGAAGTTCAAGACCAGCTGGCCAACGTGGCAAAACCCCAGCTCTACTAAAAATACAAAAATTAGCTAGGCATGGTGGCGTGTGCCTGTAATCCCAGCTACTCGGGGGCTGAGGCAGGAGAATCGCTTGAACCCGGGATGGGGAGGTTGCAGTGAGTTGAGATCATGCCACTGCACTCGAGGTTGGGTGACAGAGTGAGACTCTGTCTCAAAAAGAAAAAGAAATAATGAGTGGTTGCCAGAGGTTAGGGTTGGGGAGATGGTGCAACTACAAAGGGGCAGCACGCTGGAGATTTGTAGGTGGAGGAAATTGTTTGTATCCTCAACTATGGATCGTGGTGGTATTAACATGTTTTAATGCTCATGCAATTGTACATCAAAGAGATCAATTTTAGTGTATGTAGTTTTTAAAAAGTAAGACAAAGTAAAATAAGTTGTACCATGTATTAGTTACTTCAGATCTGGAGTATAACTTTCAACACTTTCCCTAGAATTTCCTATTGTATTTTTCCTTTTTGATAGGAGAAAATACATACTTTTAACTAAGTAAATGTATAAAAGATTTATGTAAATGTATAAATTTATATAAATTATGTAAATTTATAAATTTATATAAATATCTTACAGCTTCTTAATTATAATAATAGTATATGTTACATGGCACTTACTTTCATTTTGAGAGCATTCTTGGAGTCCTCTGACCTTCTATCTAATTTTGACTAAATGTTTGCTAGGTGTACTATACTATTACATCCATAATTTTTTTACCTTTGCACTACTGGGTTGGTTCTGTTGTTTCCTGGATTTTGAGCTCTTTTCTCAGGAAAGTTTATAATTTTCTCAATTTAATATTTAATTTTTTAACTAAATCTTCATGAGAGGTAAGATTTATAAATTTTTGCATGCCCCAATATTTAATTTTTTTAACTAAATCTTCATGAGAGGTAAGATTTATAAATTTTTGCAGGTCCCAAAAATATATTTTTCTTTTATGCCTGGTAATAATTGGTCTGGGTAAGGAAATCTATGTTCCATGTCATTTTTAAAGAGCTCTGAAAGTGTGGATATCAAACTCATTGTCTTAATTTGGGTTCCTCAAGAAAGCAGGAACTAAGCAAAAATTTAAGTACAGGTAGTTGATTTTGGTGTTAGACCCAGGAATCAGAAGTAGGAGAGTGGGGAGAGTGAGGTTGTTAAGAAGGAAAATGTAATGTTAGGGTTGCTCTATCAAAGTAGCTGCTGTGGACAACTGGGCCCAGTTCCTCCAGCATCTTCTGAGAACTGTACCTACTACCTCCCAGATTTTTCCATCTGGAGTATAGGACACTGGAATACTTACTACACAGTTTACCACTCCACATTGTTTGTTGGATTCTCTTTAGGTGCATTAAATTTCTCCTTCCACTGCCATTTGTTGTTAATACTTGAAAGTTCCTACAATGCTCTGAGGCAAAATGCAAAAAGATGCACATTTTTCAGCATTATATAAATTCGAGGCCACTTGGAACTGTCTACTACAGCTGATAATGAAATCATATTGTGCATTGATAGGATGCGATCAAGGACCCACCCCAGAGGTGTCTGGTTCACTCCTTACACTGTAGGTATATCTGCTTATGTACCTGACATGGTTTGGCTGTGTCCCCACCCAAATCTCATCTTGAATTGTTATTCCCATAATCCCCATGTGTCATGGGAGGGGCCCGGTGGGAGGTAATTGAATCATGGGGGTGGTTACCACCATGCTGTTCTCCTGATAGTGAGGGAGTTCTCATGAGATCTGAGGGTTTTATAAGCATCTGGCATTTCTCCTGTTGGCATTCATTCTCTCCCCTGTCACCCTGTGAAGAAGTGCCTTCTGCCATGATTGTAAGTTTCCTGAGCCCTCCCCAGCCAAGCAGAACCGTGAGTCAATTAAACCTCTTTTCTTTGTAAACTACCCAGTCTCAAGTATTTCTTGGGAGAACAGACTAGTACAGTACCACATTAAGTTCACTCAGTTTCTGATACTTCAAGGTAATAACCAGCTGGAATTTTTATAAGATGTAATACAGAAGTCTTAGTGGAACAGACTCTAGTCCCTAATGCTGCCACTTTGTCCAAGACCATTAGAGATATTTATCATCTCTTGTCTCAATTGTTCATTCTAGATTTTCTCCCTTTTTCAGGCAGAATTTTAGCTCATCTAAACTGCTTACCTGGTGTGATGACCAACACCTTACATTCTGAAAGGTCAGTTCAATTACTCAAAGTTTCTTCTGTGATTACCAACTATCTACTTCTGGATAACAAGGCACTAAAAAATTTAGTGGCTTAAAACAGCATATAATTTATTGTTTATTATGGTTTCCTGTGTTGACTAGACTCAGCTGGGTTGTTGCTTGGGATCTCTCCTATGGTTGCAGTCTGTTAGAAATAGATATTGCAGTCATCGGAAGGCTCAAATGACCTGAATGCCCAAGTTCCAGTTCACTGCAGGCTGTTGACTGGAGTATCTACACATTGCCTGTCCATGTCTTAGGGTTCTCATGTATGGCAGTTGAGTTCCAAAAATAAGTTTATAGACAGACAGGAAGTAGAAGTGTTATGGGATCTTTGTGGTGTCAGTTTTTCTGGCTGGAAACCTCTGTGGCTAGTGGTGCCTTTGCCTGAGTTCTTGTCCTATGTCCAGAAAGAATGAGGTATGCAGACAAATGAAGGATGAACAAGACAAAGAGGAACTTCATTAAGTGTTAGAGCAGCTCAGAGGAGACCTGCAGAGGGTAACTCCTCCCTGTTACTATCAATGTCTGCCGCTCTCAGCGGAGTGAGGGCCCTGGAGAGGGTAGCTCCTCTCCGCAGCTGGTAGCTCTCATGCCTCTGCTGGTCTCTGAAGCTCTCAGTAGAGAGGGTAGCGCCTCTCCACAGCTGGTCATCTCAGTCCCTTCACCTCTCTGTTCTCTCCACTCTCTGCCCTGCTCTGACTGAGCCTGGGGCTTTTATTGACCTCAGAGGGGAGTAAGTATGTGCTGAATGGTCCATGGGCAGCCATGGGCAGGCCCAGGAAAAGGCACCATAAGTTCCCCATCTTGTCTGCAGGACTGGCATCCTGGCCTCCAGGCTTCAGGTCTCTTCTGGCCTGAAGGTGGGGCTTCACTAGGGATTCACCCCCTTTCCCCCAGGAGCCTGTCTGCCTCCCACATCATCCATAGAACCCAGGCTGCTGGTACCTGCAGGCCATCACCCAACTACCCCCAACCCCACCTCAATGTCCCCTCCATACTTCTTGGTGCCTAAAGTCCAGAGGGGGCCAAGGCAGCAGGGGACTGGGATGTCAGTGCTGCTCCAAATGTGGGCATACCTGGCTGGTCTGTGACAGTGCCCAGGCTCAGCCCCAACCCTTCTCCAATACTAGAGCCAATGCTGAGAGTTGGGATAGGCTAGGCAGTGGGAGCAGGCACCTCTGATCCTGCAAGGGCAAGGGGGCCCTTCCCAGGACCCCCAGGAGTGCAGGAATGCCTGGGTCTGCAGCTCTGGTTTGGGAGGCTGCAGCTGTGCTAGGGGGCAGGGCTTCTGCCTGCTCTTGGAGTGGGAGGCCCACATCCACAGTCACAATGTGGGCAACTGCAGCCTCACCCTCCTGGCAACTCCAGGTCCTTTCTGGGCACGCAACCTGGCCCAGCACGCAACCTGACCCAGCCCCATCATGGCAGCTCCAGGGTGGTGGGCTGCAGGCAGCGAGGGCTGTCCAACTCCTTCCTGTGCCCTCCCTGAGGTGGCCAGCGTGATGGCAGTGGTTACCCCAAATGGCCCACTGTTGCCATCAGAAGCTACCAGTTTCTTAAGGCCAGGACCTGGCATAATGTGACTTGTATTATATTTTATTAGTTAAAGCAATTACAGATCCTGCTCAGATTTAAGATGGGCATAAGACTCATTTTCAATGGAAAGATTGAACTTCTCATAAAATAACCTATGTTTACAACTAAGTAGTTTTCTTAGTGTCCTTCCTGTTTAGATATCGAGAGAGAGCTTTTTCTTTAATTTTGTCCCATTTCTCTCTCTTCCAGTCCAAGCTGATAATCATTCCTTTGAAGTTTTTGTGGACTTTCTGTGTATTAAATTGCAATCCACTTTTTTAAACCAGTGGTTCTAAAATATAGATTGTTTTGTCCTACAGGCATTTAGATGGTCTGGAAACAATTTTGACTGTCAAGAATTGGGTGAAGAGGCCAGGCGCGGTGGCTTGCACCTGTAATGACAGCACTTTGGGAGGCTGAGGTAGGTGGATCACCTGAGTTCAGGAGTTCGAGACCAGCCTGGCCAACATGGTGAAACCTCATCTCTAGTAAAAATACAAAAATTATCTGGGCATGGTTGCGAGTACCTGTAATCCCAGCTACTCGGGACGCTGAGGCAGGAGAATCGCTTGAGCCCAGGAGGCACGGGTTACAGTGAGCCCAGATTGCACCACTGCACTCCAGCCTATATGACAGAGTGAGACTCCATCTGAAAAAAGAAAAAAAAAAAAAAGAATTGGGTGAAGATGGTCCCACTGGTATCTAATGGGTAGAGCTCACGAATATTGCTAAACATTCTACAAGGTACAGGACAACACAAAAAACTCCCTCATCCCAACAAGGAATTATCTGACCCAAAATGTCTGTAGTGCCAAGGTTGAAAAGTCTTGCTTTAGATAACGGCCACACCCATAAGTCTATTTGAGACAGTCCCTTCATTACCTTTGGTTCCCTATGATAATGTCTTCAATATTGTCAGAAGACTTAATGTGTCACAGAGAGGGTATACAAGGACCTTTATCTGTTTGAAGTTGTCTTTCAGATACCACTTTAGCTCTTTCTTCAGTTTATCAAGGACCTTATACTTCCACACAATTTGATCTTTGTTTTGAAAAAATGTATACTATGGCATTCTCTTTCTGGAGAGATTGGAGATTTTTAAAAAACAGTCTTATTTTTGGTCCCAGAAAGCTTGACCTTTTATGTTTCATTTAAATTCTGATTTAAAAAAATGTAAGTATTTCCCCTTTGTTTAATTTCTCTCTTCTTATATTTTATCATAGGCAGCTAAAATCAGCCAGATGAAGCTTGAAATTCTGCCTTCAAATCTCCCTAACTATCCCAATGTTACTGGGTACTCTTTCTATTTTTCTTATTGCCAAAGGTGACAGTGTTGCCTGATTTTCTGCCACTACATAAAAAGTGCCTCTTTTCACTAGCTTCTGTTATGGACTGAATGTATGTATCCTCCACAAATTCATATGTTAAAGCCTTAACCTCCAATGTGACTATCTTCGGAGGTGGGACCTTTGAGAAGTAATAACATTTAGATGAGCTGATGGTGGTGGAAGCAGCATGATAAGATTAGTTGCCTTATAAGAAGAGGAAGAAAGATGGATTTCTCTCCAAGTACACACATTGAGGAAAGGCCATGTGAGTGATACCAACAAAACTGGTCCGCCTTAAAATGGGATCTTTCCCTGTCCAGTGCCACAAAGTCAATATGCGAAACCAAAAGTGAGAGTCAAGAAGTGCAGGTATAGGGCATATTTAATGAAAGGGTTGGGCATTAAAAATGAGGAGAGGAATATTCGTGTATTTTCTGGGAGCGGGTAGAGAACTTGGAACTGGAGTTGCCACCTTCCTTTTTGTCATTTTGTGGTTTATTCTGGTCGTTGTCATAGTGATTGTCAATGGTCATGGTGCTTGTGGGAGTGTCACTGAGCATGGAAATTAGATTATAATGAAGTTAGAAGCTCTTCGGAGGTCAGGTGACCTGCCATTTTACATCCCACCAGTCTTAGCTGGTTTAATCACAAGGGGAAACTTCTGACTTTAGTCCTCCTGTCTCCTAAAGATAAGCAGAGTTAAGGTGGGATAGAAACTGATCTAGGTCTTAAAGGCATTACACTAGGTAACATGAGGACACAGTGAGAAGGTGGTCATTTGCAAGCCAGAAAGAGGGCCTTTGTCAGGAATCAAATCTGCTGGCCCCTTGATCTCAGACTTTCAACCTCCAGAACTGTGAGAAGGGTCTGTGGGTAAGCCACCCAGTCTTTGGTATTTTGATATAACAGCCTGGGCTGAGTAGGACAGCCTCTAATAACATCCTCACTGTCTTCAAGCCCTCTCCAGCAGCCTCCTTGAGGTCTTCCAGGTTTCACCATCAGTCACCTGCAAACTCTTCCAGCATCTGCCCATTGCTTAAACCCAAAGTCAATTGTCATTAATTTTTAGGTTTTGTTTTTTCTAGGAGTAACATTTACTCTTGTTAGGCTGTCACAGCTGTAATTATTCCTTCATCATTGTCACCAGGCATGTGAGCACCAACATTTTGGTTTATGTTTCCCTAAACTAATGCCTGAGAAAAAGACTTAAGTGAAGTTCATTTGTTTGAAATAATATCCTAAGAAACAGGGTTAAGGGAAGGGAGTAGTGAGACAAGGAAGGAGGAAAAGATAATGAGGTCACTGCTTGGAGCTTTAGTCTGCTAGGAGTTTTGAAGCACATGTAATGCCACCCAGAATTATCCACTGGAAAGACAGTATGCACTTGAGTTGAGATGCTGTATCTGTGAGGTGTCCCTTTACATGAAATGTGCTTTTCAAATGTTCTGAAATTAGATCTGCACCAAAGGGCTGTGGCACAGAGGAGCACTGAAAATATCTTCTACACCAAAACTCATTATTTATAGGCTATTTTATTTTCTTTCTGGAAGCTCTTAATATTTTATCTTCATCCTAGATATTTTAGATTTGATAATTCCATGTCTAGGTGCAGGTTTTTTAATTATCTTCATCCTAGATATTTTAGGTTTGATCATTCCATGTCTAGGTGCAGGTCTTTTCAATTATCTTCATCCTAGATATTTTAGATTTGATAACTCCACGTCTAGGTGCAGGTCTTTTTAATTTCATTCTCCTCGGCACTTAGTGATCCTTTAAATATAAAGTCTCATATCTGTTTTTAACTCTAGGAATTTAGAACTCATATATAATTTCTGCTTCTTCATTTTCTTCGTTCTTTCTTTGGAACCTCCTATTTATTAGGAATCAAAATCTGCTATATTCTATTTCTTTGTCTTTTTGCTATGTTCTCTAGGAGGTTTCTTTATCAGGAAACCTTTCTGCTGAGTTTTCAATTTCAGAAATCATATTTTATCATTTCAAAAACTCGTTCATAGATATTTGTTTTTCATGACATTCTATTCTTGCTGCATGGATATATTATCTTATCAAATGGAACAGAAGAAAACTGAAGATATACATGTTTTATTTCTTAAAAATCTTCATATGAAGACAAGTTTCAAGGGGAATAAGCCAAATAATTGATCCTCGAGAAAGCAAAAATAACAAGGAAAGACCTTGTTACTTATGTTTTATTATGTATTATTATTTATTATGTATGTATTATGTTTTATGTCTTTATTAATTGAGTTTTCTCTAGGATCAGTTATTTGTCTTATTCTTCTTGATACTCTTTATTACACAATGATTTTCCCAAATGTCTCATGATAATTGGATTTCCATTTCATCTTTATGAATAAAAAAGTGTTGATTCACTTAAGTTGCTGGGATAAGTTTCGCTGCTGCTGTTTAGATATGTTTGTATATCAAACTAACAAGCATTTCTCTTTATCTTAGAGGGAAGTATGTGTGTGTGTTTTGCATTGTTTGTATCTGTGTGTGATGTTACTGGTAATCAGCAGGTTTCATTTGAATGTATATAGATGGTTCATAGATGAGAAGCAGGCAGACAGTCTGCCCATGGGATACCTTAGAGAAAATCAAGGTGACTTTAGATGGAAAATCTAGCACTTGGAACATTTGCTATTCCCAAGCAGTTGATTTAATTTCTTTAGGAAATAGTTATTTGGTTTATGATCAGGGAACATGCAAGACCTGTCAGGCATCATTCACATGGCAATGAGAGTCTGTTGGGAGGAGCCAAGATACCGCGATGTGGACAGTTTTAAAATAATTTCCTTTGATTGCTTCTCTTTAGTTATTTCCTACTCTCTGGGCCTGCTAGTTCTTAGCATCAGCCTCCTCTAGATTCTCTACAAAGAGCAGTTTCCACCAATGCTGATGTCTGTTCCTATTCAGCTTCTGACCTATGTCTTCATCTGCCTGCATAGTTTATCTGCCTTTATAACTTCTTCTACTTTTAACAATGCAAGAGCCATCAGAATATTTAGTTCAGGGATGGGCTCCCCACTCCAAAATGTACTTTGGTTATAAATTTTTCTCATATTACATGTCTTTACCCTAAGTTAAATAAAACTGTGATACATTGAAGAGGTAACTACATCTTTTCAGTCTGCCATTTTAAACTGGCAGCAACAAATATTTTCTTAATCTGTTTAATAAAGTGTTAATGTCTTCTAGTAACAATATAAAAGTTAAGTAGAAATTATTTTATATTTTTTTAAAAAACAAAGATTTTCTTTTATATAGACCTTAACTTTTAATAGACTTTTAAAAACTTTTATTTAGGCTCAGAGGTATATGCAAAGACTTGTTACATAAGCCTTGAAAGTGACTTTAATATCCTGAAAACATATAGCTAAGACCCAAACTGGGATTAGATACCCCGCTATGCTTAGCCGTAAACCCAAATAGTTAAATTAACAAAACTACTCGCCAGAGTACTACAAGCAACAGCTTAAAACTCAAAGGACTTGGCAGTGCTTTGTATCCCTCTAGAAGAGCCTGTTCTATAATCGATAAACCCCGATATACCTCGCCATCTCTCGCCACTCAGCCTATATACCGCCATCTTCAGCAAACCCTAAAAAGGCCTTAGAGAAAGCACAAGTTATGTACATGAAAACATTAGGTCAAGGTGTTGCCTATGAAATGGTAAGAAAAGTGCTACATTTTCTGTTTCCCAGAAAATTTTACAATAACCACAATGAAACCCAAAGGTTCAAGGAGGATTTAGCGGTAAATGAAGAACAGAGTGCTTGATTGAATGAGGCCATGAAGCACGCACACACCACCCATCACCCTCTCAAATACTAGTCTAGAGACGACTATTACTAATAATTTTCCTACACATATAAAGAGGAGATAAGTTGTAACATGGTAAGCGTACTGGAAAGTGCTCTTGGACTAACCAAAGTGTAGCTTAACTTAAAGCACCCGGCTTAAACCTGGAATATTTCATATCACCTGACCACTTTGAGGCAACTCTAGTCCCAACTTTATTAAACTGTGTTACCAGATCTCCTTAAACCAAATCATTTACCCTGGACAAAAGTGTAGGTGATAGTAGTTACTTACTCTGGTGCAATAGTTATAGTACCACAAGGGAAAGATGACATAATCACACCAAGCATCAAAAAGCAAAGACAAACCCTTGTACCTTTGCATAATGAATTACCCAGAACAGACTTCACAGAGAGAGCGCTAGCCAAGACCCCCACAACCAGATGAGCTACTCAAGAACAGCTAAATAAGCACACTCATCGATGTAGCAAAATAGTGAGAGGATTCATGAGTAGTGGTGATAAACCTATCAAGGCTGGTGATAGCTGGTTGTCCAAGACAGAATTTTAGTTCAACTTACTTCTGGAATCCAAAAGTGAAAAGGAGACATTTCTAATTTTATTATTAAGGTCATTATTATCAAGGATGATAGTTGATTGATTGAGTTTATGATGGTTCATTGTCCAGAGAATAGCATACTGGAAATGATTCCTATTATAAGAATTATAGATACAGTTGCTTGTGTGAGGAAATATTGGGTAGCTGCTTCTGTGGAGTGGATTTTCTTTTTTAATTAAAATTGGGATAATGGCTAGTATGTTTATTTCTAGGCCTATTCAGATGAGATGTCAGTGTGAGCCTAATATTGTAATGAGAGTTCCTGTAAAGATAGTGAAAGAGATAATAAGTTGTGTTAGAGGGTTAATTAGTACGGGAAGGATAAAAACCAACATCTTCCGGGTATGGGCCCGATAGCTTATTTAGCTGACCTTACTGTAGGATGTGGTGTATTAGGTAGCACAGAGAATTTTGGATTCTCAGCGGTAGGTTCAAGTCCTATAATTCTACAAATAAGAGGATTTAAACCTCTATAATTTACTCTATCAAAGTAACTCTTTTGTCAGATATATTTCTTATGTTTGAGGTGGGATACTAGATATTAGGACAGGCATAGAGATGTGTCATCTGCAAACCACCAGTGTGAATGGTAAGGAAATTTTTCACAGACGATGTACAAGTTGACCATAACAGAATTGAGGGTATGACATTTGAAGTCATAAAAATAAAGTTGTTAAAAGGAAAGTTTTGGTGATAAAAATTATAGTATAGAATTCTGGTGTATGAATATCATGTAATGCTCCTTGGAAGATAATAGTGGTTAGGGCATTTATTATAATAATATTTTTATATGCTGCATAAAGAATAGGGCAAATGTACCTGCAGCATATTCCACATTAAAGCCTGAAACGAATTCTGATTCCCCTTCTGTCAAGTCAAACAGGACTCTGTTAGTTTCTGCTAGCGTGGAAATAAATCATATTATGGTTAGAGGTCATGATGGTAGGAGTAGTCAGAATAAACTCTTGTGTTGAGTATAGATAAGTTGAATGAGGCACTTATTAACAGAACTGATAGGAGGATAATAGCTAGGGTAACTTCATATGAAATGGTTTGGGTTACTGCTCATAGTGTACCAATTAGTGCATATTTTGAACTGGATGCTCATCTTGATCATAAGATAGAGTAGACAGCTAGGCTTGATGTAGCTACTATAAATAAGAGACCTATGTTAAGATTAATTAGAGGATATGGTACGGAGAGAGGGATTCATATAAGGAGGGCAATAGATAAGGCTAGGGTTGGAGCAATAATGTATAGGGGAATAGTGGATGCTAAAAGTCACAGGGGTTATTTAATAAAAAGTTTTATTGCATCTGCAAAGGGCTGAAATAGTCCATACAGACCTACAATGTTGGTTCTTTTGCATATTTGTACGTAGCCTAAGATCTTTCGTTCAATGAGCATAAGGAATGCTATGGCAATGGCCCTAAGTCTCCTAATTCGAGCAGAACTAGGTCAAACAGGAACTCTACTAGGACATTATCAGACTTATAATGTTATTGTCACTTACTGATCCATTGGTTATAATTTTCTTCATAGTAATACCAATCACAAATGAGGGCTTTGGCAACTGATTAGTTCCCCTGATCATCAGTGCAGCAGACTTGGCATTCCCTCGAATAAATAATATAATATCTCAGGTGCTTTACTATTAGAATTCTTGTTAGAGTTGTTGGTGGTTAGGTGAATAGTTGAATATGATGAGGTGAAAATTGTAATTGATTTTAATAATATAGAAAATTGGGTAGTTTTTGAGGGTGAGGAAGTAGGGTTATTACGTGAGGATTCTATGGGTGTAGCTCTTTTGCATAGTTATGGGTGTTGATTGATCGTAGTTGCTGGTTGATTTCTGTTTGTTAGTATTTATGTTGCAATTAAGATTACTTGGGGGAATAGATTAAATAATTAAGAATGGAGTTAGGAGAGATGAAATAAGGAAAGAGAAAATGTAGAGTTTAAATAGGCCTTTCTGGGTAGATTCAATGGTGGAGTCTAAAATTTGGACTTGAGCAGTGTTTTTGGCATTGATTTTTCTAATCAAATTAGATCTAGTAGAAGGGAGGTTAGATTTTGACTTGCGTGTAGATTTGAGTGTGTGTGTGTGTGGGGGGGTGTTACACAACGTATTGTGATTGGATAAAACCCTAATATTTTTGAGAAATTAAATGTTTGTGATGGATGCTTAAGTTTAAGGTTTTTAGTCATGAGGTTAAGTTCTGTTGCCAGTAAAAAGCCTAAAATACTTATGCCGAGGGCTGCACGTTTTAGGTGGAGTGGCATAGTTATTTGGGGAATTGATATAGGAGTAATATTGCTGGAGATGAAGAATCTGGCGAAAATGCTACCAATTGTTAGGCGTTTGATTGAATTAATTAGGAGGGGGTTGTTTTTGTTGATGATAATCGAAGTTGTGAAACGAAGTTGTCCTAACAGTGTGAAGAAAATAATTCGGGTGCTGTAGGCAGCTATTAGGGAGGTGTCAATGAGAGTAATTAAAAGGGCTCAGGTGTTGGTATACGATGTTTGTGGTTTTGATAATGAGATCTTTGGAATAGAAACCTATGAGGAAAGGTATTCCTGTGAGTGCGAGGCTGCCAATAATAAGTGAGGAAGAGGTGAAGGGTAGGGCCTTAAATAACCCACCTGCTTTTCGGATATCCTGTTCATCACTGAGGTTATGGATAATAGATCCAGAGCATATGAATAATATAGCTTTGAAGAAAGCATGGGTACAAATGTTAAGAAATGCTCAGTGAGGTTGATTAATGCCAATTGTGACTGTTATAAAGCCTAATTGACTTGAGGTGGAGAATGCTACAATTTTTAAAATATCTTTTTGCGGCAGGGCACAGATAGCTGTAAATAGTGTAGTGATAGCTCCTAGGCATAATGTGAGGGTTTGAATGATTAAGTTGTTTCTATTAAAAGGTGAAATTGGATAAGTAAGAAAACCCCTTCCTCAACCATTGTGCTAGAATGGAGTAGAGCTATGACTGGTGTTGGGCCTTCCATAGCTGATGGAAGTCAAGGATGGAGGCCAAATTGGGCTGATTTTCCAGCCCCTGCGAGAAGACCAATTAGTGGAAGGATACTGGGGTTGGGATTTAAAATAAACATTTGTTGAAATTCTCATGTGTTGGAGAATAGGAGGACTCACGCTTTTGCTAAAATAAAGCCAGTATCACCGATGCGATTATATAGGATTGCCCGAAAGGCTGCTGTATTAGCATCTGTTTGGCCATATATAATCCGTACGCCTTCTCACCCGATAAAGAGTTAGAAAAGGTTTTTGGCAGTAACCACAATTAATATATTAATGAGAAAAATGAGTAAGTGCTTGAAAAATTGGTTCATGTTGGGATCTGAGTGTGTCTACCACATTTAAAATTCTCTGATGGATCATGTAACGAATAGTGCCACTGGAATGGATATTATAGAGAAGTAGTCCAGTTTGAAGTTGAGTGAGAGTTTTAGGGTTTGGATTGTTATCCAGTGCCAGTTTGAACGATAGCTTTTTGGCCTGTGTTATATACAGGCCATATGGCTATATATGGCTGCAGGGATGAGGCTAATGATAAAGGCACATGCACTTAGTCCAACTTCCGTTTATTACTTAATTTTTATCACTGCTGTTTCCAGTGGGGGTGTGTTTGACCTAGGTGTTGTGAACTCCATTTATGCACACCCGATACCTTCTCCTTTTGATTTGGATAATATAGAGGGCATTCTCACTGGGGCGGGGATGCTTGCATGTATAATCTTACTAAGAATTAATAAAAAGTCCAGGAACAAACCTATGTGTTTATAGAGTTACGTGAACTCTTCTAAGCATTTTCAGTGCCTTGCTTTAGTAGTTAAGCTACATTAACTAGGCAAAGTACACTGGAGCTCAGGGAGGGGGTCTGAAGTGTTTGGTGAGTATTAAGTCAAAACCTTGTCAGGATATAAATAGAAAGTGAGCATTTTAACCCAGAAAGTCTAGTTTTTAATTTTTTTTTGATTGACCATTTCTAAAATCGCACTAATTGCAGGTTTAGCTAAAAAGCCATTTGTAGTTGAAGCTATAATTAGTTTAAAATTGTAGCATCTAGAGTATACTCTCTTTAAAGTGGGTAGGGGTCTGAAGTGTTATGTAGGTATCAGGGAAAAACCTTGTCAGGATATGAACAGGAAGTAATCATTTTAGCTCAGAAAATACTGGGATTTTTATATTTTATATCCCACCCCTAACTGTTCAGTCAATGACCAACGGACCTCTATTCAACAGTGATTAATCCAACTTGTATTGAAACAAATAATATCAATGCATAATATCAAAGGGCAAACCTGATTCCTTATGTTAATTTCCCTGATTTTCTTTATTGGTTCAACTAATCTTCTTGAACTTCTCCCCCATTCATTTACACCAACTGCTCAACTATCAATAAACTTAGGAATAGCAATTCCTTTGTGAGCTGGAGTAGTAGCCACCGCTTCTGCTTTAAGACTAAAGCTTCCTTATCCCCCTTCCTGCCACAAGCACGCTTATTCCACTTATCCCTATATTGATAATCATTGAAACTTAGCCTATTCATCCAACCCATAGCACTAGCTGTACGATTAACAGCCAACAATACAGTTGGCCACCTACTAATGCATTTAATTGGAGGAGCTACACTAGTATTATCAACTATTAGCCTACCCACAGCTTCAATTACATTTATTATTCTAGTTTTACTAACCATCCTCAAATTCGCCATAGCCCTCATTCAGACCTATGTCTTTACACTCCTAGAGAGCCTCTACTTACACGATAACACATAATGACCCTCCAAACTCAGGCTTACCGCATAGGTAACTCTAGCCCCCTGACCCCGAACAGGAGCCCATTCAGCACTACTTATAACTTCTGGCCTAGCCATATGATTTCATTTTAACTCAACTACCTTCCTAACTTTAGGCCTACTAACCAATACCTTAACAATATATCAATGATGATGCGATATTATCCAAGAAGGCACATTCCAAGGCCACCATACATCAACTGTTCAAAAAGGCCTTCGATATGGAAAAATCTTACTCATTATTTCAGAGGTGTTCTTTTTCACTGGCTTCTTCTGAGCACTCTATCACTCTGGCCTAGCCCCCACTCCAGAATTAGGAGGATGCTGGCCTCCAACGGGCATCTCCCCCTTAGCCCCTTAGAAGTCCCTCTTCTTAATACATGTATTTTACTTGCATCCAGGGTTTCAATTACTTGGGCTCACCACAGCTTAATAGAAGGTAATCGAAAATACATACTTCAGGCAGTGTCTATCACAATTGCCCTAGGTATTTACTTTATACCTCTACAAGCCTCAGAATATTTTGAAGTCCCTTTCACGATCTCCGTTGGAGTTTACAACTCAACATTCTTCATAGCCACAGGTTTTCACGGGCTTCACATTATTATTGGATCAACATTTCTTACTGTCTGCCTACTCCACCAACTAAAGTTTCTTTTCTTTTTTTTTTTTTTTTTTTGAGACGGAGTCTCGCTCTGTCGCCCGGGCTGGAGTGCAGTGGCCGGATCTCAGCTCACTGCAAGCTCCGTCTCCCGGGTTCACGCCATTCTCCTGCCTCAGCCTCCCGGGTAGCTGGGACTACAGGCGCCCACCACCTCGCCCGGCTAGTTTTTTGTATTTTTTAGTAGAGACGGGGTTTCACCATGTTAGCCAGGATGGTCTCGATCTCCTGACCTCGTGATCCGCCCATCTTGGCCTCCCAAAGTGCTGGGATTACAGGCTTGAGCCACCGCGCCCAGCTAAAGTTTCATTTTACATCTAGCCGCCATCGTGGATTTGAAGCCTCAGCCTGATACTGGCACTTTGTAGATGTAGTATGACTATTCCTATATGTTTCTATCTATTGACAAGGATCATACTCTTTTAGGATAACATAGTACAATTGAATTCCAAGCAATTAGCTTCAGCATTGCCCGAAAAAGAGTAATTAACATTAGCCTTAGCAGATGATACCTTACTAACACTCTTACTAGTAACAATTGCATTTTGACTCCCACAACTTAACATCTACACAGAAAAATCCAGCCCCTATGAATGTGGCTTGGACCTGATAACCTCTGTCTGCCTCCCCTTTTCCATAAAGTGCTTCGTAGTAGCCATCACATTTCTCCTCTTTGATCTAGAAATCGCCCTACTACTGCCCTTACTATGAGCTTTTCAGACAACTGACCTAAAATTAATAATTAGTACAACTCTCATATTATCATTTGAATCTTCAGTCTAGCCTACAAATGAACCCAAAAAGAATTAGAATGAATTGAGTTGAATAGTTTAAGTCAAAATAAATGATTTTGATTCTTTAGATTATGATATATCATAATTGCCAAATGTCTTCTATTTATATGAATATTACATTAGCTTTTATTATGTCTTTAGTAGGGGTAATAGTCTATTGATTCCACCTGATACTTCCCTACTATGCCTAGAAGGCATAATACTTTCTATCTGTCTGTCTATCTATCTATCTATCTATCTATCTATCTATCTATCTATCTATCTATCTATCATCTATCTGTCATCTATCACCTATCCATTATCTATCTGTCATCTATTATCTATCTATCTACTATCTATCTGTTATCTATCTATCTGTCTGTCTGTCTATCTCTCTCTCTCTCTCTCTCTCTCTCTCTCTCTCTCTCTCTCTCTCTCTCTCTCTCTATCATCTATCTATCTTTTGAGATGGAGTGCACTGGCCCAATCTCAGCTCACTGCAACTTCCGCCTCCCGAGTTCAAGTAATTCTCCTGACTCAGCCTCCTGAGTAGCTGGGATTACAGATGCACACCACCATGCCTGGCAAATTTTTGTATTTTCAATAGGGATGGGGTTTCACCATGTTCGCCAGACTGGTCTTGAACTCCTGACCTCAAGTGATTTACCTGCCTTGGTCTCCCAAAGTGCTGGGATTGTAGCATGAGCCACAGCGCCCAGCCAATACTATCAATATTTATTATAAGTACTCTCGTAATTTTAAATACACATTTCATGCTGGCTTCCATAATACCTATTATCCTCTTAGTTTTTGCAGCCTGCGAAGCTGCCGTAGGTTTAGCCTTACTAGTTACGGTCTCCAACACCTATTGCCTGTATTATATACAAAACCTAAATTTACTCCAATGCTAAAAATTATTATCCCAACAATTATATTACTCCAAATAATGTGATGCTCTAATAACTCTATAATCTGAATTAATACAGCTTCCACAGTTTACTTATCAGTCTCATCAGTCTGTTATTCTTCTACCAATGTAATGATAACTCTTCAACTTCTCATTAACTTTTTTTTTTTTTTCTGATCCATTGTCATCACCCCTTCTAATCCTAACAGCCTGGCTACTACCCCTTATAATTTTAGCAAGCCAATATAATCTATCCAAAGAATCGTTCCCACGAAAAAAACTTTATATCTCAATACTAGTAGGGATACATATAGTTTTAATTATAACATTTACAGCCACAGAACTAATCATATTTTGTATTATCTTTGAAGCCACACTAGTCCCCACCCTAATTATTATTACTCGTTGAGGTAATCAAGCAGAATGCCTGAAAGCAGGCTTATACTTCTTATTTTACACACTGATAGGATCCTTACCTTTGCTTGTAGCACTTATCTATACTCAAAATGCCTCAGGCTCACTAAATATGTAATCACAACATATACTACTCAAGAAATAACAACTCTTAATCTAACAACCTTCTATGACTAGCATGCATCATGGCATTGACAGTAAAAATGCCTCTCTACAGACTCCACCTATGACTTGCAAAAGTCCACATAGAAGCCCCCATTGCCAGCTCAATAGTACTTGCAGCAGTACTCCTAAAATTAGGCAGCTATGGAATGATACAGATCACTCTAATCCTTAACCCCTTGACAGAATACATAGCCTACCCTTTCCTTGTGATATCCCTATGAGAATAATTATGACAAGCTCCATTTGTCTACGCCAAAGCAAACTAAAATCCCTCATTGCTTACTCCCCTGTAAGCCACATGGCACTTGTCATCGTGGCTGTTCTTATTCAAACCCCTGAAGCTTTATAGGTGCAACCACCCTTATAATTGCCTATGGACTCACTTCGTCCCTACTATTCTGCCTAGCAAACTTGAACTATGAACGAGTTCTGAGCCAAACTATACTACTTACTCAAGGCCTTCAGACACTACTCCCAATAATGGCCATGTGATGACTTTTAGCTAGCCTCACCAACCTTGCCCTACCCCCTACCATTAATTTAGTAGGGGAACTCTTCAAAACCATAACTTATCCTCTTGATCCAATCTCACCATCATTCTTATGGGGCTTAACATGTTAATCAGTGCCCTGTACTTTCTGTACATACTAATCACACAATGAGGGGTCTTCACATATCACATCAACAATATTAAACCCTCGTTCATGTGAGAAAAATACCCTAATATTAATATACCTAGCACTCCTTCTCCTAATATCCTTAAATCCCCAAATCATTTGGGGACATATATGCTGTAGTTATAGTTTTATTAAAACATTAGATTGTGGATCTAATAAGAGAAGTCTGCAGCTTCTTATCTACAGAGAAAGTATGCAAGAACTGCTAACTCATGCCCCCATATTTAACAATATGGCTTTCTCAACTTTTAAAGGATAAGAGTTATCTGCTGATCTTAGGAACCAAAAACATTGGTTCAACTCTAAGTAAAAGTAATAAAATATATTCTCCTCCCTTACTATAACCTCCCTAGTACCACTCTTGTCGTGGAGGTTTGTTGTACAGATTATCACATCACCCAGGTATTCAGCCCAGTACGCAATAGTTATCTTTTCTGCTCCTCTCCCTTATCCTACCTTCCTCTCTCAAGTAGACTCCAGTGTCTGTTGTTTCTTTCTTTTTCTTCATGAATTCTCATCATTTAACTCCCACTTATAAGTGAGAACATGCAGTATTCAGTTTTCTGTTTCTGGACTAGTTTGCTAAGGATAAAAGCCTTCAGCTCCATCCATGTTTCTGCAAAAGACATGATCTCATTATTTTTTATGGCCGCATACTATTCCACGGTGTATATGTACCACATGTTTTAATTTAATCTGTCATAGATGGCCATTTCTGTTGAGTGCATATCTTTGCTATTGTGAATAGTGTTGCAGTGAACATTTGCGTGCATGTGTCTGTACAGTAGAATGATTTATATTCCTCTGGATGTATACTCAGTAATGGTATTGCTGAGCCAAATGGTGATTCTGCTTTTAGCTCTTTTAGGAATTGCCATACTGCTTTCCACAATGGTTGAACTAATTTATACTCCCACCAACAGTGTATAAGTGTTCCCTTTTCTACCCAATCTCACCAGCATCTGTTATTTTTTGATCTTTTAATAATAACCATCCTGACTGTTGTGAGATGGTATCTCATGAGGTTTTGATTTGCATTTCTCTAATGATCAGTCATATTGAGCTTTTCTTCATATGCTTGTTTGTGTATCTGTCTTCTTCTGAAAACTATCTTCATGTCCTTTGCCCACTTTTTAATGGGGTTGTCTGTTTTTCTCTTGTAAACTTAAGTTCCTTAAAGATGCTGGATATTAGAGTTTTGTCAGATGCATAGTTTGCAAAATTTTCCCCCATTCTGTAGGTTGTCTGTTTACTCTGTTGTTAGTTTATTTTGCTGTGCAGAAACTCTTAAGTTTAATTAGATCCCATTTGTCAATTTTTGCTTTGCTTGTGCTTGCTTTGTTATCTTTGTCATGAAATTTTTGCTTGTTCCTATGTCCAGCATGGTATTCTCTAGGTTGTCTTCCAGGATTTTTATGATTTTGGGTTTTACATTTAAGTATTTAATCCATCTGGAGTTGATTTCTGTATATGGTGTAAGGAAGGGGTCCAGTTTCAATCTTCTGTATATGGCTCGCCAATTATTCAAGCACCATTTATTGAATAGAAAGTCTTTTTTCCCATTGCTTGTTTTTGTCAGGATTGTTGAAGATAAGATGGTCACAGGTGTGTGGCATTATTTCTGGGCTCTCTTCTGTTCTATTGGTTTATATGCCTGTTTTTGTACCAATACCACGCTGTTTTGGTTACCATAGCCCTGTAATATACTTTGAAGTTGGGTAATGTGATGCCTTCAGGTTTGTTCTTTTTGCTTAGGATTGCCTTGGCTATTTACTCTCCTCTTTCTTTCCATATAAATTAAAATTCTTTTTTTCTGGTTCTATGAAGAATGTTGTTTGTAGTTTGATACAAAGAGCATTGAATTTATAAATTGCTTTGGGCAGTATGGCCATTTCAACAATATTGATTGTTCCTATCCATGAGCATGAAATGTTTTTCTATTTGTTTGTGTCATTTCTGATTTATTTCAGCAGTGTTTTGTAGTTCTTATTGTAGAGATATTTTGCCTCTCTGGTTTGCTGTATTCGTAGGCGTATTAGTTTATTCTCACATTGCTGATAAAGAATACCCAAGACAGGGTAATTTATAAAGAAAAAGAGGTATAATGGACTCACAATTCCATGTGGCTGGGGAGGCCTCACAATCATGGCGGAAGACAAGGAGGAGCAAGTCACATCTTACTCCTCTTTATAAATCTTTAAGATCTTGTCAGACTTACTATCACGAGAACAGCATGGGAAAGACCCACCCCTATAATTCAATTACCTCCCACTGGGCCCTTCTCATGACACATGAAAATTGCAGGAGCTATAATTCAAGATGAGATTTGGGTGGGGACACAGCCAAACCATATCACTAGGTATTTTATTCTGTTTGTGACTATTGTGAATGGGATTACATTCCTAATTTGGCTGTCATCTTGGATATTATTGGTGTATAGAAATGCTACCAATTTTTGTACATTGATTTTGTAACCTGAAACTTTGCTGAAGCTGTTTATCAGATCAAGGAGTCTTTGGGCAGAGACTGTGGGGTTTTCTAGTTATAAAATTATATCATCTGCAAACAAAGATAGTTTGACTTCCTTTCTTCCTATTAGGATGTCTTTGATTTCCTTCTCTTGCCTGATAGCTCTGGTGAGGTTTTCCAGCACTAGGTTGAGTAGGAATAGTGACAGTGGTTATTCTTATCTTGCTCCAGTTCTCAAGAGGAATGGTTTGAGCTTTTTCCCATTCAGTATGATTTTGACTATGGGTTTGTCATAGATGGCTCTTATTATTTTGAGGTATGTTCCTTTGATGCCTAATTTGTTGAGGGTTTTTAATACTAAGGAATATTTAATTTTATCAAAAGACTTTTCTGTGTTCATTGAGATGATCATGTGGTTTTTGATTTTAGTTCTCTTTATGTGATGAATAACACTGTTAATTTGCATATGTTGAACCAACCTAGGATCCCAGAAATAAAACCTACTTGAATTTGTTGGATTAGCTTTTAGATGTGCTGATGGATTCACTTTGGTAGTATTTGTTGAGAATTTTTGTGTCTATGTTCATCAGGGATACTGGCCTGAAGTTTTCTTTTTTGTGTGTGTCTCTGCCAGGTTTTGGTATCAGAATGACATTGGTCTCACAGCATAAGTTAGGGAGGAGTCCCTCCTTGATGTTTTGGAATAGTTTCGGTAGAATTGATATCAGCTCTTCTATATATGTTGGTGGAATTCAGCTATGCATCTGTCTGGTTCAGGGCTTTTTCTGGCTGCTAAGTTTTTTATTACCGATGCAATCTCAGAACTTGTTGGTATGTTCAGGGTTTCAATTTCTTCCTGGTTCAATTGTGGGAGGTTGTATGTTTCTAGGAATTTACCCATTTCCTCTAAATTTTCTAGTTGGTTTGCATAGAAGTGTTTATAATTCTCTGAGGGTTTTTTGTATTTCTGTGGGGTTGGTGGTAATGCCCCCTTTGTCATTTCTGATTGTGTTTTTTTGGACCTTCTGTCTTTTTTCTTTATTAGCCTAGCTAGCAGCTGATCAATGTTATTTATGCTTTCAAAGATCCAATTTTTGGTGTTGTTGAATTTTTGTATGTTTTTTCTCATCTCCATTGTATTCAGTTTAGTCCTGATTTTGGTTACTTCTTTTCCTTGCTAGCTTAGAAGTTGCTTCACTCTTGTTTTCTAGTTCCACTAGATGTGATGTTAGTTTGTTAATTTTAGATCTTTCTCACTTTTTGATGTGGGTGTTTAGTAAAAATTTTTAGCATCAACTTTCCTCTTAACACTGCTTTAGCTGCATCCCAGAGATTCTGGTATGTTGTTTCTTTGTTCTCATTAGTTTCAAATAATTTCTTGATTTTTGTTTTAATTTTATTTTTTATCCCAAAGTCATTCAAGAACAGATTGTTTAATTTCCAAACTGGAGGCCTCATTTGGTGAAGAACAGGGACTCGGGGTCTCACAGGAAAAGAGAGACTGGACTCTTCACTAAATGGTGGCTGTGGCAAGCTGGAGGTGCCAGCAAAGCAATCAGGGCCTTTATTTTTTTCCCTAGGCCAAAGGCAGCAAAGATGGTACCACTGGAGTGGCAACGGCAGAAAGCCTGTGGGTCATCTCTGGAACTTCCTCCTGAGAGAAAGGCAGAGCTGCCACTGATGGAAGTTATCAGGCTGAGCTGTACCATTTTGCATTCCCACCAACAATGAATGAGTATTCCTTTTGCTCTACATCCTTGTCAGCTTTTGGTGGTGTCAGCATTTGAATTTTGGCCATTCAGATGTGCAGTAGTATCACACTGTTATTTTAGTTTGCATTCCCCTGATGACATATGATATAGAGCATATCTTTATTTGCTTATTTTCCATCTTCTTTGCTAAGGCAAAATGCTAAGTTTTGGGCTCATTTTTAAACTGTGTTATTTTCTTATTGTTGAATTTTAAGTGTTTTTATATACTTTGAATAGCATTCCTTTATCAGATATCTCCTTTGTAAATATTGTGTCCCAGTCTATGGCTTGACTTCTCATTCTTATAATATTGTACTTTGCAGAGCAGAAACTTTTAATTTTAATGAAGTCTAACTTACAAATTATTTCTTTCATGAATTGTATCTTTGGTGCTGTATTTACAAGTCTTTGCCATAACCAAGGTCATACAGATTTCTCCTATGTTATCTTTTAGGAGTTTTATAGTTCTGCACTTGACATTTAGGTCTATAATCCACTTTTGAGTTAAATTTTGTTAAGGGTATAAGGTCTGTGTCTAGGCACTTTTTTTTCTTTTTTGGTGTCTAGGCACTTTTTTGTCCAGTAGTTCTAACACCATTTTTTGAAAAGAATGTCTTTACTCCATTGCATTGCCTTGGGCTCTTTCAAAGATCAGTTGACTATGTAATTCAATTTCTGGGCTCTCTATTTCGTTCCATTTAGATCCTGATTGATTTTTTTTCTCTTTATTAATTAGTAGAGGATGGCAGCCAACACAATAGCTGTACACTACACAAGGCAACATCTTCCTCATTGGTTATTATCCTTTTAAAGGAAGTAGTACAGCCTTCCTGTTGGTTGGCTTCTTGTTTACACTTTACTAGGTTCTGCCCTTTCTACAATCTTTCTACTTAGTTAACATAGTTCTCCTAGGCCACAATGCTTTTATCACATACAACATCTATTTGACAGTGGTTATTTGTTCAGGAGCTCTTATCTCTTTGACACAAGCTGGAAGGTAGGAGACATTGGTGACCTTTCTCTGGGCATTTAGTATTAGATATGTCCTTGGTGGCCATATTTTCCAGTGTTTACAAATTAGACAAATCAGGGTATATTGAGTGGCTAGGAAGGTGAGACTTGATGAATGTGAGAGAGAAATAAAACAAACTGGCGGAAGGAAGGAGAGGTTAAAGAAATCCTGTTCATTTCAAAGGCCTGATTCTCTGGCCTTGTATTGTATGAAACATCCTTGAATCCTAGGTTTCTTTTTTTTTTTTTTTTTGAGACGGAGTCTCGCGCTGTCACCCAGGCTGGAGTGCTGTGGCCGGATCTCAGCTCACTGCAAGCTCCGCCTCCCGGGTTCACGCCATTCTCCTGCCTCAGCCTCCCGAGTAGCTGGGACTACAGGTGCCGCCACCTCGCCCGGCTAGTTTTTTGTAGTTTTTAGTAGAGACGGGGTTTCACCGTGTTAGCCAGGATGGTCTCGATCTCCTGACCTCGTGATCCTCCCGTCTCGGCCTCCCAAAGTGCTAGGATTACAGGCTTGAGCCACCGCGCCCGGCCGAATCCTAGGTTTCTTAAGTTGGCTGGAGTGGGCTACTATAATTTGAGGTTAAAAAAAAGTCCAGATTAATATACTATCCCTCCAGTGAGCAGCAAATATTATTCATATATATTATAAGTAAACTGGGTAATAAGTTGGTTTTAATTAATGATATTCCAAGTTTGTTCCAATGAGATTGGCATATCTAGTCATGAAGCCAAATGTTAAAAGGGTTCCATACTATGCATTTCATCCCTTTAAGATTGGCATTCCACTAAAGGAGAAACACCTGATGCCTGAGGCCTTGAGGCAGACACAGTTGAAAGGCTTTGGGGGAAATAAACTAGAGCACAGCTTGACAAAGTCTTATAGCTTTCACTGGGAAAGACAGAAAGTAGCAGACTCAAAATAAATCAGTCAAGAGTGCAGGAGCTGAAGGGGAATTGAAGACAGCTCTAACTTTGAAAATGAATGAAATATTAGAAGAAAGCAAGAGTAGGAGAATCCACAGAGATGGAATCCACACAGTTTGTATTGCATCTTATTCATTTAGGATCAAACTGTACCCCCTGGTCCCTGAAACAGGGAAATGTGCTAAAAGTGTCATTTTTTGAATGCTGAGCAAGATTTATGGGCTTCTTATGAATTGAGTAACAACATTAACCGTAGTCTGAACATCACAAAGGCAACATGATACAAGTGAGACTAAAGGTTTTGAAGATTGTAAAATATTACAAAAGAGATCACATTAGGTTACTGAAAATATAGATTTGCCAAAATTCAATTCCTGAGGGAATTATCAAGCATTTGAATTTTCAGAAAAGCATACTTTCTTGAGAATTGTTATAAACAAACATATAAATATTAGAAACTAAATGGCTCTTGTTTTTGTCTGAACACTTTCAGACTACGCTTAAAGAAAAACAAGTATGGCCAACTGGGCGCGGTGGCTCACACCTGTAATCCCAGCCCTTTGGGAGGCAGAGGCAGGCAGATCACCTGAGTTCAGGAGTTCAAGACCATCCTGACTAACACGGTGAAACCCTGTCTCTACTAAAAATACAAAAAATTAGCCAGGCATGGTGGCAGGTGCCTGTAGTCCCAGCTACTTGGGAGGCTGGGGCAGGAGAATGGCGTGAACCCAGGAGGTGGAGCTTGCAGTGAGTGGGGATTGTGCCACTGCAGTCCAGCCTGGGCAACAGAGTGAGACTCTGTCTCAAAAAAAAAAAAAGAAAAAAAGAAGAAAAGAAAAGAAAAGAAAAACAAGAATGACCACAGCCCCATTTAAGCTTTCTTTTCCATAATCCCTCACTCCTCCATTTTCTATGCCATATTTTAGGCCAATATCATTTTTATCTTAGATTATTTATAGTAAAAATGACAGAAAACATCTATTGGGTGTCAGTGGTTCTTGCAACATGGTCATGTAGATGACTATCAATATCCCCATTTTACAGTTGAGGAAACAGGCCAGAGAACTTAAGTATTGCCCAAGGTCACACAGCTAAGTGGCAGAAATCTTTGGCCCCAGTGTCTGTCCTCATAAGCTCTACACATTACTGCCCCTCCAAGTGGTATTTCAGGCAACCTTTGTCCTTGGTGCCTTGTTGGGAAAGGCAAGCTACCAGGCAGTTTGAAAGAGCAGGTAGTGCAGTTTGTATCAGATAATCTTCCTCTGCATATAATCTAAAACAACACTGATCAACTCATATGCTGAAAATGTGCAATTAGAAAAGTAGGCCACTTAACCAAAAGGAACTACCATGAATGATCTTAGAGAACTGTAGGTTTGCAGCACTGCTGTGCCAGAGCCATGTGCAAAATGCAGTTAGGGAAGGGCAGAAACAAGGTAAGCAGAGAAACTCACCCTGAACCAAACACTCTCTTGGCATCAAAATTTTTGCTTGACTTTCTGAAGAATTTTAGCAATTTACATTTTCTGCAACTGTTTGAGAATGCCTCCTTCCCCTACCTTCATAAATGCCAGGTTGTCCATTTTTGCTGTTGTTGTTTATGCCAATTGTTTGGACAAAAATGGCATTTTTTTTAACGTCCACATTTGAGATTAATGGTGAGTTGAAATCTTTTTATATATCATTATCTCTTCTTGACTACTTATATTTCTTGTTTTGTTAAATATCTGTTTACGTATTTTGCCAATATTTCTATTGGTTTGCTCTTTCAGGTCCCCTCCATTATATACAAGAGTTCCTGGTTTATTAACATTGTAACTCTTTATCTATCATATGTTTTGGAATATTTTCCTATTTGTTTTTACTGGATCCATAATTGATTTATTTGACTCTTGTTTTGTGTCTTCTTATATCACTGCCTGGATGCTCTTTCCAAAATCCAAATATAATCATGAGTCTTCTTTATTTTATAAATGTTCAATAACTCTACTACATCTACCAATTAAATTGGAAATGTCATACATTGGCAACCAATCTTTTTTTTTTTTCTTGAGACAGAGTCTCGCTCTGTCCCGCAGGCTGGAGTGCAGTGGCGTGATCTTGGCTCACTGCAAGCTCCACCTCCTGAGTTCATGCCATTCTCCTGCCTCAGCCTCCCGAGTAGCTGGGACTCCAGGCGCCTGCCACCATGCCCGGCTAATTTTTTGTATTTTTAGTAGAGATGCGTTTTCACCATGTTGGCCAGGATGGTCTCAAACTCTTGACCTCGTGATCTGCCCGCCTTGACCTCCCGAAGTGCTGGGATTACAGGCATGAGCCACCACTCCTGGCCTACCAATCTCTTTATTGCTTGATTGTCACCAATCTTGACCACTTCATTATTTGTATAACTCTAATAATAGATATTTAAAAAAGCACATTATTGAAACATTATTGACATCTAAAAAGCTGTACATAATTTACGTGTAAAACTTAGATTTTGGAGATAAGTATATACCTGCAAAACCACCACCACAATTAATGCCATAAGCCTGTCCATCACCTCCAAAAGTTTCCTCCTGCTCTCATTATTTATTGCTATGCTTGATATTTTTGACAAGAACATTTAACAGAGGATCTACCCTTTTATCAAATTGGCAAGTGAACAATACAGTATTGTCAATTATAGGTACAATGCTGTAGTCTCTAGGACTTACAAATCTTGTATAACCAAAACTTTGTATGCTTAGACTAATTAATACATTCCCATTCCTTTCCCTTCAGCCCCTGGCAGCCAGCATTTCACTCTCTGCTTCTATGAATTTAACTATTTGAGATTCATTATGTAAGGGAGATATTGTAATATTTGTCTTTCATCTAGCATAATGTCCCTCAGGTTCATTCATGTTGTCACAAATTGTAGGGTTTCCTTAATTTTTTTAGGCTGAATAATATTCCATTGTATGCATATACCATGTTTTCTTTATTCAACTGCCCATCAATATACATTTAGGTTGCTTCCATGTCTTGGATATTGTGAATAATGTTGGAGATGCAGACATCACTTTGAGATCCTCATTTCAATTCCTTTGGATATATACTCAGTAGTGGAATTACTGGATCGTATGGTAGTTCTACTTTACATTTTTTTAGGAATTTCCATACATTTTTCATAGTAGTCACACCAATTTACATTCCCACCAACAGTGTACAAGGGTTCCCTTTTCTCTTCATCCTCACCAATCTTTATCTTTGTGTGTGTGTGTGTGCACGCGTGCATGTGTGATAAACAGTTTTTCTAACAGATGTGAGGTGATATCTCATGGTAGTTTTAATTTGCATTTCCCTGATGATTAATGATGTTGAGCACCTTCTCATATACCTGTTGGCCATTTTTACGTCTTTGGAAAAATGTCTAGTCAGTTCTTTTGCTAATTTTTTAATCAGATTTTTTGTGTGTGTATGTGTGCTTCTGAGTTGTTCGGGTATTAACTGCTTATTGGGTATATGGTTTGCAAATATTTTTCTTTCATTTTATAGCTTACCTTTTCATTTAGTTGATTTTTTTTAACTGTGTAGAAGACTTCTAGTTTGAAGTAATTCCACTTGTGTATCTTGTATTTATTGATTGTGTTTTGTTGTCATATCCAAAAATTTATTGCCAGATCAATGTCGAAAAGTTACCCTCTACATTTTCTTTTACTAATTTCACAGTTTCAGGTCTTACATTTAACATTTTGAGTTAATTTTTGTATATGGGTTGAAGTAAGCATCCAATTTTATTCTTTTGGACGTGGATATCCCATTTTTCCAACATCATTTATTGAAGAAAATGTTCTCTCCACGTTGTGTGTTCTTGGCACCTTTGTGGAATATCAGTTGACCGTAACTATGTGGATTTATTTCTGAGCCCTCTCTATATTTCTTCCATTGGTCTATATGTCTGTTTTTACGCCAGCACCATGCTGTTTTTGGTTAGTATACCTTTGTAGTAGCTTTAAGATTGCTTTGACAAGCCAGGCGCAGTGGCTCATGCCTGTAATCTCAGCACTTTGGGAAGTCAAGGCAGACAGATCACAAAGTCAGGAGTTCGAGACCAGCCTAGCCAATATGGTGAAACGCCATTTCTACTAAAAATGCAAAAATTAGTTGGGCATGGTGGTACACACTTGTAGTCCCACCTCCTTGGGAGGCTGAGGCAGAAGAATTGCTTTAACCCGGGAAGCAGAGGTTGCAGTGAGCCAAGATCGTGCCACTGCACTCCAGCCTGGGCAACAGAGCAAGACTCCATCTCAAAAAAAAAAAAAAAAAAAGCTTACTTTGTCTATTTGAGGTCTTTAGTGGTTCCACATGAATTGAATTTTAGGATATTTTTTCTAATTCTGTAAAACATTCTATTGGAGTTTCATAGGGATTTTGTTGAATATGTAGACATCTTTTGGGTAGTATGGATATTTTAACAATATTAATTTTTTCAATTCATGAACATGGGATATATTTCATTTATTTTGCATCTTCAATTTATTTCATCAATCTTATATGGTTTTCTGTATGCAGTTATTTTATCTCTTTGGTTAAAATCATTTCTTATTATTTTATTTTTGATGCCATTTTAAATGGGATTGTTTTCTTGATTTTTTAGATACATTTTTGTTACTGTATGGAAACACTACTAATATTTATGTGTTGATTTTGTGTCCTGCAACTTTGCTGAATTCATTATTTAGTTCTAAAAGGTTTTCTTGTGAATCTCTAGGATTTTTTATATAAAAACATGTTATCCATAGATATAGTTGTATTTCCTCATTTTGATTTGGATACCTTTTATTTCTTCTTGTTGTCTAGTTGTTCTGGTTAGGACTTCCAGTATTATTTTGAGTAGAATTGGCAAGAGTGATCATTCTTGACTTGTTCTAGATCTTAGAAGAAAAGCTTTCAATTTTCTACCACTGAGTATGATGTTGTCTGTGGGCCTTCCATGTATGGCCTTTATTGTGTTGAGGAAAATTCCTTTTATACCTAATTTTTTTGAGTTTTTTTTTTTTTATCCTGAAAGGATGTTAAATTTTTTCAAATGCTTTTTCTGCATGTGTTCAGATGATCATGTGATTTTTATCCTGCATTCTGTTCATGTGTTTTATCACATTGATTGATTTACATATGTTGAATCATTCTTGCATCTGAGTGACAAATCCCATTTGGTCCTGAATTTGGTTTGCTAATATTTTGCAAATTTACTTTGTTTGTATTTTGTTCAGGACTTTTGTTCCTATGTTCATCAGAGATACTGGCCTGTAGTTTTCCTTTCTTGTGATGCCTTTGCCTGGCATTGCTATCGGGGTGAGTCTGGCTTCATAAAAGTCATTTAGAAGTGCGCTATCTCATGTTTTGAGCATTTAAGAAGGATTGGTATTAATTATTCATTAAAATTTTGGTGGAATTCACCTGTGAAGCCATCTAGCTGAAGGCTTTTCTTTGTTAGCAGGGTTTTTGGTTACTGGTTTAATCCTTATTTGTTATTGGTCTGCTCAAGCTTTCTATGTGACTCAGTCATGGAGGATTATATGTTTCTAGAAATAGGTCTGTTTCTTCTGGTTGTTGAATTTGTTGGTGTATAATTGTTGATAATAGTCCCTTATGATCTTTTTTATTTCTGTGGCATGGTTGTAATATCTCTTCTTCTAGTTCTGATTTAATTTTCTCTCTTTTTTTCTTAATCATTTTAACTAAGGGTTTATCAATTTTGTTTGTGTTTTCAAAAACCATATTTTAATTTTATCAATCTTGTCTATTGTTTTTCTACCCTTGATTTCTTTTTGCTCTAATCTTTATTATTTTCTTCCATTTACTAATTTTGGGCTTAGCTTGGTCTTCTTTTACTAGTTCTTTACTTATACTGTTAGGTTGTTCATTTGAGATCTTTTTGTTTTCTTACTGTAGATGTTTATATCTATAAAATTCCTTTTTAGAACTGCTCTTTTTTTGCCTTCTATGTTTTAGCACATTGTTTTTGTTTTTGTTGGTCTCGGGGTATTTCTTATTTCACTTTAGATTTCTTCCTTGACTCAATGACTATTCAAGAGTTTATTGTTAAATTTCCATGTATTTGTGAATTTTTCCATTTTACCTTTGTTGTTGATTTTTAGTTTGCTAACGTTGTGGTTTGGGAAAGATACTTGAAATGATTTCAGTCTTCTTAAATTTGTTTTGTCACCTAGCAAGTGACATATCTTCAAGAAGAGAAACTAGTGGTAGGGCAACACTTATCACGTACATGCACCTGATTTCCTGGGTGGGATGCTCAGAGCCTGTTTGTGGGGGTGTTGATGCAACAGGAAAACATCAAGTTTTAAAATTTATAATACACAGGTGTTTCCCAGGAAATGGTGCACGGTGACTAAACCTTGATCTATTTTATATATCTGAAATATTTTAATTCTGCTATCAAATTTGATTGATAAATGTCTGGGTATAGAATACTATGCTAGACATCATTTCCCCTCAAATTGTTTTCTAGATCTCTGAAATATTTTAAAATTTGGATTTTTTAATGGTATTTCTTTGTATGGAGCTTCTTTCTTTCACTCTGGGTATATCACTGTACCTCTTTATTGCCAGCTTTCTGAGAAAGTATGATGGTATGTCTTGATGTGAGCTCTTTTAATCTATCACGTGCATTTTTTCAAACCTGGACTCTCATGTTCTTTAATTCTGGAGAACTGATTGAAAGCATGAATAGAAGCTGTCTTGAAATTGCTTTCTCTAACTTGAAAAAATTCCTATTCACATTTTAAATTAAAGTTTAAAAATTACATTCATCAAAAGTATTTCTGACTACCCTTCTCATCTCCAAAAGAAAACAGCAAAACACCACCACCAACAACCCAGGGCTATGGTTCTACCATGTGTACGTGTCTATTGATCCTTTTTATAGTGATGATTTTTACTGTTTATTGCTCTGCTCAGGCAATGAGAAATTTGGTCAGGACTATATTTTAAAGAGAAATGATTTCAAAAAAGTTCTTCCTGACACATGTATTTACCTTTCTTAAATAAATTCATTGTTTTTGAGAAGAATAAAATGCCTGTTGTAAAATAGTAAGAACTACAAAAAGCAAAACAAAAAAACCCAGGGTGTATTCCATTTCTTAGCAAAGTGGGTAAGCAGTACTAGTGCTGTGGGCAGCTGAGCTGGACTGTGTGCAGAACAACTGCTGGGTTCCTGCTGCTGGATTTAAAAGGACAGAGGTTTACTGGATTCTATTTGCATTACTATAAGTGTTCTAGAGACCGAAATCTGATTTCTTGAGGCAAATGTCTCTCTGGTGACCCTAGCAGGAAGCCAGGCTTTTCCATCAGAATGAGTAGGTACCTAAAGGATAAAAATAGTTCTTTCCACTCTGAGTGAAGGTAAAACAAGTGAAATTCAAGGAGACGACAGACAGATCATCTGGAGAGATGAGCAGAAAAATGAGTAAACATACTAATTCCTTGTGTCAGGAAGAATTAGTTCTTTAAATAAAGTATACATGTAAATAGCGTATTAATTGTGTTGGAACTCTATTTTGTATAATGTGCTTAATATGTAGCTGTATTCTCTTAAGGAACACATATAATATTAATTTTAAATAAATCTCCCTATTTAGATTTATATGTGTGTGTGTATATATATGTGTGTGTGTGTGTGTGTGTGCGCGCGTATATATATATATATATATATATTTTTTTTTTTTTTTGAGACAGAGTTGCTTTTGTTGCCCAAGCTGGAGTACAATGGCACCATCTCGGCTCACTGCAACCTCCACTTCCCGGGTTCAAGCGATTCTCCTGCCTCAGCCTCCCGAGTAGCCACCACCACACCTGGCTAATTTTTTGTATTTTTAGTAGAAACTGGGTTTCAGCATATTGGCAGGCTGGTCTCGAACTCCTGACCTCAGGTGATCCGCCCGCCTCAGCCTCCCAAAGTGCTGGGATTACAGGTGTGAGCCACCGCACCCAGCAGATTCATATTGTTTATTTACCAAACATAGAAAGACAATGTGCCTAATTCCAGATGATGTCTATCTACAAAGTAATCACTAAACTAGTATCCAGACTGGGTCTGACAAAACTTGAGTCAGTATATTTGTTCTCCTATGCTCCCCTGACCCCCAGCTTTACTGAGGTATAATTGACAAATAAATAGTGTATATATTAAAGGTATACAGCATGTTGTTTTCATATACATATGTATTGTAAAATAATTATCATTATCAAGTTAATGAGCATATATTTCACCTCACATAACATTTTTGTTTTATTTTGGAGAGAACATTTATGGCCTCCTCTCTTAGCTAATTTTGAGTATACAATAGAAGACTATTAACTATAGTCACCATGCTGGACATTAGATATCCAGAACTTATTCGTCCAGCATAACTGAAACCTCATTCCCTTTGACCAGCATCTTCCTGTTTCCCCCACCTCCCAGTTCCTGGAAACCACCCTCCTACACTCTGTTTCCATGAGTTCCACTTTTTAAATTACACATGCAAATGAGATCATGCAGTATTGTATTTCTGTGCTTGACCTATTTCACTTGACATAATATCCTCCAGGTTCATCTATGTTATCATGAAGGAAAGGATTTTCTTCCTTCTTAAGGCTGAATAATATTCCATTATATTGAAAGAGTTAAGAATATGCTGCCCAAAAATATGCTTCTCTGGTTTATTGACTATTTTGAATTAAAGAAACTTAAAAAATAGCAGTTGCAAAAAGATTACTCTAACCTTCATTGTTTTTTAAAAGTAGGAGGTAAAATTCTCATATGAAGAGTGTTTTCCTCTAACTAAGGGAATAACATTCTTATAATTAAGAAAGGGAAGTTGAAACTGTGTGAAAAATGCCATTGGATTTGTTTTAATTATTTATTTATTTTTCCTTTCAACTTTTTATTTTAGGTTCAGGGGTACATGTGCAGATTTGTTACATGGGTAAATTGTATGTCACGGGGATTTGGTGTACATA